>NC_084637.1:26164193-26166693 GCF_033978795.1 Nerophis ophidion
CTTACTTAAAGGCCTACTTAAATGAGATTTTCTTATTTAAACGGGGATAGCAGGTCCATTCTAAGTGTCATACTTGATCATTTTGCGATATTGCCATATTTTTGCTGAAAGGATTTAGTAGAGAACATCCACGATAAAGTTTGCAACTTTTTGTTGCTAATAAAAAAGCTTTGCCTTTACTGGAATTAGCAGACAATGTGCGCGTGACGTTACGGGTTGTGGAGCTCCTCACATCCTCATATTGTTTACAATCATGGCCACCAGCAGCAAGAGCGATTCGGACCGAGAAAGCGAAGATTTCCCCATTAATTTGAGCCTGGATGAAAGATTTGTGGATGAGGAAAGTTAGAATGAAGGACTCGAAAAAAAAAAAAGACGAGGGCAGTGGGAGCGATTCAGATGTTATTAGACACATTTACTAGGATAATTCTGGAAAATCCCTTATCTGCTTATTCTGTTACTAGTGTTTTAGTGAGATTATATGGTCGTACCTGAAAGTCGGAGGGGTCTGGCCACGGGTGTGGTGACCGCCAGTGTCTCTGAGGGACACCACGTTTCTCGACGAGGCGAAGCGAAGGCAGCCGTTGGGGCCGGGCTGAGATTTTTTTCCCCTTCCTCCACGGTGGAAGCATCCCACGTTCGGGGGCGGCCGGTCGGAGGAGGCAAGAGAGTCCGCAGCTCCCTCTTTGACAGGTACACAAAGAACGACGCAAGCTATCCACTCATGTCTATGGTAAGAGCCGACTTATTACCATAATTGTCTCACCGTAACCTGCCGTTTGACATGTGGTAAGGAACCATGTTCGCTTGATCGCTCTGTTCCATAGTAAAGCTTCACCGTCATCTTTCGAGAATGTAAACAAGGAAACACCGGCTGTGTTTGTGTTGCTAAAGGCAGCCGCAATACACCGCTTACTAGGATAATTCTGGAAAATCCCTTATCTGCTTATTGTGTTACTAGTGTTTTAGTGAGATTACACGGTCGTGCCTGAAAGTCGGAGGGGTGTGGCCACGGGTGTGGTGACCGCCAGTGTCTCTGAGGGACACCACGTTACTCGACGAGGCGAAGCGAAGGCAGCCGTTGGGGCCGGGCTGAGATGTTTTTCCCCCTCCTCCACGGTGGAAGCATCCCACGTTCGGGGGCGGCCGGTCGGAGGAGGCAAGAGAGTCCGCAGCTGCCTCTTTGACAGGTACACAAAGAACGACGCAAGCTATCCGCTCATGTCTATGGTAAGAGCCGACTTATTACCACAATTGTCTCACCGAAACCTGCCGTTTGACATGTGGTAAGGAACCATGTTCGCTTGATCGCTCTGTTCCATAGTAAAGCTTCACTATCATCTTTCGAGAATGTAAACAAGGAAACACCGGCTGTGTTTGTGTTGCTAAAGGCAGCCGCAATACACCGCTTACTAGGATAATTCTGGAAAATCCCTTATCTGCTTATTGTGTTACTGGTGTTTTACTGAGATTATATGGTCGTACCTGAAAGTCGGAGGGGTCTGGCCACGGGTGTGGTGACCGCCAGTGTCTCTGAGGGACACCACGTTTCTCGACGAGGCGAAGCGAAGGCAGCCGTTGGGGCCGGGCTGAGCTTTTTTTCCCCCTCCTCCACGGTGGAAGCATCCCACGTTCAGGGGCGGCCGGTCGGAGGAGGCAAGAGAATCCGCAGCTGCCTCTTTGACAGGTGCACGAGGAACGACGCAAGCTATCCGCTCATGTCTACGGTAAGAGCCGACTTATTACCACAATTTTTCTCACGGAAACCTGCCGTTTGACATGTGGTAAGGAACCATGTTCGCTTGGCCGCTCTGTTCCATAGTAAAGCTTCACCGTCATTTTTCGCGAATGTAACAAGGAAACAAGGAAACACCGGCTGTGTTTGTGTTGCTAAAGGCAGCCGCAATGCACCGCTTACTAGGAAAAATCTGGAAAATCCCTTATCTGCTTATTGTGTTACTAGTGTTTTAGTGAGATTACACGGTTCTAACCTGAAAGTCAGAGGGGTGTGGCCACAGGTGTGGTGACCGCCAGTGTCTCTGAGGGACACCACGTTCCTCGAAGAGGCGAAGCGAAGGCAGCCGTTGGGGCCGGGCTGAGATTTTTTCCCCCTCCTCCACGGTGGAAGCATCCCACGTTCGGGGACGGCCGGTCGGAGGAGGCAAGAGAGTCCGCAGCTGCATCTTTGACAGGTACACAAAGAACGACGCAAGCTATCCGCTCATGTCTATGGTAAGAGCCGACTTATTACCACAATTTTCTCACCGAAACCTGCCGTTTGACATATGCTAGGGAACCATGTTCGCTTGATCGCTCTGTTCCATAGTAAAGCTTCACCATCATTTTTCGGGAATGTAAACAAGGAAACACCGGCTGTGTTTGTGTTGCTAAAGGCAGCCGCAATACACCGCTCCCCACCTACATCTTTCTTCTTTGATGTCTCCATTATTAGTTGAACAAATTGCCAAAGATTCAACAACTCAGATGTCCAGAATACTGT
>NC_084637.1:26169193-26171693 GCF_033978795.1 Nerophis ophidion
AAAAAATATGAAAAATATAAAAATTAGTACCGTTTTTTGATTCATTAGTATTGCGATACTATACCGATACCGGTATAGCGTACAACCCTTATCAAGACCATAATGGGGTCCTCGTTTGCGGATGAAACAAGGGATTTGATTGGGTGAGTCGTGTAAAAACCCCGCAGGATTTCACCCCGAACATCTCGCTCGGTGGGGACCGCGCTACACAAATTGAGCCGTCTCTCTCCCCGGTCTCGCTCGGCTTGTTAGCGAAGGGGGGGCAGCGGAGAGGCCAGGTACCCGGAGACTTGTATGACATTTGAGCGAGTCGTCACCGGGCTGGCCTTTTGAAGAAACAAGTCACCGAGAGGAAGGATCGCTAATTAGCCCATCGCCCAATCTCACTACTTGTTGGATTTCACACGTCAACATAAATAATTTGAAAGGATGTCATTTCAATTTCCTTTTAGGGGAATGGAAATAACTGCAATATTATATAATGTTTGCATTAACAGACCGTATTGTTAAAAAAAAAAGTCTTATTTTCTTGAGCAGTATCAGAAAATGAGCTAAGGCATAAAAAACTAAAGTCTTGACACTCACTTTTTAGTCATTTAGCTTTAGTTAATCATTTTGATCGGAGCTCGGATAAAACGGTTATGCTTGAAGTTGCAAGCGAAAATTTGAGTTTAAAACATCCCTGTTATTAGTTAAGCAAACTACATTAATTAGATTTCAGTTTTTGCAGTGTACTAGCGGCTCAGGCAAATCATATGGTCTAAAAAGACATTTTTCCATGGATAACATGACATCATCGATTAGTGCGCATATATCCAGCCCGGCCCCTGGCCAGAAAAAAATTTAATTTTAATTTTGAAGAAATCATCTGAATGTGCATGAACTATTTCTGTTCAAAATAGTTTGAAATGTCACATTTTAAATGTTTAAATATTAACTGTACTCTGCCAACTGTACTACTACAAACCCCATTTCCATATGAGGTGGGAAATTGTGTTAGATGTAAATAAAAACGGAATACAATGATTTTCAAATCCTTTTCAACCCATATTCAGTTGAATGCACTACAAAGACAACATATTTGATGTTCAAACTCATAAACATTTTTGTTTTTTTCCCTAAATAATAATTAACTTAGAATTTCATGGCTGCAACACGTGACAAAGTAGTTGGGAAAGGGCATGTTCACCACTGTGTTACATCACCTTTTCTTTTAACAACACTCAATAAACGTTTGAGAACTGAGGAAACTAATTGTTGAAGCTTTGAAATTGGAATTCTTTCCCATTCTTGTTTTATGTAGAGCTTCAGTCGTTCAACAGTCCGGGGTCTCCGCTGTCGTATTTTACGCTTCATAATGCGCCACACATTTTCGATCGAAGACAGGTCTGGACTGCAGGCGGGCCAGAAAGGTACCCGCGGTCTTTTTTTACGAAGCCACGCTGTTGTAACACATGCTGAATGTGGCTTGGCATTGTATTGCTGAAATAAGCAGGGGCGTCCGTGAAAAAGACGGGGCTTAGATGGCAGCATATTTTGTTCCAAAACCTGTATGTACCTTTCAGCATTAATAGTGCCTTCACAGATGTGTAAGTTACCCATGTGTTGGGCACTAATGCACCCCCATACCATCACAGATGCTGGCTTTTGAACTTTGCGTCGATAACAGTCTGGATGGTTCGCTTCCCCTTTGGTCCGGATGACACGATGTCGAATATTTCCCAAAAGAATTTGAAATGTGGACTGGTCAGACCACGGAACACTTTTCCACTTTGCATCAGTCCTTCTTAGATGATCTCGGGCCCAGAGAAGCCGGCGCCGTTTCTGGATGTTGTTGATAAATGGCTTTCGCTTTGCATAGTAGAGCTTTAACTTGCACTTACAGATGTAGCGACGAAGGGTATTTAGTGACAGTGGTTTTTTGAAGTGTTCCTGAGCCCATGTGGTGATATCCTTTAGAGATTGATGTCGGTTTTTGATACAGTGCCGTCTGAGGGATCAAAGGTCACGGTCATTCAATGTTGGTTTCCGGCCATGCCGCTTACGTGGAGTGATTTCTCCAGATTCTCTGAACCTTTTGATGATATTATGGACCGTAGATGTTGAAATCCCTTAATTTCTTGCAATTGCACTTTGAAAACGTTGTTCTTAAACTGTTTGACTATTTGCTCACACAGTTGTGGACAAAGGGGTGTACCTCGCCCCATCCTTTCTTGTGAAAGACTGAGCATTTTTTGGGAAGCTGTTTTTATACCCAATCATGGCACCCACCTGTTCCCAATTAGCCTGCACACCTGTGGGATGTTCCTAATAAGTGTTTGATGAGCATTCCTCAACTTTATCAGTATTTATTGCCACCTTTCCCAACTTCTTTGTCACGTGTTTCTGGCATGAAAATTCTAAAGTTAATGATTTTTGCAAAAAAAAAAAAAAAAAATGTTTATCAGTTTGAACATCAAATATCTTGTCTTTGTAGCATATTCAACTGAATATGGGTTGA
>NC_084637.1:26181693-26326693 GCF_033978795.1 Nerophis ophidion
GGAAGTCTGCTGGAGTTGCCTTCAGCCATACAGTAACAAGTAATTACACCTCTATTAAACTTAAATACCAAAGATCAAATATATTTACCCCAGTAATGTCCTCTAAACTTACCTGACTGGATGAAGTCCTTGGGCTCAAATACTAGTGTGGCCTCAATAGCCCTGCTGTAGTGTGTTGCATGCTGGGAATTATCTGTGCATTTAATGCATGGGTGTCAAACTCTGGCCCGCGGGTCAAATCTGGCCCGCCTTGTAATTTAATTTGGCCCTTGAGGCAATATCAATGTAGCATTAGAGCTGGCCCGCGTCGGTGCCGCTGTAACACCGCATTCACCGCTAATACTCATACTTGCCAACCCTCCTAATTTTTCCCGGTAGACTCCCGAAGTTCAGTGCCCCTCCTGAAAATTTCCCGGGGCAACCATTCTCCCGAATTTCAACCGATTTCCACCTGGACAACATCCGCACCGTAACACAACAGAGTAAATACCCAGAACCCCTTGCAGCACTAACTCTTCCAGGACGCTACAATATACACCCACGCTACCACGTAACACCACCCCTTCCACCCCCATCCGCTGAATTCGGAGGTCTCAATGTTGGCACTCCCGATTTTCCAGGGAGACTCCCAGATTTCAGTGCCCCTCCCGAAAATCTCCCGGGGAAACCGTTCTCCCGAATTTCCCCCAATTACCACCCGGACAACAATATTGGGGGCATGCATTTAAGGCACTGCCTTTAGCGTTCTCTACAACCTGTCGTCACGTCCGCTTTTCCTTCATACTAACAGCGTGTCACATAATATTTGTGGCTTTTACACACACACACACAAGTGAATGCAATGCATACTTGGTCAACAGTCATACAGGTCACACTGAGGGTGGCCGTATAAACAAATTTAGCACTGTTACAAATATGCGCCACACTGTGAACCCACACCAAACAAGAATGACAAATACATTTCGGGTGAACATCCGCACCGTGACACAACAGAGCAAATACCCAGAACCCTTTGCAGCACTAACTCGTCCGGGAAACTTCCAGCAAACTGAGCAATAATTCACATTTTATTCATGCATTTTCTCTTGCTACTTTAAAGCTTGAATGTTTGGTTCATTCATTATTGTTATTTTATTTTCAAATTTATTAATAGACTGTGGAAAAAAAATGATATTTACCTCAGAAGATTGCAAATAGAAAAAAAGGCATAACATTTTTATTTAAATTTTATTTGATACCCCGCCTTCCGCCCGATTGTAGCTGAGATAGGCGCCAGCGCCCCCCGCGACCCCAAAAGGGAATAAGCGGTAGAAAATGGATGGATGGATGCTATTGATATTTTTTTTAATTATTATTATTATTATTATTTGAAACTGGATTTTGCATGTCACTAAATTTATATAAGCCTTGCTTGTTCAATATTTAATGCAAAACTTGTTTGGGTCCCTAATTAAAAGGTTAATTTGTTCAACCTTGGCCCGCGGCTTTGTTCCGTTTAAAATTTTGGCCCACTCTGTATTTGAGTTTGACACCCCTGATGTAATGGAAGAATGCACTGCACATGTGATGGAGGAATGCACAGAGAAGGGTTGAAATTCTATCAATTTGCATTAAAGGCCTACTGAAATTAGATTTTCTTATTTAAACGGGGATAGCAGGTCCATTCTATGTGTCATACTTGATCATTTCGCGATATTGCCATATTTTTGCTGCAAGTATTTAGTAGAGAACATCGACGATAAAGTTCGCAACTTTTGGTCGCTAATAAAAAAGCCCTGCCTTTACCGGAAGTAGCAGACGATGTGCGCATGACGTCACGGGTTGTAGGGCTCCTCACATCCTCACGCTGTTTATAATCATAGCCTCCAGCAGCAAGAGCTTTATTTACCATGAATTGATTAACGTCGACCCCGACTTAAACAAGTTGAAAAACTTATTGGGGTGTTACCATTTAGTGGTCAATTGTACGGAATATGTACTGTACTGTGCAATCTACTAATAAAAGTATCAATCAATCAATCAAAGCTATTCGGACCGAGAAAGCGACGGTTTCCCCATTAATTTGAGCGAGGATGAAAGATTCGTGGATGAGGAAAGTTAGAGTGAAGCACTTAAAAAAAAAAAAAAAAAGGCTCCAGGTGGCGGCAGTGGGAGCGTTTCAGATGTAATTACACACATTTACTAGGATAGTTCTGTAAAATCCCTCATCTGCTTATTGTGTTAATAGTATTTTAGTGAGATTATAAAGTCATACCTGAAAGTGAACGCCAATGTGTCTGAGAGAAGCCGAGGAGCCAAGATCACAGATGCCTTTTTGAGCTGCAAGATGAGGTCGCATAATCCACTCAAGTCTCCGATAAGAGCCGACTTAAAAATCACAATTTTCCCATCCCAAAACTTGCTGGTTGACATAGAGAAACATGTTCGCTTGACCGCTCTGTGTTAAAGTTTCGCAACAAAAAAAGAAACACCGGCTGTGTTTCGGTGCAAAAGGAAGCTGCAATCCACCGCTTTCCACCAACAGCATTCTTCTTTGACGTCTCCATTATTAATTGAACAAATTGCAAAAGATTCAGCAACACAGATGTCCAAAATACTGTGTAATTATGCGATGAAAAGAGACGACTTTTAGCCGTGTGGTGCTGGGCTGTAATGTCCGCTCCAACCAATAACGTCACAAGCACGCGTCAACATAATTGTCATCATTCCGAGATGTTTTCAACAGGATACCTCACGGTAAATTTAAAATTGCAATTTAGTAAACCAAAAAGGTCGTATTGGCATGTGTTGCAATGTTAATATTTCATCATTGATACTGATGAAATTGATCACTGATATCCGATAACAGTATCAGGCCCGGCCACCACTAGTTGAAATTTACACTCTTTTTTTTTTTTTCCCAATGTGTTTTAATTTGATGGTCACAAAGGTCTATCAGTACTGACCAGGACTATCTACTTCCATGTCTGCCATACTTGCCCACTTTGAGACCTCTGAATTCGGGAGGGAGAGGTGTGTATATTGTAGCATCCCGGAAGAGTTAGTGCTGCAAGGGCTTCTGGGTATTTGCTCTGTTGCGTTAATGTTGTGTTACGGTGCGGATGTCCTGCCGAAATGTGTTTGTCATTCTTGTTTGGTGTGGGTCCACGGTGTGGCGCATATTTGTAACAGTGTTAAACTTGTTTATATGCCCACCCTCAGTATGACCTGTATGGCTGTTGACCAAGTATGCTTTGCATTCACTTAAGTGCGTGTAAAAGCTGCATATATTATGTGACTTGACCGGTACGCAGTTTGTATGGGCGAAAAGCAGACGTTCGACAGGTTTAGAGACGCCAAAAGCAGAACCTTTAAGGCACGCCCCCAATATTGTTGTCCGGGTAGTAATTGGGGGAAATTCGGGAGAACGGTTTCCCCGGGAGATTTTCGGGAGGAGCACTGAAATTTGGGAGTCTCCCTGGAAAATCGGGAGTGCCAACCTTGGGACCTCCGAATTCGGTGGATATGGGTGGAAGGGGTGGTGTTACGTGGTAGTGTGGGTGTATATTGTAGCGTCCCGGAAGAGTTAGTGCTGCATGGGGTTCTGGGTATTTGCTCTATTGCGTTTATGTTGTGTTACGGTGCGGATGTTCTGCCGAAATGTGTTTGTCATTCTTGTTTGGTGTGGGTTCACAGTGTGGCGCATATTTGTAGCAGTGTTAAAGTTGTTTATATGCCCACCCTTAGTGTGACCTGTATGACTGTTGACCAAGTATGCTTTGCATTCACTTATGTGCGTGTAAAAGACGCATATTTTATGTGACTTGACCGGTACGCAGTTTTTTATGGGCGAAAAGCGGACGTTCGACAGGTTTAGAGGACGCCAAAGGCAGAATCTTTAAGGCATGCCCCCAATATTGTTGTCCGGGTGGTAATTGGGGGGAATTCGAGAGAACGGTTTCCCCGGGAGATTTTCGGGAGGGGCACTGAAATTTGGGAGTCTCCCTGGAAAATCGGGAGTGTTGGCAAGTATGGTCCATACTTGCCAACCTTGAGACATCCAAATTCGGTGGATGTGGGTGGAAGGGGTGGTGTTACGTGGTAGCGTGGGTGTATATTGTAGCGTCCCGGAAGAGTTAGTGCTGCAAGGGGTTCCGGGTATTTGCTCTGTTGCGTTTATGTTGTGTTACGGTGCGGATGTCCTCCCGAAATGTGTTTGTCATTCTTGTTTGGTGTGGGTTCAAAGTGTGGCGCGTATTTGTAACAGTGTTAAAGTTGTTTATATGCCCACCCTCAGTATGACCTGTATGGTTGTTGACCAAGTATGCTTTGCATTCACTTATGTGCGTGTAAAAGCCGCATATATTATGTGACTTGACCGGTACGCAGTTTGTATGGGCGAAATGTGGATGTTGAGGACGCTAAAGGCAGAACCTTTAAGGCACGCCCCCAATATTGTTGTCCGGGTGGTAATTGGGGAAAATTCGGGAGAACGGTTTCCCCGGGAGATTTTCGGGAGGGGCACTGAAATTTGGGAGTCTCCCTGGAAAATTGGGAGTGCCAACCTTGAGACCTCCGAATTCGGTGGATATGGGTGGAAGGGGTGGTGTTACGTGGTAGTGTGGGTGTATATTGTAGCGTCCTGGAAGAGTTAGTGCTGCAAGGGGTTCTGGGTATTTGCTCTATTGCGTTTATGTTGTGTTACGGTGCAGATGTTCTGCCGAAATATGTTTGTCATTCTTGTTTGGTGTGGGTTCACAGTGTGGCGCATATTTGTAACAGTGTTAAAGTTGTTTATACGGCCGCCCTCAGTGTGACCCGTATGGCTGTTGACCAAGTATGCCTTGCATTCACCTATGTGCGTGTAAAAGCCGCATATATTATGTGACTTGGCCGGTACGCAGTTTGTATGGGCGAAAAGCGGACGTTCGACAGGTTTAGAGGACGCCAAAGGCAGAACCTTTAAGGCACGCCCCCAATATTGTTGTCCGGGTGGTAATTGGGGGAAATTCGGGAGAACGGTTTCCCCGGGAGATTTTCGGGAGGGGCACTGAAATTTGGGATTCTCCCTGAAAAATTGGGAGTGTTGGCAAGTGTGGTCCATACTTGCCAACCTTGAGAAATCCGAATTCAGTTAAATGGGGGTGGAAGGGGTGGTGTTTGGTGGTAGCGGGGGTGTATATTGTTGCATTCCGGAAGAGTTAGTGCTGCAAGGGCTTCTGGGTATTTGCTCTGTTGTGTTTATGTTGTGTTACGATGCGGATGTTCTCCCGAAATGTGTTTTTCATTCTTGTTTGGTGTGGATTCACAGTGTGGCGCATATTTGTAACAGTGTTAAAGTTGTTTATATGCCCACCCTCAGTATGACCTGTATGGCTGTTGACCAAGAATGCTTGGCATTCACTTATGTGCGTGTAAAAGCCGCATATATTATGTGACTTGACTGGTGCGCTGTTTGTATGGGGGAAAAGCGGACGTGACGACAGGTTAAGAGGACATCAAAGGCAGAACCTTTTAGGCACGCCCCCAATATTGTTGTCCGGGTGGTAATCGGGAGAACGGTTGCCCCGGGAGATTTTCGGGAGGAGCACTGAAATTCGGGAGTATTCCGGGAAAATCGGGAGCGTTGGCAAGTATGGTCCATACTTGCCAACCTTGAGACCTCCGAATTCGGTGGATGGGGGTGGAAGGGGTGCTGTTACATGGTAGCGTGGGTGTATATTGTAGCGTCCCGGAAGAGTTAGTGCTGCAAGGGCTTCTGGGTATTTGCTCTGTTGTGTTACGGTGCGGATGTTCTCCCGAAATGTGTTTGTCATTCTTGTTTGGTGTAGGTTCACAGTGTGGCGCATATTTGTAGCAGTGTTAAAGTTGTTTATACAGCCACCCTCAGTATGACCTGCATGGCATTCACTTATGTGCGTGTAAAAGCCACATACGTATATTATGTGACTTGGCCGGCATGCTGTTTGTATGGGGAAAAAGCGTACGTGACACAGGTTTAGAGGACGCCAAAGGCAGAACCTTTAAGGCACGCCCCCAATATTGTTGTCCGGGTGGTAATCGGGATACATTTTCGGGAGTATCCTGGGAAAATTGGGAGCATTGGCAAGTATGATGTCTGCACACTTATGAAAATATCTCCTCTCTTGTCTCTCCGTTGCCTCAGAGCCAGCCGGGCCTCCGCCGCCACTTTCAGCCGAGGAGGAGCAGGCTCGCCACGTCCTGTCCAAATCCGACAGAGAACCGCCGCGGTTCAGCCCGCCGAAATCCGCCGCTCCCGAACGGCGCAAAGGCAAACAGAGCGAGGAGGAGGCGGATGAGCCTCCAGAAGACAAACAGAGAGCGGGAGACGCAGAGGGGGGGCACAAGCGGCGGCTCGAAGGCAAACAATCAGTGAGCGAGCAAGGTGGCAGCGGCGGTGGCAGCTGCGTCCTCTCTGACCACACTCACGGTAATCCCACCTGCAATCTTCTCCTTTTCATATCTGTGAAAATTGGCCGGCGCTGCCCATATAATGCTGTTTAATTTCATCACCGCAAAGCAATAAGGGACTATATCTCCTTCCATATGGGGCGAGGTGTTATTATTCATCTTATTATGAGTGTCTACTTTGGGGATATTGCCTATTTCTGCACACAGGAAGTGAGGCGAGAGATCGAGTACAACCTCACTAATCTCCAAAGTCAAGATTGTCCGCTGCTGCAGAGAAATAAGTGCAACGCGAAGGTTGAGGTGCGCCAGGCGACCAGCCTGGAACAATCGTGATTAGCCGTTTTTATTATAATGATCGTAAAGTACACTCGGGTGTAATTTGATCAAAGTCCCGGAAACACAAACTGCTTCGCTCCCTGTCCACTCCGTTAGCGCGTACAAAAAAAAAAAAAAAAAAAATGCCGCACGGCTCTCAGGGAGGGAAATAAACCAAGTCCCAATTACAGAGTGTGTAATATTGCAAAGTGAGTCACGCGTGATTAAGGGTTTCAAAGGGATACACAAAGCAACACGTTCATCGGATTAAGTCCGAGCAATTACCGCGCGTGGGGCAAGTACACATCGGAGAGAAATGATCTGATCTTTGAACCAGGACACCGCAGATTAGTTCAACTCAGCGCAATACTTATTGGAATTGTAAAACTTGGTCTGGGTCTTGTTTTCTTCATTAAACTGAAAAGGAAAGTGATGACATCGCAGCAGTGCAGCACAGCGAGTATGTTCCGATTGACAATAACCAGTCTGGGTGTCAAAATAGTAAATTTTCGAATGGATCGTGATTCGTACTCGTAATCCGTCCTGTCCAGACACTCAGGCACTATGGACTGACCTCTCACATTATTAATTAGATCCCCTTAAACGTCCATTGCACCGGTCGCCCAGGTTCCAAGGTTTCTCATTGTCGTAGTTTTTTCTTGCTCTGATGTGGGATCTGAGCCGAGGATGTCGTTGTGGCTTGTGCAGCCCCTTTGCGACACTTGTGATTAAGGTTCTGTATAATTAAACTTTGTGTCAGGTTCAAACACTGATGAAATCAATTAAACAGGACAAGAAGCAAATAATCAAACAGAGACAGAATTAAATTTGGCTCAATTTGAAGAGAAACGTCTGGTCTGTACTCTTGTACAGTCTCCAGCACGCTCTGGCAAAAGATTGTACGCTTAATCCTTTATTTGGACTTTCCCTGGACACATGTCAACAGCTGCTTCCAAAGGGTCGGGGTCATAAACAGTTCACAGAAAAGGTTGTATAACAGTTCAAAGAAGAGGTTCGTAAAAGAGTTAAAAAAAGGAGGTTTGTAAAACAGTTCGTAAAACAGTTCAACAAGGGGTCGTCTGGAACTTTACACAGATCCTGCCTTCGCTCCGCTTCTTAATTCTTGGGTTAAAACAATATATTTCTGTTGATCACAATACATGAAAGAAACAAACACTTTCATGTTGCTTCCCCCTTACACAGTGGAGTTTTACTAGCCTTACTCTTGGTAGGTTCAAAGACATGTTTTAGGTCTTCACTGGGAACTCATTTCAACACAAAGTTTTTGTGATAACTTAGATAAAATTATTCTAACACTTTGATTGGTCGATTGATTGATATTGTTGGTGTAGATCAGGGGTGCCCATTACGTTGATCGCAAGCTACGGGTCGATGGCGGAGGTTATTTCAGTCGATCCTCAGCCAGCTAGGTCAAGTCATTTTCGTCACTTGATTGACATCACGGCACCCGAGGGTCTTGTGAGCTCATTGTTAAGAAATCACGACGGACAGGAAGGCGAAAAATACTTTTTATTTCAACAGACTCTCACGCTGTGCCTGCGGTCAAAACTCTTAAAGATTGACTGCGCTGCTTCATCCTACCTGCATAAATAAAATAAGAGTCTCAGAAAGCTGGTGTGCACAAGCTATCTAGCAAGCTACGGAGTTTGCCGCAAATGTATTTCTTGCAAAGTGTATAAGATCGAAGAGGGAAGCTGGACAAGTAAGATGCCAAAAACCAGCCACTTTCATGTGGTTTCGGACAGAAAGGAGGACTTTTTTTCTCCTCCTTTTTGAAAATGTGGACGTTATCATCACTACTGTTTGATTCCAATCAATGCAAGTCATCAGAATCAGGTAATACTCCAACTTGTATTCTTGTCTTCATGAAAGAAAGGTATCTATATGTTATGGTTATGGTTTGAGTTTTTTTTCAAACATGCATACAATTACAAAATGATACACATGTTAAACATGCCTGTATTTTTATTAAACACCTTTAACATGTTACTGCGGGGTTTGTTCTCCCGGGATGCAAACAGACTATTCCAATCCAATCCAATCCACTTTATTTATATAGCACATTTAAACAACAATAACGATTCCAAAGTGCTGCAGAGCCATGTTAAAAACAATATTAAAACAAAACAATATTATGCTTCACCAATGACGGAATAAAAACAAAAAATAAAAATAAATAAATATAAAACCAATAGAAAAAAAACAACAATATGAAAAAAAATACGATTAAAAACAATCTTAAAGGGTAAAATCAATTAAAACAGTAAACTATAAATCAAAGTGTATAAAAAACACAAGAGGACAACAGAGGACAGAGGACCACATAACTCACGTAGTGTTAAAAGCCAAAGAATAAAAGTGGGTCTTAAGACGAGACTTAAAACACTCCACTGTGGAAGCAGTTTGAACATGGAGGGGCAGAGTGTTCCAGAGCTTAGGGCCGACCACAGAGAAAGCCCTGTCTCCCCTGGTCTTAAGTCTGGTCTTGGGCACCACGACCTGGAACTGGCTCTCGGACCTCAGATTCCGGACAAGACTTGCAGGCAGGAACATATTTATTAATCTAACTACAAAAAGGAACAAAAACGGAAAACGACCCGTAGGCAAGCGTGCCTATCGCATGCGGAAACTAAGGCAAAAAACTTAAGACATGAAAGTATAGACATGAACCTCATGAAACTGTGGCATGAAATAACTAAGACTTACTTGGCAAGGCTTGAAGCGAACAAACAGCATGAACTATGGTATTGCATGAAGTAATGACGCCAGGACGACTGACTGGCAAAGACAGGTTTAAATAATGTTCTCTTGATTAAAGCCAGGGGATCTTCAGCTCTCACTGGATCGGTTCGCAGCCGAGTGTGAAGCGACCGGAATGAGAATCAGCACCTCCAAGTCCGAGTCCATGGTTCTCGCCCGGAAAAGGGTGGAGTGCCATCTCCGGGTTGGGGAAGAGACCCTGCCCCAAGTGGAGGAGTTCAAGTACCTAGGAGTCTTGTTCACGAGTGGGGGAAGAGTGGATCGTGAGATCGACAGGCGGATCAGTGCGGCGTCTTCAGTAATGCGGACGTTGTATCGATCCGTTGTGGTGAAGAAGGAGCTGAGCCGGAAGGCAAAGCTCTCAATTTACCGGTCGATCTACGTTCCCATCCTCACCTATGGTCATGAGCTTTGGGTCATGACCGAAAGGATAAGATCACGGGTACAAGCGGCCGAAATGAGTTTCCTCTGCCGTGTGACGGGGCTCTCCCTTAGAGATAGGGTGAGAAGCTCTGCCATCCGGGAAGAGCTCAACGTAAAGCCGCTGCTCCTCCACATCGAGAGGAGCCAGATGAGGTGGTTCGGGCATCTGGTCAGGATGCCACCCGAACGCCTCCCTAAGGAGGTGTTTAGGGCACATCCAGCTGGTAGGAGGCCACGGGGAAGACCCAGGACACGTTGGGAAGACTATGTCTCCCGGCTGGCCTGGGAACGCCTCGGGATCCCCCGGGAAGAGCTAGACGAAGTGCCTGGAGATGGGGAAGTCTGGGCTTCCCTGCTTAGGCTGCTGCCCCCGCGACCCGACCTCGGATAAGCGGAAGATGATGGATGGATGGATGGAGTCTCCAAACACCAGCGGCAGGTGGAAATCATAATTCTCAATGGGAACTAAAATAAACAAAAGTGCACAAAAACAGGAACTGATGGAGTCTTAAAACTAACAAAAACATGATCCAGACCAAAGATCATGACAGCTCCCACTTCCAAAGACATGCACCTGGGGATAGGTTGATTGGCAACACTAAATTGGCCCTAGTGTGTGAATGTGAGTTTGAATGTTGTCTGTCTGTCTGTGTTGGCCCAACGTCGAGGTGGCGACTTGTCCAGGGTGTACACCGCCTTCCGCCCGAATGCAGCTGAGATAGGCTCCAACAACCCCCCAGATGTAAGCTGCTTTAGCCTGCTCAGTGGCCTTGTAGTTAGAATGTCCGCCCTGAGATCGGTAGGTCGTCCATCCATTTTTCATCCATTTTCTACCGCTTATTCCCTTTTGGGGTCGCGGGGGGCGCTGGCGCCTATCTCAGCTACAATCGGGCGGAAGGCGGGGTACACCCTGGACAAGTCGCCAGCTCATCGCAGGGCCAACACAGATAGGCAGACAACATTCAGACTCACATTCGTCATCATCATCAATATTTAATTTATACAGCCCCTAAATCACAAGTGTCTCAAAGGACTTCACAAGTCACAACGACATCCTCGGTTCAGAGCCAACAAAAGGGCAAGGAAAAACTCACAACCCAGTGGGACGTCAATGTGGTTCCCCTCGAAACCTTGCAACCGGTTTCGAGGGGAGACCAGATGCAATGAAAGTCGAGTGGGTCTAACATAATATTGTGAGAGTCCAGTCCATATTGGATCTAACATAATAGTGAGAGTCCAGTCCATGGTGGAGCCAGCAGGAGACCATCCCGAGCGGAGACGGATCAGCAGAACCGCAGAGATTTCCCCAACCGATGGACAGTCAGCTCTTAATCCATGGCCACAGGACCCGTGCCCCACCCCCACAAGAGAGAGGGGGGCAAAGGAGAGAGGAAAAGAAACGGCAGATCAACTGGACCAAAAAGGGGGTCTATTTAAAGGCTAGAGTATACAAATGAGTTTTAAGATGGGACTTAAATGCATCTCCGACTGTTACCGGGAGGGCATTCCATAGTACTGGAGCTCGAATAGGTTAAGAGTTCAAAACCACGGGCGAGTCATACCAAAGACTAAAAAATGGGACCCATTACCTCCCTGCTTGGCACTCAGCATCAAGGGTTAGAATTGGGGGTTCAATCACCAAATTGATTCCCGAGTGCGGCCACCGCTGCTGCTCACTGCTCCCCTCACCTCCCAGGGGGTGGAACAAGGGGATGGGTCAAATGCAGAGAATAATTTCACCACACCTAGTGTATGTGTGAGACTATCAGTGGTACTTTAACTTTAAATGTGTACGTATAATTTATACACACATACACATTTTCTTCCCTTAATCTGGCCCCAGAGTCAAAATATTTGCCCAGCTCTGGCCTATAGCCTCCCATGTTTACCTTTCGTTAATGGCTTGAATAAAATACGAATAAAACTTGTATCGGAGCGCTGATATCTGAGGTTTTTGTTAATGTAAGGACTGGGTGAAGGGGACGGCACGACACGACAACAGCTGATCAAGCTCAACGGATTAATTGAGTGCTTGATGAGTGCATAGGGTTTGTATGCTACTATGTGTGTAAAGATAAAACTATGTGTGGAAATTAACCTTATGTAAATACCGTAAGGTCTGTTGAAGTGCGTGAGGTCCAAGCGAGGTCATAGGCAGGAGAGAGAAGTCCAGAAGTGCAACGATCGGGGAGAACAAAACAGGGTCCAGGAGGAAAGGCAGCAGCGGAGGCGCACAGCGGAAACCGAGACACGAGTGACTGTGGGGAAACACAAAACACTAATGGGATCAGGAAAAGGCACGAGGGAACAAGCAAACGAGTGAGATCAGGAGGGAAGTCAGAGAGGCGGACCTTACTGAGCACAGAGCGACGTTCCGACGAAGAGAAGTCAGCAGCGAGGCTTTTTATCCTGTTGTCCTTCATTATTTCCCAGGTGCGTTGATTGCAGATTGCCTCCCGCGGCGAGCGCGGTGGGCGTGTCTGGCGGTGCTCACAGTGTAGCTTCTAGGGAAAAAGGGACTCAGTGTGCGCCGTTACAATTTTAGATGCAAGCTGATATAATCAGATACTTGGGGATTATTTTCGCTGATATCGGACCGATATCTGTATCGAATCGGAACACACCAACGCAAAATTCCTCAACTACTAATTCCCCTGTTGTTCGCCTCTTATCGTTCAATAGCCAGCAAATGAATAAATGAATGGGTTATACTTGTATACTGCTTTTCTACCTTCAAAGTACTCAAAGCTGGCAAAACTCGGAGTTTAGGGCAGTTTCCTGCGTGAATTGTTTTCCCGAGATGCAAAAGAACTGGATTGGACATGGCGTGAAGGTAAATACATGATTTAATAATACTATAAAAAGTGAAAACAAAAGTTACAGACAAACACTTTGCTAAGGAAGCAAAAAAGTCCTTTGACGTGAACTAAAGACATAAAACAGAAGACATTAACTTTGGCATAAATAAACAAAAACTTACTTGCGGTGGCGTGAGCAGGGCAGCATGGACTATGAAATTGCAAGAAAGAGTAAACATGGCATGACGTGTGAAAAGATCATGAAAGAGTGATGAGGCCAGAACGACCAACTGCAAAACCAGGCTTAAATAATAATGACATGATTGAAACAGGTGTGTGAGTCCACCGCGTGAAACAGGTGAATCTAATGGGTCGCCATGGTGACAAAACAAGGAAGTGAAAAAACAGGAAGCAATGGAGTCTTAAACAGAACATCACTAAACAAAACATGATCACAATACATGACAAAAGCGCTTTGACACTATTTTCACATTCACCCATTCACACACTGATGGCGGGAGTTGCCATGCAAGGCCCTAACTACGACCCATCAGGGTGAAGGGTCTTGCTCAAGGACTCAACGGACGGGACTCGGTTGGTAAAAGCTGGGTATCGTAACCGCGCCACGCCAACCCCCCAAAATAAATAAATAGGTAAATGCACAGCATTCACTTATATGACCCAATCCAAACAACCTTCCGGAGTCATGATACGGAAAATAAAATTCAACAAGCACCAAAACATCAACCAATATGTGACCTGTTCACTGAACCCATCCATCTATTCATTTTCTACCACTTGTCCCTTTTGGGGTCGCGGGGGGTCGCTGGCGCCTATCTCAGCTGCATTCGGGCAGTAGGCAGGGTACACCCTGGACAAGTCGCCACCTCATCGTGGGGCCAACACAGATAGACAGACAACATTCACACACTAGGGCCAATTTAGTGTTTCCAATCAACCTATTCCCAGGTGCAAGTCTTTGGAGGTGGGAGGGGCCTATCCCCAGGTGCATGTCTTTGGAGGTGGGAGGGGCCTATCCCCAGGTGCATGTTTTTGAAGGTAGGAGGGGCCTATCCCCAGTTGCATGTCTTTGGAGGTGGGAGGGGCTTATCCCCAGGTACATGTCTGTGGAGGTAGGAGGGGCCTATCCCCAGATGCATGTCTTTGGAGGTGGGAGGGGCCTATTCCCAGGCGCATGTCTTTGGAGGTGGGAGGGGCCTACGCCCAGGTGCATGTCTTTGGAGGTGGGAGGGGCCTATCCCCAGGTGCATGTCTTTGGAGGTGAGTGTGGCCTATTCCCAGGTGCATGTCTTTGGAGGTAGGAGGGGCCTATCCTCAGGCGCATGTCTTTGGAGGTGGGAGGGGCCTATCCCCAGATCTATGTCTTTGGAGGTGGGAGGGGCCTATCCCCTGGTACATGTCTTTGGAGGTGGGAGGGGCCTATCCCCAGGTGCATGTCTTTGGAGGTGGGTGGGGCCTATCCCCAGGTGCATGTCATAGAGGTGGGAGGGGCCTATCCCGTAGTACATGTCTTTGGAGGTGGGAGGGGCCTATCCCCAGTTGCATGTCTTTGGAGATGGGAGGGGCCTATCCCCAGGTGCATTTCTTTGGAGGTGGGAGGGGCCTATCTCCTGGTACATGTCTTTGGAAGTGGGAGGGGCCTATCCCCAGGTGCATGCCTTTGGAGGTGGGAGGGGCCTATCCCCAGGTGCATGTCTTTGGAGGTGGGAGGGGCCTATCCCCTGGTGCATGTCTTTGGAGGTGGGAGGGGCCTATCCCCAGTTGCATGTCTTTGGAGATGGGAGGGGCCTATCCCCAGGTGCATGTCTTTGGAGGTGGGAGGGGCCTATCTCCTGGTACATGTCTTTGGAAGTGGGAGGGGCCTATCCCCAGGTGCATGTGTTTGGAGGTGGGAGGGGCCTATCCCCAGGTGCATGTCTTTGGCAGTGGGAGGGGCCTATCCCCAGTTGCATGTCTTTGGAGGTGGGAGGGGCCTATCCCCTGGTACATGTCTTTGGAGGTGGCAGGGGCCTATCCCCAGGTGCAAGTCTTTGGAGGTGGGAGGGGCCTATCCCCAGGTGCATGTCTTTGGAGGTGGGAGGGGCCTATCCTCAGGTTCATGTCTTAGAGGTGGGAGGGGCCTATCCCCTGGTACATGTCTTTGGAGGTGGGAGGGGCCTATCCCCTGGTACATGTCTTTGGAGGTGGGAAGGGCCTATCCCCAGGTGCATGTCTTTGGAGGTGGGGGGGGCCTATCTCCAGGTGCATGTCTTTGGAGGTGGCAGGGGCCTATCCCAAGGTGCATGTCTTTGGAGGTGGCAGGGGCCTATCCCCAGGTGCATGTCTTTGGAGGTGGCAGGGGCCTATCCCCAGGTGCATGTCTTTGGAGGTGGGGGGGGCCTATCCCCAGGTGCATGTCTTTGGAGGTGGGAAGAAGCCGGACAGAACCCACACAGTCACGGGGAGAACATGCAAACTCCACACGGAAAGATCTCGAGCCCGGGATTGAACCCAGGACAGCTCAGGACCTTCGTATTGTGAGGCAGATGCACTAACCCCTCGACCACCGTCCCCACCATTACCATTACTATAGAAATGGTAATAGGGAACAAAGCACAGGTTTTTTGGAGCATCTCTTGGGTAGAGAACAAAAGTGTGGATCAGAAATGGACGCGGCACATCCCGTCGGACATTCCCTGGTCCCGGTTCGTATCCATCCATCCATCACCTATACATTCAGTTTGTTTGTCGCACGCCCGTTTGTTTCTGGCAGCAGGAGTTTAATATGAAACACAGAGGTTGTCCAATAAAAGTGACCTACGGGGTCATGAGCAGCGGCTAATGATTTCCCTCTACCTGCCCGGGGTTTTCAGAAGCGAGCCGCTGAGCTGTCAGACGCCGCCGCCTCTTGATTGCTCTGAGATTACATTCCTCGCAGCACGCACAGGCAATCACTCCTTCTCCCATCCACCCACCCACCCCCCGGTCCCCGCCACCGCACGCTCTGCTGACTGTCGGCCCCGGCGATCTGCATGAGCCCCGCCTTTCCCGCGCAGGTTTTGTGTTTATCCGGGCGTTAGTTCAAACGCTGCGGCGGGCGCGGATACGTGGAAGTCCTGCGCTCTTGAAGTACGCGCTTGGATTTTTTTTTTTTTCACCCCCCCTTTTTTTTTTTTCTATCTTTTCTTTCGGTCCCGCCGAAGATAAGATGACTCAGTCCAATTAGCCGTTGTTTTCTTTGCCTGGCGGTAAAATAACAGATAAATCCCAAGGCGTGTGATTTGAAGGCACTGTTCATACTGTGCAAGTGACAGTCTAATAAGACGGCTTTGTAAGATGAATTGCCCCCATCAAATAAATGGCCCACTTAATGCAGCTTGCGTGTTTCGCCACTGCAAACAGACGATTGGGTAGGGGGGGGGGCGACTGCTTGCAACAAATATCGGGTGCACCTAGTGAAGCTATTAGGTTTCATTACAGATGAATAGCTACAGCTCGCTGGAGTTTTATTTTGAAAGGCCAAACAAGGTCCGAGTGTACAAACCCTGTTTCCATATGAGTTGGGAAATTGTGTTAGATGTAAATATAAACTGAATACATCCATCCATCCATTTTCTACCGCTTATTCCCTTTTTGGGGTCGCGGGGGGCGCTGGCGCCTATCTCAGCTACAATCGGGCGGAAGGGGGGGGTACACCCTGGACAAGTCGCCACCTCATCGCAGGGCCAACACAGATAGACAGACAACATTCACACTCACATTCACACAAAAAAAATCATTTTTAACCCATATTCAGTTGAATGCACTACAAAGACAAGATATTTGATGTTCAAACTCA
This sequence comes from Nerophis ophidion, assembly GCF_033978795.1. Lineage (NCBI taxonomy): Eukaryota > Metazoa > Chordata > Actinopteri > Syngnathiformes > Syngnathidae > Nerophis > Nerophis ophidion. The sequence continues at coordinate 26,198,260 of NC_084637.1, forward strand.
TAAACTTTATTTTTTTTTTCAAATAATAATTAAATTGGAATTTCATGGCTGCAACACGTGCCAAAGTAGTTGGGAAAGGGCATGTTCACCACTGTGTTACATCACCTTTTCTTTTAACAACACTCAATAAACGTTTGGGAACTGAGGAAACTAATTGTTGAAGCTTTTAAAGTGAAGTGAAGTGAATTATATTTATATAGCGCTTTTCTCAAGTGCAAAACCAGTAGCTATAATCCACCAATAGTGTGCCGTTGTTGAGTGTCTTTGCTGTTTAGAGAGCGGCAGAGTAACCGTGTAATACTCTTCCACATCAGCAGGTGGCAGCAGGTATATAATTGCTTTGTGCATGTTGGGATCATGGTTTGTTCTGATCACAATATGCGAGAGGCAGCGTCCAGGTAAAATGGTATCTAATGCTTAAACCAAAAATTAACAAAAGGCGAGTGTCGCTAAGAAAAGGCATTGAATTGAATTGAATTTATATAGCGCCTTTCTCGAGTGACTCAAAGCGCTTTACATAGTGACACCCAATATCTAAGTTACATTTAAACCAGTGGGTGGCACTGGGAGCAGGTGGGTAAAGTGTCTTGCCCAAGGACACAACGGCAGTGACTAGGATGGCACAAGCGGGAATCGAACCTGCAACCCTCAAGTTGCTGGCACGGCCACTCTACCAACCGAGCTATGCCGCTACAGCCTGCACACCTGTGGAATTCTTTCCCATTCTTGTTTTATGTAGAGCAGGGGTCTCAAACTCTGTTTACCTGGGGGGCCACTTGATGCACAGTCTGGGTGAGGTGGGGCCGCGAGAAAATATTTATTTTTGTTTTCAACACAAAATAAAATCAAAATATAAATGAACAAAATGAGAATTAAGAAATGTGAGGCAATGCAAATTTAACAAAAAACAAATAATGGTTGGAATTGGTCCAGGTTATCGGGGACTGTTATTACTGACGGACAGGTGACGCGGTGCGACTGCAGCCAGGCACGTTGGAAAACCCTCGTCTCCATGGCAACGTCTGTCGCTTTCACTCATTTGCTGCTTTTCAACTAACGCAGGGGTAGGCAACCCAGAACGTTGAAAGAGCCATTTTGGACCAAAATAACGAAAAACGTCTCATTCTGTTTGCATCACACAAGTGATGTCAATGTTCAGCTCTCGAAAGCCACATACCACACCGTGGTTGGTAGATTCCTTCAGTTCCGCACACAACGCTGTCAGGCGCCATTCATACAAAACTCGCTTGTCGCACTAACATTAAACTTTCATATTAAGGTGAGGGCCGCAAAATAACGGCCGCGTGTCTGAGACCCCTGATGTAGAGCTTCAGTCGTTCAACAGTCCGGGGTCTCCGCTGTCGTATTTTACGCTTCATAATGCGCCACACATTTTCCATGGGAGACAGATCTGGACTCCAGGCGGGCCAGGAAAGTACCCGCACTCTTTTTTTTACGAAGCCACGCTGTTGTGACACGTGCTGAATGTGGCTTGGCATTGTCTTGCTGAAATAAGCAGGGGCGTCCATGAAAAAGACGGCGCTTAGATGGCGGCATATGTTGTTCCAAAACCTGTATGTACCTTTCAGCATTAATGGTGCCTTCACAGATGTGTAAGTTACCCATGACTTGGGCATTAATGCACCCCCATACCATCACAGATGCTGGCTTTTGAACTTTGCATCGATAACAGTCCGGATGGTTCGCTTCCCCTTTGGTCCGGATGACACGATGCGGAATATTTCCAAAAACAATTTGAAATGTGGACTCGTCAGACCACAGAACACTTTTCCACTTTGCATCAGTCCATCTTAGATGATCTCGGGCCCAGAGAAGCCAGCGGCGTTTCTGGATGATGTTGATAAATGGCTTTTGCTTTGCATAGGAGAGCTTTAACTTGCACTTACAGATGTAGCGACAAACTGTAGTTACTGACAGTGGTTTTCTGAAGTATTCTAGAGCCCATGTGGTGATATCCTTTGGAGATTGATGTCAGTTTTTGATACATTGCCGTCTGAGGGATCGAAGGTCACGGTCATTCAATGTTGGTTTCCGACCAAGCCGTTTACGTGGAGTGATTTCTCCAGATTCTCTGAACCTTTTGATGATATTATGGATCCTAGATGTTGAAATCCCTAAATTTCTTGCAATTGCACTTTGAGAAACGTTGTCCTTAAACTGTTTGACTATTTTCTCACGCAGTTGTGGACAAAGGGGTGTACCTCGCCCCATCCTTTCTTGTGAAAGACTGAGCATTTTTTGGGAAGCTGTTTTTATACCCAATCATGGCACCCACCTGTTCCCAATTAGCCTGCACACCTGTGGGATGTTCCAAATAAGTGTTTGATGAGGATTCCTCAACTTTATCAGTATATATTGCCAGCTTTCCCAACTTCTTTGTCACGTAATGCTGGGATCAATTTCTAAAGTTAATGATTATTTGCAAAAAAACAAATGTTTATGAGTTTGAACATCAAATATGTTGTCTTTGTAGCGTATTCAACTGAATATGGGTTGAAAATGATTTGCAAATCATTGTATTCCATTTATATTTACATCTAACACAATTTCCCAACTCATATGGAAACGGGGTTTGTAGATATTGCGATCATTATTCATTCTTTTGTTACGTTTCGTCTCGATTACTGTAACATATTATTTTCGGGTCTCCCCATGTCTAGCATTAAAAGATTACAGTTGGTACAAAATGCGGCTGTTAGACTTTTGACAAGAACAAGAAAGTTTGATCACATTACGCCTGTACTGGCTCACATGTTCTGGCTTCCTGTGCACTTAAGATGTGACTTTAAGGTTTTACTACTTACGTATAAAATACTACACGGTCTAGCTCCATCCTACCTTGCCAATTGTATTGTACCATATGTCCCGGCAAGAAATCTGCGTTCAAAGAACTCCGGCTTATTAGTGATTCCTAGAGCCCCAAAAAAGTCTGCGGACTATAGACCGTTTTCTATTCGGGGTCCAGTACTATGGAATGCCCTCCAATGCTGATCATAAAAGGTATGTTGTTATTGTGCAATACAACAAAACCCAAAACTAGTGAAGTTGGCACGTTGTGTAAAAAAGTGGTGTTTCCGGGTGTTGTTGATAAATGGCTTTCGCTTTGCATAGTAGAGTTTTAACTTGCACTTACGGATGAAGCAATGAACTGTAGTTACTGACAGTGGTTTTCTGAACTTTTCTTGAGCCCATGTGGTGATCTCCTTTACACACTGATGTCGCTTTTTGATGCAGTGCCGCCCTAAATCACAAGTATCTCAAAGGGTTGCACAAGCCATAACGACATCTTCGGTTCAGAGCCCACAAAAGGGCAAGGAAAAACTCACAACCCTTCGGGACGTCAATGTGGATGAAGTGAAGTGAATTATATTTATATAGCGCTTTTCTCTAGTGACTCAAAGCGCTTTACATAGTGAAACCCAATATCTAAGTTACATTTAAACCAGTGTGGGTGGCACTGGGAGCAGGTGGGTAAAGTGTCTTGCCCAAGGACACAACGGCAGTAACTAGGATGGCGGAAGCGGGAATCGAACCTGCAACCCTCAAGTTGCTGGCACAGCCACTCTACCAAGAAACATTGGAGAGGACCGCAGATGTGGGTAACCCACCTCCCCCTAGGGGAGACCGGATGCAATGGACGTCGAGTGGGTCTAACATAATATTGGTAAATTCCAGTCCCTAGTGGATCCAACATAATAGTGGGAGTCCAGTCCTTAGTGGGGCCAGCAGGAGACCATCCCGAGCAGGGCAGAGATGTTCGCAACGGATCCACAGGTGAGCAGTCCACCCACGGGTCCGGACTCTGGACCGCCAGTACTTCATCCATGGCAACCTGACCTGTGCCCCCCCCCCCCCCCCCCTCCCCTCCAAAAGAGAGAGGGTAGCAGAGGAGAAAAGAAAAGAAACGGCAGATCAACTGGTCTAAAAATAGGGTCTATTTAAAGGTTAGTGTATACAAATGAGTTTTAAGATGGGACTTAAATGAGTCCACTGATTCTGTTACCGAGAGGGCATTCCATAGTACTGGAGCCCGAATAGAAAACGCTCTATAGCCCGCAGACTTTTTTTTGGCACTGGGAATCACTAATAAGCCGGAGTTCTTTGAATGCAGATTTCTTTCCTGGACATATGATAACATTGAATGCCCGTGACCTTCGATCCCTCAGGTAATATTGCATCAAAAAGCAACATCAGTGTGTAAAGGATATCCCCACCTGGGCTCAAGAATACTTCAAAAAACCACTGTCAGTAACTACAGTTCGTTACTACATCCAAAAGTGCAAGTTAAAACTCTACTATGCAAAACAAAAGCCATTTATCAACAACACCCGGAAACACTGCTTTTTTTTACACAACGTGCCAACTTAACCGGTTTGGGTTTTGTAGTGTTGCACAATAACAACGTACCTTTTATGATCACCGTTGGAGGGCATTCCAGAGTACTAGAGCCCGAATAGAAAACGCTCTATAGCCCGCAGAATTATTTTTTGGCTCTGGGAATCACTATTTAGCCAGAGTTCTTTGAACGCAGATTTCTTTCCGGGACATATGATAACATTGAATGCCCGTGACCTTCGATCCCTCAGGTGGTATTGCATCAAAAAGTAACATCAGTGTGTAAAGGATATCACCACATGGGCTCAATAACACTTCAAAAAACACTGTCAGTAACTACTACAGTTCGTTCCTACATCCAAAAGTGCAAGTTAAAACTCTACTATGCAAAACAAAAGCCATTTATCAACAACACCCGGAAACACCGCTTTTTTTACACAACTTGACAACTTCACTGGTTTTGGGTTTTGTAGTGTTGCACAAAAACAACGTACCTTTTATGATCACCATTGGAGGGCATTCCATAGTACTGGACCCCAAATAGAAAACGCTCTATAGCCCTCAGACTTTTTTTTTTTGGCTCTGGGAATCACTCATAAGCCGGAGTTCTTTGAACGCAGATTTCTTTCCGGGACATATGATAACATTGAATGCCCGTGACCTTCGATCCCTCAGGTGGTATTGCATCAAAAAGCAACATCAGTGTGTAAAGGATACCACCACATGGGCTCACAAACACTTCAAAAAAACACTGTCAGTAACTACAGTTCGTTCCTACATCCAAAAGTGCAAGTTAAAACTCTACTATGCCAAGCGAAAGCCATTTATCAACAACACCCGGAAACACTGCTTTTTTTACACAACGTGCCAACTTCACTGGTTTTGGGTTTTGTAGTGTTGCACAATAACAACGTACCTTTTATGATCACCATTGAAGGGCATTCCATAGTACTGGAGCCCGAATAGAAAACGCTCTATAGCGTGACCTTGAATGCCCGTGACCTCCGATCCCTCAGGTGGTAATGCATCAAAAAGCAACATCAATGTGTAAAGCATATCATCACCACATGGGCTCAAGGACACTTCAAAAAACCACTGTCAGTAACTACAGTTTGTTCCTACGTCCATAAGTGCAAGTTAAAACTCTACTATGCAAATTGAAAGAGATTTATCAACAACACCCGGAAACACCGCTTTTTTACAGAACGTGCCAACTTCACTTGTTTTGGGTTTTGTAGTATTGCACAATAACAACGTACCTTTTACGATCAGTTTAATTTAAAACCCTAAATCATACAACATGTCTGAGTCCGTCAGTTTTGGGGTCTTTGGCACCGACCGGAACATTGAAGACCTCAGCTTTAATGCATGATTTGTCCAAAACAAAAACAAAAAAACCTAAACAGACCATTACAGCTCATTAAATTTTAAACGCTGATTTCAGCCTCGCAGTTAATCAGCAGTTCCACCACGGCCGGCGTCTGTAGGCTCGAGCCACCAAACCGGCTGATTAGCGATGAATTAGCGACGTCAGCCGGCGAGCCAGTCAATTGGACACCCGCGCACGCTCACGTGCACGCCCACGTACACAGACCCGGGGCCGCGTGAAGTGATTTAAGGCGAGTATTATCAGCGTCTTATAGGTCATTGTCTAAATGAAGCGTGGTGGAGCAGCGGCGGTCTCATTTCCACCACCTGACCTTTTCCTGCTGGATGCTGGCAGGATGAGCGAGCTACATGGCTGACAGTAATGACCCGCTCTCTCTCTCTTTCTCTTGCTCTCCTTTCATCACTCGAGCCGCTTTTTTGTGCTGCTTCTCGCCGAACGCTGGTGTGAACTTTTTAGACATGAATCGGGATGTCTGTGTCCGACAAATGGGCTTTTTGTGGTCGCGCAGGATTACACGACAATGATAAAATTAAACATTTCCGGACGGACTTCGAAGGTGACCTCGGTCTTACAGTGGGGATAAAAAAGTATTTAGTCAGCCACCGATTGTGCAAGTTCTCCCACTTAAAATGATGACAGAGGTCTGTAATTTTCATCATAGGTACACTTCAACTGTGAGACACATCCATCCATCCATCCATCCATCCATCATCTTCCGCTTATCCGAGGTCGGGTCGCGGGGGCAGCAGCCTAAGCAGGGAAACCCAGACTTCCCTCTCCCCAGCCACTTCGTCCAGCTCTTCCCGGGGAATCCCGAGGCGTTCCCAGGCCAGCCGGGAGACATAGTCTTCCCAACGTGTCCTGGGTCTTCCCCGTGGCCTCCTACCGGTTGGACGTGCCCTAAACACCTCTCTAGGGAGGCGTTCGGGTGGCATCCTGACCAGATGCCCGAGCCACCTCATCTGGCTCATCTCGATGTGGAGGAGCAGCGGCTTTACTTTGAGTTCCTCCCGGATGGCAGAGCTTCTCACCCTATCTCTAAGGGTGAGCCCCGCCACACAGCGGAGGAAACTCATTTCGGCCGCTTGTATCCGTGATCTTATCCTTTCGGTCATGACCCAAAGCTCATGACCATACGTGAGGATGGGAATGTAGATCGACCGGTAAATTGAGATCTTTGCCTTCCGGCTCAGCTCCTTCTTCACCACAACAGATCGATACAACGTCCGCATTACTGAAGACGCCGCACCGATCTGCCTGTCGATCTCACGATCCACTCTTCCCTCACTCGTGAACAAAACTCCTAGGTACTTGAACTCCTCCACTTGGGGCAGTGTCTCCTCCCCAACCTGAAGATGGCACTCCACCCTTTTCCGGGCGAGAACCATGGACTCTGACTTGGAGGTACTGATTCTCATTCCGGTCGCTTCACACTCGGCTGCGAACCGATCCAGTGAGAGCTGAAGATCCCGGCCAGATGAAGCCATCAGGACCACATCATCTGCAAAAAGCAGAGACTTAATCCCGCGGCCACCAAACCGGAACCCCTCAACGCCTTGACTGCGCCTAGAAATTCTGTCCATAAAAGTTATGAACAGAATCGGTGACAAAGGACAGCCTTGGCGGAGTCCAACCCTCACTGGAAACGAGTCCGACTTACTGCCAGCAATGCGGACCAAGCTCTGACACCGATCATACAGGGAGCGGACCGCCATAATAAGACAGTCCGGTACTCTCTGAGTACTCCCCACAGGACTTCCCGAGGGACACGGTCGAATGCCTTGTCCAAGTCCACAAAGCACATGTAGACTGGTTGGGCAAACTCCCATGCACCCTCAAGAACTCTGCCGAGAGTATAGAGCTGGTCCACAGTTCCACGACCAGGACGAAAACCACACTGTTCCTCCTGAATCCGAGGTTCGACTATCCGGCGTAGCCTCCTCTCCAGTACACCTGAATAAACCTTACCGGGAAGGCTGAGGAGTGTGATCCCACGATAGTAGGAACACACCCTCCGGTCCCCCTTCTTAAAGAGAGGGACCACCACCCCGGTCTGCCAATCCAGAGGTACCGCCCCCGATGTCCACGCGATGCTGCAGAGTCTTGTCAACCAAGACAGACCCACAGCATCCAGAGCCTTAAGGAACTCCGGGCGGATCTCATCTACCCCCGGGGCCTTGCCGCCGAGGAGCTTTTTAACTACCTCAGCAACCTCAGCCCCAGAAATAGGAGAGCCCACCACAGATTCCCCAGGCACCACTTCAGCAAAGGAAGACGTGTTGGTGGGATTGAGGAGGTCTTCAAAGTATTCCCTCCACCGATCCACAACATCCGCAGTCGAAGTCAGCAGAACACCATCCACACCATACACGGTGATGATAGTGCACTGCTTCCCCTTCCTGAGGCGGCGTATGGTGGTCCAGAATCGCTTCGAAGCCGTCCGGAAGTCGTTTTCCATGGCTTCCCCGAACTCTTCCCATGTCCGAGTTTTTGCCTCAGCGACCGCTAAAGCTGCACACCGCTTGGCCCGTCGGTACCCGTCCACTGCCTCCGGAGTCCTATGAGCCAAAAGAACCCGATAGGACTCCTTCTTCAGCTTGACGGCATCCCTCACTGCTGGTGTCCACCAACGGGTTCTGAGATTACCGCCACGACAGGCACCAACAACCTTGCGGCCACAGCTCCAATCAGCCGCCTCGACAATAGAGGTTCGGAACATGGTCCACTCGGACTCAATGTCTCGCACCTCCCTCGTGACATGCTCAAAGTTCTTCCGGAGGTGGGAATTGAAACTCTCTCTGACAGGAGACTCTGCCAGACGTTCCCAGCAGACCCTCACAATGCGTTTGGGCCTCCCAGGTCTGTCCGGCATCCTCCCCCACCATCGCAGCCAACTCACCACCAGGTGGTGATCGGTATAAAGCTCCGCCCGTCTCTTCACCAGAGTGTCCAAAACATGAGGCCGCAAATCCGATGACACAACTACAAAGTCGATCATGGAACTGCGGCCTAGGGTGTCCTGGTGCCAAGTGCACATATGGACACCCTTATGTTTGAACATGGTGTTTGTTATGGACAATCCGTGACGAGCACAAAAGTCCAATAACAAAACACCACTCGGGTTTAGATCCGGGCGACCATTCTTCCCAATCACGCCTCTCCGGGTTTCACTGTCGTTGCCAACATGAGCGTTGAAGTCCCCCAGTAGGACAAGGGAATCACCCAGCGGAGCACTTACCAGCGCTCCCTTGAGTGTAACCAAAAAGGGTGGGTACTCTGAACTGCTGTTTGGTGCGTAAGCACAAACAACAGTCAGGACCCGTCCCCCCACCCGAAGACGGAGGGAAGCTACCCTCTCGTCCACACTGTGAGAGACAAAATGTGGGAAATAAAATCCAGGAATTCCAATTGTAGGGATTTTAAAGAATTTATTTGTAAATTATGGTGGAAAATAAGTATTTGGTCACTTCAAACAAGGAAGATATCTGGCTCTCACAGACTTGTAACTTATTTTTTAAGAAGCTCTTCTGTCCTCCACTCGTTACCTGTATTAATGGCACTTGTTTGAACTTGTTATCTGTATAAAAGACACCCGCCCACAGCCTCAAACAGTCAGACTCTAAACTCCAAGAGCCTTTTGACAGCTCTTTGGCCAAGACCAAAGAGCTGTCGAAGGACACCAGGAAAATAATTGTAGACCTGCACCAGACTGGGAAGAGTGAATCTACAATAGGCAAGCAGCTTGGTGTGGAAAAAATCAACTGTGGGAGCAATTATCAGAAAATGGAAGACATACAAGACCACTGATAATCTCCCTCCATCTGGGGCTCCACGCAAGATCTCTTCCCGTGGGTTCAAAATGATCATGAGAACGGTGAGCAAAAATCCCAGAACCACACGTGGGGACCTGGTGAATGACCTGCAGAGGGCTGGGACCAAAGTAACAAAGGGGCGGTATAGCTCGGCTGGTAGAGTGGCCGTGCCAGCAACTTGAGGGTTGCAGGTTCGAAATCCGCTTCCGCCATCCTTGTCACTACCGTTGTGTCCTTGGGCAAGACACTTTACCCACCTGCTTCCAGTGCCACCCACACTGGCTTAAATGTAACTTAGATATTGGGTTTCACTATGTAAAGCGCTTTGAGTCACTAGAGAAAAAGCGCTATATAAATATAATTCACTTCACTTCACTACCATCAGTAACACACTACACCGACAGGGAATCAAATCCTGCAGTGCCAGACGTGTCCCCCTGCTTAAGCAAGTGCATGTCCAGGATCGTCTGAAGTTTGCCAGAGAGCACATGGGAGAATGTCATGTGGTAAAGATGAAACCAAAATAGAACCTTTTGGTATAAACTCAACTCGTCGTGTTGGGAGGAAGAAGAATACTGAGTTGCATCCCAAGAACACCATACCTACTGTGAAGCATGGGGGTGGAAACATCATGCTTTGGGGTTGTTTTTCTGTCCTAAGGGGACAGGACGATTGATCCGTGTTAAGAAAAGAATGAATGGGGCCATGTATCGTGAGATTTTGAGCCAAAACCTTCCATCAGTGAGAGCTTTGAATGGTTGACCAAATACTTATTTTCCACCATAATTTACAAATTAATTCTTTAAAATTCCTACAATGTGAATTCCTGGATTTTGTTTTCACATTCTGTCTCTCACAGTTGAAGTGTACCTATGATGAAAATGACAGACCTCTGTCATCATTTTAAGTGGAAGAACTTGCACAATCGGTGGCTGACTAAATACTATTTTGCCCCACTGTATGTGCTTCAGATGTGTCGAGATTTGGAAACAAGTGAGGAACCTTCTCACAGCCGTATATTGTTGAGCAGGGATGTCAAACCCGTTTTCATTCATCGCAGTTATGGCTGCCATCAGAGGGCCCCATGTAACAAACAGGGAATAATAATTTGCCTCTGGATTTCATTATTAACCAAGAGGCGATTCCTGAAGGAATTGCGTGTGAATGCTCCAATGCTGAAGTTGAACTGAAATACTGAGAGAATGTAGTATGAGTGCAAGAATAATTTAAATCAGTGGTCTCAGACTCGCCAGACGTTATTTTGCGCCCCCCACCTTAATATGAAAGTTTAATGTTAGAGCGGCCCGCAAGTTTTATTTGAATGGGGTTGGACAGCGTTGTGTTATTTGGGTGCAAAATGGCTCTTTCAACATTCTGTGTTGCCTACCCCTGCATTAGTGGAAAAGCGGCAAATGAGTGAAAGCGACAGAAACGTTGCCATGGAGACGAGTGTTTTCTTACGTGCCTGGCTGCAGTCACACCGCGACACCTGTCCGTCAGTAATAACAGTCCCCGATAACCTGGACTAATTCAAACCGCTATTTAGATAGATTAGATAGTACTTTATTTATTCCGTCAGGAGATTTCCTTGAGGAAAAATTAAAATTTTCAGCACAATCCCATTCAAGATCAGACAAACATTACAGGGAGACAGAACAGGACCGCTGACGGGTCTGCCGGCATCCAGCACCCCTTACAAAAAAGATGAGATACAGGTAAACAAGGGTGGGAGATGGGAGAAAAAAATAGAAGATTAAAATAAAATAAAAAACTCGGGGTCCAGACTGAGGCCAACGGAAAAAAACAACTCATAGCCATAGTGTGTAAGAGGGAAACATCAAACATCAAAGAACACAGAGGACATTAAAGACATTAAAGCAGCAGATACAAGCAGACACTTCTACATACAGCTATGAATAAAAAGTAAAAGAAACATATCCACTGTGGTGGCCTCTGCGGTGTTCCACGCCATCGTCCGCTGGGGTGGGGGGAGCATGGCCAGAGACAGGAGCAGACCCAACAAAGTAACCAAGACAGCGTTTGTTTTTGTTATTGTGTTTAATTAGAATTGCCTCACACGATGAACACTACATATATTTCTATATGACGCCGGATAACACTCCGGGAGCCGTCACTTTTTTGCGCTCGCTATCCCGGTACTTTCCCGGCTATTACCCGCCGACCGCCGTGTTGCTGTAGGGAGGAAAAGCGGAACGACACACATTGCGGAAATAACATTATTCCCCGTGCGTCGGCTAAATACAAATATATTCCACAACCCCAAACATGTCTTTTTCAAAGATGAAGAGAAACATTTGTGATGAACAAAGACAATTCCAGGAAAAGGGGGAGATGCAATATAGACAGTTGCGGTGCACAAGGGATACAATGTGAAACGTCATTATAGCACATACTGAGGAGTAAGCAAATTTTTTTTTTTTTAAGAAATCTTTTCTTGCGGCCCAGACTCTGCATCCAGAGACCCCCAGGTAAATTGAGTTTGAGTCCCCGGATTTAAATCTTGGAATGGTTTGAATTAGGGCTGGGCGATATATCCATATACTCGATATATCGCAGATTTGATATAGAAAATGACTATATCGTGATATTCGAGTATACGTTCTCACACGGTTGCTTTTAGCTGCGGGCATTACACTAGAGCAGGGGTCACCAACCTTTTTGAAACCAAGAGCTACTTCTTGGGTACTGATTAATGTGAAGGGCTACCAGTTTGATACACACTTAAATAAATTGCCAGAAATAGCCAATTTGCTCAATTTACCTTTAACTCTGTGTTATTATTAATAATTAATGATGTTTATCTTTGTGGGAACATAGATAATTTTAATGATTTCTCACAATAAATATATATTTTTGATTACATGTTTTAAATAGGTTAAAATCCAATCTGCACTTTGTTAGAATATATAACAAATTTGACCTAGCTATATTTCTAACAAAGACAAATCAATCCAATCCAATCCAATCCACTTTATTTAAATAGCACTTTTAAACAACAATAACGTTTCCAAAGTGCTGCACAGCCATGTTAAAAACAATTGTAAAAAAATAATAAAAAATAAATAAAATAAAATTGAAAAAAAGTATATATATATATATATATATATATATATATATATAAATCATTATTTCTTCTAGATTTTCCAGAACAACATTTTTTTAAAGAAATTCAAAAGACTTTGAAATAAGATTTAAATTTGATTTGACAGATTTTCCACATTTGCCAGAATTTTTTTATTTTTATTTTAATAAGTTTGAAGAAATCATTCACGAATATTCTTCGTCGAAAAAACAGAAGCTAAAATGAAGAATTTAAATAAAATGTATTTATTATTCTTTACAATAAAAAAAAATTAATCTACTTGAACATTGATTTAAATCATCAAGAAAGAAGAGGAAGGAATTTAAAAGGTAAAAAGGTATGTGTTTAAAATCCTAAAATAATTTTTAAGATTGCATTTTTTCCTCTAAAATTGTCTTTCTGAAAGTTATAAGAAGCTAAGTAAAAAAATAAATGAATTTATTCAAACAAGTGAAGACCAAGTCTTTCAAATATGTTCTTGGATTTTCAAATTCTATTTGAGTTTTGTTTCTCTTAGAATTAAAAATATCGAGCAAACCGAGACCAGCTTGCTAGTAAATAAATAACATTTAAAAAATAGAGGCAGCTCACTGTTAAGTGCTGCTGTGAAAGACTCAAGCCGTGGTCTTGCGGGTTCCAGGGACCACCAAGGAAGGACATGCCTTTTGAGCAGGTGTAGACTTCTCTTATTTTTAAATAAACAAAAGCTTTTGCGTGTTGCTTTTCAGCCTTCCCGTTGTCTGCGTCTGCCTCTCGCTCTCTTCGGAGTTGCACGCGCTGCTGCTCATGTTGTCGTCTCTCTCTCGTTCCTTCTTTGTATGAGTTGCTCTCGCTCCGCACCATCACCAGCCCCGTTCTCTCCTTCTTCTCCTCTTTTATACAGTGTGTACAGGTGCGCGATCAACACACCTGATCTTGTTTGTGGCGTCGCTCCCGGCACACCCCGCCTCGCCTCTCGCTCACCATCCCCGTTTCCTCGCCGCCATCTTGGGCCGGGCTTCAGCGTGCCCTGCCTCTCTGTTGGACCGTCGGCTCCGCTTCTCCACAGCTGTTATATTGATTTGTTTTTAGAACAGGCCAGCGGGCGACTCATCTGGTCCTTACGGGCGACCGGGTGCCCGCGGGCACCGTGTTGGTGACCCCTGCACTACAGGCTCTTCCCAATCCTTGTGTCTCCTTCTCACAGACAGCAAGCGCACCTTCTTACACACGTCACATACTGTCACGTCATACATCACATACGTATACGCCCTCGCGCAGCAGAGAGGTAGCAGCATGGGTAACTTTGGCTGTGATGCTAGCGGAGCCGTGCGAGTGGTCATACGAGAGAAAGAAGGTGCAAATCTAGTAACGAAGGAAAAATTAATTCCCAAAAAAACAGCAGGGGATCCATCGTCTGGTGGTGGTTTGGCTTCAAGCGGGAATACGTCGAACAGACAACCGTAATTTGTCAAGTCTGGGGAAAAAACGTTGCTAAAAAAGTAGCATTACTGTTAATATGTAGCATCATTTGAAAAGTCACCTGCTAGAGAATGAAGAGTGCTTACTCCGCATGTCAACATCTCCAATCGGTGCCACACCAACCATTTCAACCATTTCCACATCAACACCGTATGAAAAAAATAGTGAACAACATAAGGAAATAACGTACGCAGCTCATTTTTATTTGACAGTTATTGAAATATCTTGTGTGACATCATGCACAAAAACATCGAGATATTAAAAAAAGGCCATATCGCCCAGCCCTAGTTTGAATGTTGTAGAGTTTGAATTTCCAGGAAAAGCAGAATTTGGTTTTAGAACTTGGGAAAGTGTTCCTTGGATGAGTTGAAGGTGGAATGGTTTGAATAGGGTAAAAAATGGACAATTCATTTTGAATGGGGAAAATGTCCCTGAAAACTTGGGAATTCTTGGAAATCCGGGAAATTGTTGAAGGAGCGCACACAAATTAGACAGGCTGAATAACGTCCCCATCATTTCAATGGGAATTTCATGAACATTTTGGGAAAAGCGGGTATTTTTGGAAAATGTTAAAATACTTGATTGTTCTGAATGAGCTCAAATGGTTGGTGTTGGAATATTTTCAAATCGGTTGAAAAATGTTGACTTGGTGACATTTTCCATTGAGAAATGGTTTTTGGGAATTCCAGGAATTTGGGGAATTTTTTTTAGTTCATAAAACAACTTTGTTTTTTTGACGGTGGGTTGAAAAATGTGGGAGGAGTAGTCGCCAGAAAAAAGGTTTTGAAAAACAGGAAATTCATGGAATTTTTTGAAACTCGGAAAAATTTTAGTTTGAATGTCCAGGATGAGTGGAATGTGTGGAAGGTGGAATGGTTTGAATAGATTGACAAATGTGGAAATGGGTGGAAGTTTGAAAAATGGACGATTCATTTTGAATGGAGAATATGTCCCTAAAAAGTGGGATTTCTTGTAAATCCGGGATTTTTTTTCAAATGGTTGAAGGAGAGCACACAATTTAGAACAGGCAGAATGTTTTTAGTGTTGGAACGGTTGGAAAAATGTCCCTTTCATTTCAATGGGAATTTCATTGAAATTTCAGGAAAAGCTGGAATTTTTTAGGAAAATGTTAAAAGACTTGAATGTTTTGAATGAACATGGTTGGTGTTGGAATTTTTCAAATCGGTCGAGGAATGTTGACGTAATAAAATTTGTAATTGAAATTCTAGGAATTTCGGGAAAACCGGGAATTTTTCCATTTCAAACAACAACTTTGCTCTTTGTCGTGATTAAGAGGAATGTTTTGACGGTGGAACTGTTGAAGTGGGTTGAAAAATATGGAAGGAATAGTCGCCAGAAAAAAGGGTTTGAAATAAAGAGAATTCCTGGGAAAAAAATTTAACTCAGCAAAAAATGATAGTTTGAATGTCCAGGATGAGAGGGAATATGTTGAAGGTGGAATGGTTTGAATAGGTTGACAAATGTGGAAATGGGTGGAAGTTTGAAAAATGGACAATTAATTTTGAATGGGGAAAATGTCCCTAAAAACTGGGATTTTTTGTAAATCCAGGATTTTTTAGAAATGGTTGAAGGAGAGCACACAATTAAAACAGGCTGAATATTTTGGAATTGGAACGGTTTGAATCAGATAAAAAATCTGCCAGTTGTGGAGCTTTGAAAAATGTCCCATTCATTTCAATGGGAATTTCATTGAAATTTCGGGAAAAACTGGAATTTTGGGGGGAAAATGTTAAAAGACTCGAATGTTCTTAGTGAGTTGCCGTTGGAATTTTTCAAATCGGTGGAGAAATGTTGACATACTAACATTTCTAATTGAGAAATGGTGTTATGGAATTCCAGGAATATTGGGAAAACCGGGAATTTTTCCAGTTAAAAAAACAAATTTGTTTTGTGTCCTGATTAAAAGGAATGTTTTAAGGGTGAATTGATTGAAGTCGGTTGAAAAATGTGGAAAGATTAGTCGACAAGAAGAAAGGGTCAAAAAAAGGGTTTAAGTTAAAAGGGAATTCCTGGATTTTATTTTTAACTCAGAAAAATAATAGTTTGAATGTCCAGGATGAGTGGAATATGTTGAAAGTGAAATGGTTTGAATCGGTTGAAAAATTTGGAAATGGGTGGATGGATGTATGTTTGAAAAATGGCCAATTCATTTTGAATGGGGAAAATGTCCCGGAAAATCTTGAATTCTGGGAAATCTTGGAATTTTTGGAATTTGTCAAGGGAAAGTCCGCGATTCCTGAATAGGCTGAACAGTTCGAAGTTGGAACGGTTTGAATGGGATGAAAAATGTGGAAGGTTTAGAGTGCGCCAAAATCTGGAGAAGAAGAAGAAATAGATGAATTTTGGGTGTAGAAAACCATGTGTGAAGGATTTTACATAAACATTTTTATGTTTACAACCAGTTTACTGTCAAAGATAGTTTTTTTTTTTTTATATATATATATATTTTTACAACATTTTACGGTAAATGTAAAAACAGTACCACCGTTTTTTTCGGGGGGGTTTTACGGAAAAAATCTGGCAGCTTAGTTGTCCTTGTCCTGTTGGAAGGTCCAACGTCTCCCAAGCCTCAGCTTCTATCCTGCTAGGAAATAGAATTCATAATGCCTTGAACGCGCTGGAGATTCCCGGTACCTGAGGCAGAGAAACAGCCCCAGAGCATGATTGACCCCCCACCATGCTTAACAGTAGGCCAGGTGTTCTTCTCTTTGTAAGCTTCATTTTTTCTCCTCCAGACATAACGTTGATTCATAGGCCCAAAGAGTTCCAGTTTTGTCTCATCACTCCATAGAACAGTTTCCCAAAACCTTTGGGGTTTGTCCAGATGATTTTTGGCATACTGGAGTCTTTTTTTCCTTGTGCCTGGTAGTCAGAAGTGGGGTGCGCCTGGTAGTTCTGGCATGGAGGCCTTCATCTCATAGTGCGCGCCTTATTGTCTGGGACGAAACCTGCGTCCCCCCTCTGCAATGTCCTGTTGTAGTTCCTCAGCTGTTACCCGGGGGTTTTTCACCACTGTACGCATCCTCTTTCTACCACGCCCAGGTAGTGTTTCCACTGTGCCTTTAGCTTTAAACTTGCGAATTATGCTCCCAACTGTGTCTCTTGGAATGTGTAATGTATTTGCTATTTTCTTATATCCATATCCTTTCTTATGAAGAGAAATTACCTCCTCTCTTGACTTCTTTGACCACTCCCTGGACTTCACCATGTTGCAAATACACCATTGACCATCATCAAGAAGCTGTGCGTCACAGTCTTTTTCAATCAGTTTAATTGTTGCTCGTTATGGTTCTAATCACATCTACAGGTGTTTTCAACACCTGATTGAAAAGACCTTATTTAAATTCTGTTCTTAAGAGTTATGATCTTCAAGGGGTTGAATAATTTTGTCAATGAGATATTAAGAAAAATGTCCTTTTTTGGTATTTTGTAAGATACAGTGTTACAATTTAAGTTGCATTTGTCTATTTGACACATCTTTATTTGACATGACTATAAACAAAATACGGAATAAATGTCCAACTTGCTAAAACACCAAAATTGTGTGGGGGTTGAATAATTTTAATCACAACCGTAAGTATTTTTATTTAGACAAAAACTTGTTTGGAAAGTATGATAATATACTCTAATATTTGTTGCAATATTGGACACTATTAAAGTTGAAAAGGTATGCAAATTGAAGTAGAACATATATTTTTTCTGCCAAAATAAAAACAAATCCATTACATTTACTGAGAAAAATATGAAATACTTTATTGACACTTATCAATTCCAAGTTTTTTTGCAAGCCAGATAAAATGACATCGCGGGCTGGATGTGGCCCCCGAGCCTTGAGTTTGAAACCAGTGTTGTTGAGTAACGTCAGAGACTCAATCATTGACAGTAATGCTGCTGTGTATTAAAGTATTATTATGGGACTGCAGAGAGACGAGCTAATGGTGCCTACATGGCCATTAAAAAGGTCACACATTCGGTTCTTCCTGGGACCGCCTTTAGTCCTCATTACGACTACACGCATTGGCAATGTCATCCTACCGCGATGTTGCATTTATTTCTGTCCAAACCGGCGTTAATTTAATGACCCCAAAATGCAGAAGACAGCGAAGTACCGTATTTTTCGGACTATAAGTCGCAGTTTTTTTCATAATTAGGCGACATATACTCCGGAGCGACTTATGTGTTAATTATTAACACGTTACCGTAAAATATTAAATAATATTATTCATCTCATTCGCGGAAGAGACAAAGAAAATGTCAGCAATCGTCACACACATGTCAACCAATAAGAATTCGGCGGGGGAGGGACATGGCAGGAGTGCATTGTGGGTCATGGAAAGTGCTAACTGCTATATGCTACATCAGGGGTCACCAACGCGGTGCCGGCGGGCACCAGGTAGCCCGTAAGGACCAGATGAGTCGCCCGCTGGCCTGTTCTAAAAATAGCTCAAATAGCAGCACTTACCAGTGAGCTGCCTCTATTTTTTGGGATTTGATTTATTTACTAGCAAGCTGGTCTCGCTTTACTCGACATTTTTAATTCTAAGAGAGACAAAAATCAAATCCATCCATCCATCCATTTTGTACCGCTTGTCCCGTTCGGGGTAACGAGGGATCGCTGGAACCTAGCTCAGCAGCATTTGGGCAGAAGGCGGGCTACACCCTGGACAAGTCGCTACTTCATCGCAGGGTCTTGTATAGGGGTGAATAATTTATTGCAGGGGTCACCAACGCGGTGCCCGCGGGCACCAGGTAGCCCGTAAGGACCAGATGAGTCGCCCGCTGGCCTGTTCTAAAAATAGCTCAAATAGCAGCACTTACCAGTGAGCTGCCTCTATTTTTGGAATTTGATTTATTGACTAGCAAGCTGGTCTCGCTTTGCTCGACATTTTTAATTCTAAGAGAGACAAAAATCAAATCCATCCATCCATTTTCTACCGCTTGTCCCGTTCGGGGTAACGGGGGATCGCTGGAACCTAGCTCAGCAGCATTCGGGCAGAAGGCGGGCTACACCCTGGACAAGTCGCTAATTCATCACAGGGCCTTGTATAGGGGTGAATAATTTATTGCAGGGGTCACCAACGCGGGCCCCACGGGCACCAGGTAGCCCGTAAGGACCAGATGAGTCGCCCGCTGGCCTGTTCTAAAAATAGCTCAAATAAGCAGCACTTACAATAGAATTTGAAAATCCAAGAAAATATTTTAAAGACTTAGTCTTCACTTGTTTAAATGAATTCATTTATTTTTTTACTTTGCTTCTTATAACTTTCAGAAAGACAATGTCAGAGAAAAAATACCACTTTAAAAATGATTTTAGGATTTTTAAACACATATACCTTTTTAACTTTTAAATTCCTTCCTCTTCTTTCCTGACAATTTAAATCAATGTTCAAGTAAATGTTATTTTTTTTATTGTAAAGAATAATAAATACATTTTAATTTAATTCTTCATTTTAGCTTCTGTTTTTTCGACAAAGAATATTTGTGAAATATTTCTTCAAACTTATTATGATTAAAATTCAAAAAAATTATTCTGGCAAATCTAGAAAATCTTTAGAATCAAATTTGAATATTATTTCAAAGTCTTTTGAATTTCTTTTAAAATTTTTGTTCTGGAAAATCTAGAAGAAATAATGATTTGTCTGTTAGAAATATAGCTTGGTCCAATTTGTTATATATTCTAACAAAATGCAGATTGGATTTTAACCTATTTAAAACATGTCATCAAAATTCTAAAATTAATCTTAATCAGGAAAAATAACAAATGATGTTCCATAAATTCTTTTTAAATTTTTTTTCGAAAAGATTCAAATTAGCTAGTTTTTCTCTTCTTTTTTTCGGTTGAATTTAGAATTTTAAAGAGTCGAAATTGAAGATAAACCATGTTTCAAAATTTTATCTTCATTTTTTTCCTGTTTTCTCCTCTTTTAAACCGTTCAATTAAGTGTTTTTTTCATCATTTATTCTCTACAAAAAATCTTCCGTAAAAGGAAAAAAAAGGTACGACGGAATGACAGACAGAAATACCTATTTTTTATATATATATGTATAGATTTATTTATTAAAGGTAAATTGAGCAAATTGGCTATTTCTGGCCATTTATTTAAGTGTGTATCAAACTGGTAGCCCTTCGCATTAATCAGTACCCAAGAAGTAGCTCTTGGTTTCAAAAAGGTTGGTGACCCCTTTGCTGTATTCTACTGCCGTAGCTATTTAAATGGATCATTACATCGTTGGCGGTAACTTATAAAAACTGAGAAGGGCTGAACAAAAATGGCACCGAAAAGGAAATCATGTCCTGCAGATTACAAGATGGACGTGGTGAAATATGCAGCAGAAAACGACAAAAGGAAGCGGCGCATACCTTTGGAGTTGGCAGAGCTGTTTAGAAGCGACATCGAGGAAGAAGATTTCATGGGATTTATCGATTAGGAGTGACGGATTGTTTGGTAAACGTATAGCATGTTTTATATCAGGGGTCGGGAACCTTTTTGGCTGAGAGAGCCATGAAAGCCAAATATTTCACAAAGTATTTCCGTAAAAGCCATAAAACATTTTTCAACACT
Organism: Nerophis ophidion; assembly: GCF_033978795.1. Classification (NCBI taxonomy): domain Eukaryota; kingdom Metazoa; phylum Chordata; class Actinopteri; order Syngnathiformes; family Syngnathidae; genus Nerophis; species Nerophis ophidion. The sequence goes on from NC_084637.1 coordinate 26,218,966, forward strand.
GAAGACGACTAAATCCATGCATTTTTAAGTATGACCAACATTTGAAGACTATAATAAGTCTCTTATTCTTTTTAACAACATTGTTATTATAAAAGTTAACCAATAATACATATAATAATTCTTACCATTAATGCGACATCTTGAACAGGTGCGGTAGAAAACGGATGGTTGGATTAAATTGCATGAGAATGTTTTATAATTTGAACGTTATTTTTGAAACTGTGATTACCAGCGGAATTATTCATTACTTATCGTGTTAAGCAATGTCAGCTAAGATTTATCTGAGAGCCATTTGCAGTCATCTGGCTCTAGAGCCATAGGTTCCCTACCCCGGGTTTAAGCATTAGACACCTTTTTACCTGCACTCTGCCTCCCGCTGTTTCCCACATCTACAAAGCAATTAGCTACCGACTGCCACCTACTGATATGGAAGAGTATTACACGGTTACTCGGCATAGCTCGGTTGGTAGAGAGGCCGTGCTAGCAACCCGAGGGTTCCAGGTTTGATTCCCGCTTCCGCCATCCTAGTCACTGCCGTTGTGTCCTTGGGCAAGAGACTTTACACACCTGCTCCCAGTGACACCCACACTGGTTTAAATGTAACTTAGATATTGGGTGTCACTTTGTAAAGCGCTTTGAGTCACTAGAGAAAAGCGCTATATAAATATAATTATCTGCGAGCCATATGTATTCATTAAAAGAGCCACATATGGCTCTAGAGCCATAGGTTCCCTACCCCTGGTTCAAGCATTAGACACCTTTTTACCTGCACCCTGCCTCCCGCTGTTTCCCACATCTACGAAGCAATTAGCTACCGACTGCCACCTACTGATATGGAAGAGTATTACACGGTTACTCGGCATAGCTCGGTTGGTAGAGAGGCCGTGCTAGCAACCTGAGGGTTCCAGGTTTGATTCCCGCTTCCGCCATCCCAGTCACTGCCGTTGTGTCCTTGGACAAGAGACTTTACACACCTGCCCTCAGTGACACCCACACTGGTTTAAATGTAACTTAGATATTGGGTGTCACTTTGTAAAGCGCTTTGAGTCACTAGAGAAAAGCGCTATATAAATATAATTATCTGAGAGCCATATGTAGTCATTAAAAGAGCCACAGGTTCCCTACCCCTGGTTTAAGCATTAGACACCTTTTTACCTGCACTCTGCCTCCCGCTGTTTCCCACATCTACGAAGCAATTAGCTACCTACTGATATGGAAGAGTTTTACACGGTTACTCGGCATAGCTCGGTTGGTAGAGATGCCGTGCTAGCAACCTGAGGGTTCCAGGTTTGATTCCCGCTTCCGCCATCCTAGTCACTACCGTTGTGTCCTTGGACAACACACTTTACACACCTGCCCTCAGTGACACCCACACTGGTTTAAATGTAACTTAGATATTGGGTGTCACTTTGTAAAGCGCTTTGAGTCACCAGAGCAGGGGTAGGGAACCTATGGCTCGCGAGCCAGATGTGGCTCTTTTGATGACTGCATCTGGCTCTCGGATAAATCTGAGCTGACACTACTTAACACAATAAGTAATGAATAATTCCACTTGTAATCACAGTGTAAAAAATAACGTTAAAAATATAAAAATGCTCATGCATTTGAATCCATCCATCCTTTTTTCTACCGCACCTGTTCAAGAAGTTGCCTTAAATGTATTTATTATTGGTTAATCTAGGGCTAGCCCTCTTGGGGGTTCTTCAACAAGGCCCAGGTGGGCCTTTTACACACCTGTCGCTGATTTCGAGGCCGGTCCTGGCAACCCCCCGCTTCGCTGCAGACCCGCAGGCCACGCCCCCTCCTAAGCTAGCTTCAGAATAACAACGTTATTACAAAGAATAAGAGACCTATTATACTCTAGAAACGTTGGTTTTAATTAAAAATGCACACTTTTAGTTGTGTTCAGTGTTAAAAATATATTATATGGCTCTTACGTAAATATATTTTAAAATATTTGGCTTCTTGGCTCTCTCAGCCAAAAAGGTTCCCGACCCCTGCACTAGAGAAAAGCGCTATAGAAATATAATTATCTAAGAGCCATATGTAGTCATCAAAAGAGTCACATCTGGCTCTAGAGCCATAGGTTCCCTACCCCTTGTTTTATATGTTATAGTTATTTGAATGACTCTTACCATAATATGTTATGTTAACATAGCAGGCACCTTCTCAGTTGGTTATTTATAAGTCATTTATTCAGCCTGTTGTTTACTATTCTTTATTTATTTTTAAATTGCCTTTCAAATGTCTATTCTTGGTGTTTTGTATTTTATCAAATAAATTTCCCCCAAAAATGCGACGTATATGTGTTTTTTTCCTTTTTTAGTATGCATTTTCGGCCGGTGCGACGTATACTCCGGAGCGATTTATAATCCAAAAAATACGGTATTTGTAATGTACGGAAAAGTACGTACAAAATTCTTCTCAACAAAAGAAGACAAATGTTAGAATCTGTATGCACGCACAACACAAGACCTTTACCACATCAGGGTATGGTTCAAGCATGAAGAAATAGACTTAATACCGAACTACCAAAGCCTTTTTTTTTTATCCAGTTTTTCAATGCCTGTGCCGTACTCATCTTATATGACTGAGGTGTTTTCTTTTTCCAGAACGCAGGGCGTCTAATACAAGCGACAATGACGATGACAGCGATACCACCACCAATGCTGATCCTGGATACCCGGGTCTGCAGTTCTGCGCCAGCCAGTACACGGACCGAATATATCTGTATGATAAGGTAGACCACAAATTCTTTTTTTTTTGCTTTACAAAACCACATCATCTTTAAATTACTGTACAGGTTTACAGATGTACAGTACATGTAGTTTAGGGCTGATCGATACCAAAGGTAGTATCAGTATATGATTAATATCATCATCATCATTTATTTTTATTCCTTTCATGAAAATGCATATTTACAAGCCATGTACAATTGACACTTTCATTGTTTTTTTTTGTTTTGTTTTTTCTTATACATTTCCATGATCAGAAAAGAGCAGATGGAAGAATTATATTCTTATATTTATCTCCCCCTTTTTTAACACAAATTACAGTATTTTAGATGACTTTATAACTGTTCCCTCCACCAACACCCAAACTCCAACATACTTTTCCAGTTTCCTTCAAGCACTTTCACAATGACACGTCCAATCTAAATATCAGAGTAAAAAGATCAGAAGTCATTTTTTTGTCGGTTTTGGTCATGGTAATAAATTCAGGGACTAATTCCCTGGACACAGGAGGAGTTTGAGAACAAAAAAGTAAGGATTTAAAAGAGTAGTAGATCTTGTTTTTGACAAGTAGTAGATCTTGTTTTTGACAACATATGGTACAATACAATCTTGCCGATTGTATTGTACCATATGTCCCGGCAAGAAATCTGCGTTCAAAAGACTCCGGCTTATTAGTGATTCCTAGAGCCCAAAAAAAGTCTGCGGGCTATAGAGCGTTTTCCGTTCGGGCTCCAGTACTCTGGAATGCCCTCCCGGTAACAGTTCGAGATGCTACCTCAGTAGAAGCATTTAAGTCTCACCTTAAAACTCATCTGTATACTCTAGCCTTTAAATAGACCTCCTTTTTAGACCAGTTGATCTGCCGCTTCTTTTCTTTCTCCTATGTCCCCCCCCTCCCTTGTGGAGGGGGTCCGGTCCGATGACCATGGATGAAGTACTGGCTGTCCAGAGTCGAGACCCAGGATGGACCGCTCGCCTGTGTATCGGTTGGGGACATCTCTACGCTGCTGATCCGCCTCCGCTTGAGATGGTCTCCTGTAGACGGGACTCTCGCTGCTGTCTTGGATCCGCTTTGAACTGAACTCTCGCGGCTGTGTTGGAGCCACTGGATTGAACTTTCACAGTATCATGTTAGACCCGCTCGACATCCATTGCTTTCGGTCCCCTAGAGGGGGGGGGGTTGCCCACATCTGAGGTCCTCTCCAATGTTTCTCATAGTCAGCATTGTCACTGGCGTCCCACTGGATGTGAATTCTCCCTGCCCACTGGGTGTGAGTTTTCCTTGCCCTTTTGTGGGTTCTTCCGAGGATGTTGTAGTTGTAATGATTTGTGCGGTCCTTTGAGACATTTGTGATTTGGGGCTATATAAATAAACATTGATTGATTGATTTAGTTATAGCATGCTAACGTTAGCTTGCTAACATTAGCATGCTAACTTTTTAAGGTAGTTTTGCAACCGATTACACCAGTCACATTACTTAGTATGTGACATTTGTTAACTGTTAGCATGCAAACGATCAATCAATCAATCAATCAATGTTTATTTATAAAGCCCCAAATCACCAATGTCTCAAAGGACTGCACAAATCATTACGACTACAACATCCCCGGAAGAACCCACAAAAGGGCAAGGAAAACTCACACCCAGTGGGCAGGGAGAATTCACATCCAGTGGGATGCCAGTGACAATGCTGACTATGAGAAACCTTGGAGAGGACCTCAGATGTGCCTCTAGGGGACCGAAAGCAATGGATGTCGAGCGGGTCTAACATGATACTGTGAAAGTTCAATCCATAGTGGCTCCAACACAGCCGCGAGAGTCCAGTTCAAAGCGGATCCAAGACAGCAGCGAGAGTCCCGTCCACAGGAAACCATCCCAAGCGGAGGCGGATCAGCAGCGTAGAGATGTCCCCAACCGATACACAGGCGAGCGGTCCATCCTGGGTCTCAACTCTGGACAGCCAGTACTTCATCCATGGTCATCGGACTGGACCCCCTCCACAAGGGAGGGGGGGACATAGGAGAAAAAAGAAAAGAAGCGGCAAATCAACTGGTCTAAAAAGGAGGTCTATTTAAAGGCTAGAGTATACAGATGAGTTTTAAGGTGAGACTTAAATGCTTCTACTGAGGTAGCATCTCGAACTGTTACCGGGAGGGCATTCCAGAGTACTGGAGCCCGAACGGAAAATGCTCTATAGCCCGCAGACATTTTTTGGGCTCTAGGAATCACTAATAAGCCAGAGTCTTTTAGACCACAAATTCTTTTTTTTTGGTTTACAAAACCACATCATCTTTAAATTACAGTACAGGTGTACAGTACATGTAGTGTAGTGCTGATCGATACCAAAGGTAGTAAGTATCAGCATATGAATAATATCAGAGTAAAAAGATCAGACGTCATATTTTTGTCGGTTTTGGTCATGGTAATAAATTCAGGGACTAATTCCCTGGACACAGGAGGAGTTTGAGTACAAAAAACTAAGGATTTAAAAGAGTAATAGATAGTAGATCTTGTTTTTGTTTAGTTATAGCATGCTAACGTTAGCTTGCTAACATTAGCATGCTAACTTTTTGAGCTAGTTTTGCAACCGTTTACACCAGAGTCACATAACTTAGTATGTGACATTTGTTAACTGTTAGCATGCAAACACTTGTTTCTCTATTTTCTCAGTCATACACATTTGTGAAGTGAATTGTATTTATATAGCGCTTTTCTCTAGTGACTCAAAGCACTATACATAGTGATACCCAATGTCAAAGTTACATTTAAACCAGTGTGGGTGGCACCGGGAGCGGGTGGGTAAATTGTCTTGCCCAAGGACACAACGGCAGAAACGAGGATGACGGAAGCGGGGATCGAACCTGGAACCCTCAAGTTGCTGGCATGGCAGCTCTACCAACCGAGCTATACCGCCCCTTTGAGTCGTACAACTTGGTATATAAAACATGTTAACTGATATCATGCTAATGTTTCCACACATGCTAAATGTTAGCATTTTATTGTAAGCGTGCTAACGTTTTAGGCTAGCTGTGTAGCTCATTTTGTACAGTTACACCAAAAAATTGTATGTACCATGTTTTCTGGACTACAGAGCACACCGCTATATAAGCCGCACCCACTGAATTTTAGAAGAAAACATTTTTTCCATATATTAGCCAGAAATATATACAAACCCCGTTTCCATATGAGTTGGGAAATTGTGTTAGATGTAAATATAAACGGAATACAATGACTTGCAAATCCTTTTCAGCCCATATTCAGTTGAATATGCTACAAAGACAAGATATTTGATGTTCAAACTGATAAACATTTTTTTTTCTTTTTTTTGCAAATAATCATTAACTTTAGAATTTGATGCCAGCAACACGTGACAAAAAAGTTGGGAAAGGTGGCAATAAATACTGATAAAGTTGAGGAATGCTCATCAAACACTTATTTGGAACATCCCTCATGTGTGCAGGCTAATTGGGAACAGGTGGGTGCCATGATTGGGTATAAAAACAGCTTCCCAAAAAATGCTCAGTCTTTCACAAGAAAGGATGGGGCGAGGTACACCCCTTTGTCCACAACTGTGTGAGCAAATAGTCAAACAGTTTAAGAACAACGTTTCTCAAAGTGCAATTGCAAGAAATTTAGGTATTTCAGCATCTACGGTCCATAATATCATCAAAAGGTTCAGAGAATCTGGAAAAATCACTTCACATAAGCCGCATGTCCAGAAACCGACATTGAATGACCGTGACCTTCGATCCCTCAGACGGCACTGTATCAAAAACCGACATCAATTTCGAAAAGATATCACCACATGGGCTCAGGAACACTTCAGAAAACCACTCTCACTAAATACATCTGTAAGTGCAAGTTAAAGCTCTACTATGCAAAGCGGAAGCCATTTATCAACAACATCCAGAAACGCCGCCGGCTTCTCTGGGCCCGAGATCATCAAAGATGGACTGATGCAAAGTGGAAAAGTGTTCCGTGGTCTGACGAGTTCACATTTCAAATTGTTTTTGGAAATATTCGACATCGTGTCATCCGGACCAAAGGGGAAGCGAATCATCCAGACTTTTATCGACGCAAAGTTCAAAAGCCAGCATCTGTGATGGTATGGGGGTGCATTAGTGCCCAAGGCATGGGTAACTTACACATCTGTGAAGGCACCATTAATGCTGGAAGGTACATACAGGTTTTGGAACCACATATGCTGCCATCTAAGCGCCGTCTTTTTCATGGACGCCCCTGCTTATTTCAGGAAGACAATGCCAAGCCACATTCAGCACGTGTTACAACAGTGTGGCTTCATAAAAAAAGAGTGCGGGTACTTTCTTGGCCCGCCTGCAGTCCAGACCTGTCCCCCATCGAAAATGTGTGGCACATTATGAAGCGTAAAAAACGACAGCGGAGACCCCGGACTGTTGAACGACTGAAGCTCTACGTAAAACAAGAATGGGAAAGAATTCCACTTTCAAAGCTTCAACAATTAGTTTCCTCAGTTCCCAAACGTTTATTGAGTGTTGTTAAAAGAAAAGGTGATGTAACACAGTGGTGAACATGCCCTTTCCCAACTACTTTGGCACATGTTGCAGCCATGAAATTCTAAATTAATGATTATTTGCAAAAAAAAATAAAGTTTTTGAGTTTGAACATCAAATATCTTGTCTTTGTAGTGCATTCAACTGAATATGGGTTGAAAATGATTTGCAAATCATTGTATTCCGTTTATATTTACATCTTACACAATTTCCCAACTCCTATGGAAACCGGGTTTGTATGTTCAGTATTTTATTTAAGGACAAAATTGTTCTTTGATTATAATGAGAAACATTTATTTTACCTTCAATTTTTTTTGTTAAAATAAAGCTAATACTGTAATGCCATTTTTTTTTTTTTTAGAAAAGTATCAAAATACATTTTGGTACCGGTACCAAAGTGGTATTGGAACAACCCTAACACACACTCACACACACACATAGGCGGCCCCCTGCTCCCCCAGCCCTCCTTTCCCCCCCTCTATCCCTTCCTCTCTTTCTCTCCTGCCATCTGCTGCTCGTTGTCCGAAGACAATGTCAGGTGGATTTTGACATTCAAAAGAGAAATTTAATAAATTGTAATAAATAAACAAATGATGGCCAATACTATTACCATCCATCCAAACATTCATCTACTTCCGCTTATCCGAGGTCGGGTCGCGGGGGCAGCAGCCTAAGCAGGGAAGGCCAGACTTCCCTCTCCCCAGCCACTTCGTCTAGCTCTTCCTGGGGAATCCCGAGGTGTTCCCAGGCCAGCCAAGAGACATAATCTTCCCAATGTGTCCTGGGTCTTCTCCATGGCTTTCTACCGGTTTGACATACCCTAACACCATCCTGACCAGATGCCCAAACCACCTCGTCTGGCTCTTCTCCATGTGGAGGAGCAGCGGCTTTACTTTGAGATCCCCCCGGATGGCAGAGCTTCTCACCCTATCTCTAAGGGAGAGCCTTGCCACCTGGCGGAGGAAACTCATTTCGGCCGCTTGTAACCGTGATCTTGTCCTTTCGGTCATAACCCAAAGCTCATGACCATAGGTGAGAATGGGAACGTTGATCGACAGGTAAATTGAGAGCTTTGCCTTCCGGCTCAGCTCCTTCTTCACCAAAACGGATCGATACAGCATCTGCATTACCGAAGACGCCGCACCGATCCGCCTGTCGATCTCACGATCCACTCTTCCCTCTGTTAGAGTTAGTTTGTGACGAACCCCAAGATGCAGAGATGGAGGCAGGCATGGAGTGAGAAAACATGATTTAATAAAGATACTAAAACAAGAACAAACCAAAGGGGTACAACAAAAGGCGCGCACGAGGCGTACAACCAACTAAGAGAGCTAGCATTGGAGCTAGAAAATAAAAGGAGCTTAGCATGGAAGCTAGCAAAAACAAAAAGGGGCCTAGCGTGGAAGCTAGCGGGTAGTGAGCAAGAAAACAGAAGTCGCTACTTGTAGAGTGAAAACAAAACGGAAGCAGGGAACAAAACACAGTAAGCTACAAACAGAAACCAAAATATAGCTTACCGCGATGACACGACAGGAGCGACAATACGGAAGTGACATCGACAATAATCCAGCCCTGACTGGATGGGAAGACAGGTCTAAATAGGAGCGGGCTGATTGACGCCAGGTGTGGCCAGGTGCCAATCAGCCGCAGCTAACGGGACACAGCACTCAGGGAGAAAGACAGGACAGGAAACAGACAAAATAAGAGCTCTGACAGGAACTAAAGACAGGAAATACTACACACACACAGGAAAAACTAAAACACAAACAAACTGTCAGGTGCAAGCCTGACGCCCTCACTCGTGAACAAGACTCCTGGGTACTTGAACTCCTCCACTGGGGGCAGGGTCTCCTCCCCAACCTGGAGATTATATTCCACCCTTTTCCGGGCGAGAACCATGGACTCGGTGTTGATTCTCATCTCGGTCGCTTCACACTCGGCTGCGAACCGATCCAGCGAGAGCTGAAGATCCTGGTCAGATGAAGCCATCAGGACCACATCATCTGCAAAAAGCAGAGACCTAATCCTGCAGCCACCAAACCGGATCCCCTCAACACCCTGACGGAGCCTAGAAATTCTGTCCATAAAAGTTCTGAACAGAATGGGGGACAAAGGGTAGCCTTGGCGGAGTCCAACCCTCACTGGAAACGGGTCTGACTTACTGCCGGCAATGCGGACCAAGCTTTTTCCACTGAGGGCCGCAGACTTAAAAATCAGAGCAAGCGGGGGCCATTTTCATAATTTTTATTTTAAAAACCAATACAATATATGTATAAAAAATATACATTTAGACCTTCACTCAGTTATGATCTTGGGGACCCCAAAGGGTTTTGGTCAAAAAAAAATAATTAAAAATGTGTCATTATTCAGTATTATAATTTTCATTATTATGCAAGTTTTAAATCTCTGGTTAAACATTAGAAAAAAAAATGGAAAAAACACAAAATGTGCAATATTTTCACACAATAAATTTTTTTTAGGTGGAATATTTGAGATTATATAATAATTGGAGCCTTAATTTTGGATTTTGATTCATTATTATTTTTTGAGCAATGACACTTAAAAACAAATCACACAAAAATAATTGGGGATCCAAAAGTGTCCTACTTATTAAAGAGTTAAAAAATAATAATACATTTGTTTTACTGTTTACTTTTAGTTCTTAATTTTGGATTTTGATTCATTATTATTTTTTGAGCAATGACAATTTAAAAAAAATCCCACTAAAATAATTGAGGATCCAAAAGTGTCCTACTTATTAAAGTGTTAAAAAAATATATTAAATTTTTTTTACTGTTTACTTTTAGTTCTTAATTTTGGATATTGATTCATTATTATTTTTTGAGCAATGACACTTAAAAACAAATCAAACTAAAATAATTGGGGATCCAAAAGTGTACTACTTATTAAAGTGTTAAAAAATAAATTATACATTTTTTTTACTGTTTACTTTTAACACAATAATCTCGATATCAAATCAGATATATCCGTCATTTTTAAGTTTTATTGTTGTTTATGTTTTGTTTGTTTGTTTTAGGCCCTTCTTTAAAAAAAATTGCTCAGTTTTTTATATTTCAAAATCCATCCATCCATTTCCTACCGCTTATTCCCTTTTGGGGCCGCGGCGGGCGCTGGCGCCTATCTCAGCTCCAATCGGGCGGAAGGCGGGGTACACCCTGGACAAGTCGCTACCTCATCGCAGTATACGGCAAAATATGCAACATTTTCCCCAAAAAATATCTCAAAGTGGAATATTTAATGTGACGTAATCGAAGCCTTGAATAGGTCAATAATTCAAAATGACATTGATTTTGATTCATTATTATTTTTTGAGCAGTGACACTTAAAAACAAATCACACTAAAATAATTGGGGATCCAAAAGTGTCCCACTTATTAGTGTTAAAAAATAAATTATACTTTTTTTTTACTGTTTACTTTTAGCACAATAATCTCGATATCAAATCAGATATATCCGTCATTTTTAAGTTTTATTGTTGTTTATGTTTTGTTTGTTTATTTTAGGCCCTTCTTTAAAAAAAAAAAAAGCTCAGTTTTTTATATGGCAAAATCCATTCATCCATTTTCCTACCGCTTATTCCCTTATGGGGCCGCGGCGGGTGCTGGCGCCTATCTCAGCTCCAATCGGGCGGAAGGCGGGGTACACCCTGGACAAGTCGCCACCTCATCGCAGTATATGGCAAAATATGCAACATTTTCCCCCCAAAAATATCTCAAAGTGGAATATTTAATGTGACGTAATCGAAGCCTTGAATAGGTCCATCCATACATCCATTTTCTACCACTTATTCCCTTTTTGGAGTCGCGGGGGGCGCTGGCGCCTATCTCAGCTACAATCGGGCGGAAGGCGGGGTACACCCTGGACAAGTCGCCACCTCATCGCAGTATACGGCAAAATATGCAACATTTTCCCCCAAAAAATATCTCAAAGCGGAATATTTAATGTGACGTAATCCAAGCCTTGAATAGGTCAATAATTCAAAATGACATTGATTTTGATTCATTATTATTTTTTGAGCAATGACACTTAAAAACAAATCACACTAAAATAATTGGGGATCCAAAAGTGTCCCACTTATTAGTGTTAAAAAATAAATTATACATTTTTTTTACTGTTTACTTTTAGCACAATAATCTCGAGATCAAATCAGATATATCCGTCATTTTTAAGTTTTATTGTTGTTTATGTTTTGTTTGTTTGTTTTAGGCCCTTCTTTAAAAAAAAATAGCTCAGTTTTTTATATTTCAAAATCCATCCATCCATTTTCCTACCGCTTATTCCCTTTTGGAGTGGCGGGGGGCGCTGGCGCCTTTCTCAGCTACAATCGGGCGGAAGGCGGGGTACACCCTGGACAAGTCGCCACCTCATCGCAGTATACGGCAAAATATGCAACATTTTCCCCCAAAAAATATCTCAAAGTGGAATATTTAATGTGACGTAATCAAAGCCTTGAATAGGTCCATCCATACATCCATTTTCTACCACTTATTCCCTTTTTGGAGTCGCGGGGGGCGCTGGCGCCTATCTCACCTACAATCGGGCGGAAGGCGGGGTACACCCTGGACAAGTCGCCACCTCATCGCAGTATACGGCAAAATATGCAACATTTTCCCCCCAAAAATATCTCAAATTGGAATATTTAATGTGATGTAATCGAAGCCTTGAATAGGTCCATCCATCCATCCATTTCTACCGCTTATTCCGTTTTCGGGGTCGCAGGGGGCGCTGGCGCCTATCTCAGCTACAATCGGGCGGAAGGCGGGGTACAACCTGGACAAGTCGCCACCTCATCGCAGTATATGGCAAAATATGCAACATTTTCCCCCAAAAAATATCTCAAAGCGGAATATTTAATGTGACGTAATCCAAGCCTTGAATAGGTCAATAATTCAAAATGACATTGATTTTGATTCATTATTATTTTTTGAGCAATGACACTTAAAAACAAATCACACTAAAATAATTGGGGATCCAAAAGTGTCCTACTTATTAGTGTTAAAAAATAAATTATACATTTTTTTTACTGTTTACTTTTAGCACAATAATCTCGAGATCAAATCAGATATATCCGTCATTTTTAAGTTTTATTGTTGTTTATGTTTTGTTTTTTGTTTTTCTCAGCTACAATCGGGCGGAAGGCGGGGTACACCCTGGACAAGTCGCCACCTCATCGCAGTATATGGCAAAATATGCAACATTTTCCCCCAAAAAATATCTCAAAGTGGAATATTTAATGTGACGTAATCGAAGCCTTGAATAGGTCAATAATTCAAAATGACATTGATTTTGATTCATTATTATTTTTTGAGCAATGACACTTAAAAGCAAATCACACTAAAATAATTGGGGATCCAAAAGTGTCCCACTTATTAAAGTGTTAAAAAATATTAACACATTTTTTTTACTGTTTACTTTTAACACAATAATCTCGAGATCAAATCAGATATATCCGTCATTTTTAAGTTTTATTTTTATGTTTTTTTTTTTTTTTTTTAGGCCCTTCTTTAAAAAAAATAGCTCAGTTTTTTATATTTCAAAATCCATCCATCCATTTTCTACCGCTTATTCCCTTTTGGGGTGGCGGGGGGCGCTGGCGCCTATCTCAGCTACAATCGGGCGGAAGGCGGGGTACACCCTGGACAAGTCGCCACCTCATCGCAGTATATGGCAAAATATGCAACATTTTCCCCAAAAAATATCTCAAAGTGGAATATTTAATGTGACGTAATCGAAGCCTTGAATAGGTCCATCCATCCATCCATTTTCTACCGCTTATTCCTTTTTTGGGGTTGCGGGGGGCGCTGGCGCCTATCTCAGCTCCAATCGGGCGGAAGGCGGGGTACACCCTGGACAAGTCGCCACCTCATCGCAGTATACGGCAAAATATGCAACATTTTCCCCCCAAAAATATCTCAAAGTGGAATATTTAATGTGACGTAATCAAAGCCTTGAATAGGTCCATCCGTCCATCCATTTTCTACCGCTTATTCCGTTTTTGGGGTAGTGGGGGGCCCTGGCGCCTATCTCAGCTCCAATCGGGCGGAAGGCGGGGTACACCCTGGACAAGTCGCCACCTCATCGCAGTATATGGCAAAATATGCAACATTTTCCCCAAAAAATATCTCAAAGTGGAATATTTAATGTGACGTAATCGAAGCCTTGAATAGGTCCATCCATCCATCCATTTTCTACCGCTTATTCCTTTTTTGGGGTTGCGGGGGGCGCTGGCGCCTATCTCAGCTCCAATCGGGCGGAAGGCGGAGTACACCCTGGACAAGTCGCCACCTCATCGCAGTATACGGCAAAATATGCAACATTTTCCCCCCAAAAATATCTCAAAGTGGAATATTTAATGTGACGTAATCAAAGCCTTGAATAGGTCCATCCGTCCATCCATTTTCTACCGCTTATTCCGTTTTTAGGGTCGTGGGGGGCCCTGGCGCCTATCTCAGCTCCAATCGGGCGGAAGGCGGGGTACACCCTGGACAAGTCGCCACCTCATCGCAGTATACGGCAAAATATGCAACATTTTCCCCCCAAAAATATCTCAAAGTGGAATATTTAATGTGACGTATTCGAAGCCTTGAATAGGTCCATCCATCCATCCATTTTCTACCGCTTATTCCCTTTTTGGGGTCGCGGGGGGCGCTGGCGCCTATCTCAGCTACAATCGGGCGGAAGGCGCCGTACACCCTGGACAAGTCGCCACCTCATCGCAGTATATGGCAAAATATGCAACATTTTCCCCCAAAAAATATCTCAAAGTGGAATATTTAATGTGACGTAATCAAAGCCTTGAATAGGTCCATCCGTCCATCCATTTTCTACCGCTTATTCCGTTTTTGGGGTCGTGGGGGGCGCTGGCGCCTATCTCAGCTCCAATCGGGCGGAAGGCGGGGTACACCCTGGACAAGTCGCCACCTCATCGCAGTATATGGCAAAATATGCAACATTTTCCCCCAAAAAATATCTCAAAGTAGAATATTTAATGTGACGTAATCGAAGCCTTGAATAGGTCCATCCATCCATCCATTTCCTAAAGCTTATTCCGTTTTTGGGGTGGCGGGGGGCGCTGGCGCCTATCTCAGCTCCAATCGGGCGGAAGGCGCCGTACACCCTGGACAAGTCGCCACCTCATCGCAGTATACGGCAAAATATGCAACATTTTCCCCCAAAAATATCTCAAAGTGGAATATTTAATGTGACGTAATTGAAGCCTTGAATAGGTCAATAATTCAAAATGACATTGATTTTGATTCATTATTATTTTTTGAGCAAAGACACTTAAAAACAAATCACACTAAAATAATTGGGGATCCAAAAGTGTCCTACTTATTAGTGTTAAAAAATAAATTATACATTTTTTTTACTGTTTACTTTTAGCACAATAATCTCGAGATCAAATCAGATATATCCGTCATTTTTAAGTTTTATTGTTGTTTATGTTTTGTTTGTTTGTTTTAGGCCCTTCTTTAAAAAAAATAAGCTCAGTTTTTTATATGGCAATATCCATCCATCCATTTTCTACCGCTTATTCCCTTTATGGGGCCGCGGCGGGCGCTGGCGCCTATCTCAGCTACAATCGGGCGGAAGGCGGGGTACACCCTGGACAAGTCGCCACCTCATCGCAGTATATGGCAAAATATGCAACATTTTCCCCCCAAAAATATCTCAAAGCGGAATATTTAATGTGACGTAATCCAAGCCTCGAATAGGTCAATAATTCAAAATGACATTGATTTTGATTCATTATTATTTTTTGAGCAATGACACTTAAAAACAAATCACACTAAAATAATTGGGGATCCAAAAGTGTCCCACTTATTAGTGTTAAAAAATAAATTATACATTTTTTTTACTGTTTACTTTTAGCACAATAATCTCGAGATCAAATCAGATATATCCGTCATTTTTAAGTTTTATTGTTGTTTATGTTTTGTTTTTTGTTTTTCTCAGCTACAATCGGGCGGAAGGCGGGGTACACCCTGGACAAGTCGTCACCTCATCGCAGTATATGGCAAAATATGCAACATTTTCCCCCCAAAAATATCTCAAAGTGGAATATTTAATGTGACGTAATCGAAGCCTCGAATAGGTCAATAATTCAAAATGACATTGATTTTGATTCATTATTATTTTTTTAAAGAAAGAAACACCCTGCATGGCAGCTTTGTGTTATAGGAGTAAGCATTGCATTAATTTCTTGTTACATTTCACCTATTTGCTCTTTTATACCACTTTTTATGTTTTCAATTTTTTTCAATTGTATTCTTAAAATGTGCCGGGGGGGCCGATCAAGCCAATACAATTACATAAGCACAAAATTAATTTATGTAAAATAAAATAATGTGGCATTCAAAAAGCGTGCGTATCAAGAAGACTGTCATCTCACTCACCGCCCACCCGAGAGCTGGACTAAAATACTACCATGATGTGTCGAAAATGCACATCAATTTCCTAATACTCTCACTATTTCCCACTCAAATCCTGGTGATAAATCTCCCTTTGATTGTGAATCTAGCAACCCCCCCCCATGTGACTTCTGCGCCTGCTGCAGGATTATCCCAAAGTGACATCTTTCCAGGCACAACTCCTCCAGTTTATCATTTAAACGGCAGCGGGGAGCATTTATCTGGGCAGCTTATCGCCTCAGCCAGGCGCACATGACACTTGTCTATTGGCGTCACGGTAATATAGCATCGGTGATTCACTTCAGCACTTCGGTCCCCTTTTTTTTTAACGTAAAACCCCCCTCTCGTCTCTTATCTACGCCGCTAGGGACGGAATTTGAGCCCCGGTGAATGAAACAAAAGGCTTGAGTATCACAGCGCGGTCGATACGGGTTGGCAAGTGACACTCAAGACAAGTGCAAGGGAATGCACAGGAGTGGAATCAGCATCAGATTAGGCCAGGGGTCGGCAACCCAAAATGTTAAAATAGCCATATTGGACCAAAAAAATAAAATAAAATAAAAATCTGTCTGGAGCCGCAAAAAATGTAAAGCCATGTATACCATATTTTTCGGAGTATAAGTCGCACCCGCCGAAAATGCATAATAAAAAAGGAAAAAAACATATATAAGTCGCACTGGAGTATAAGTCGCATTTTGTGGGGGGAAATGTATTTGATAAAACCCAACACCAAGAATAGACATTTGAAAGGCAGTTTAAAATGAATAAGGAATAGTGAACAACAGGCTGAATAAGTGTATGTTATATCAGTGGTCACCGGCCCGTGGCCCGATTGGTACCGGGCCGCAGAATAATTTTTTATTCATTTTTATTTAAAAAAAAAAAAATATTGTTTTTTTTTTTTTTTAATTAAATCAACATAAAAAACACAATATACACTTACAATTAGTGCAGCAGCCACAAAAACCTCCCTTTGTCATGACAAAGAAAAAAAAAAAAAGGACGAATACTGAGTTGCATCTCAAGAACACCAAACCTACTGTGAAGCATGGGGGTGGAAACATCATGGTTTGGGGCTGTTTTTCTGCTAAGGGGACAGGACGATTGATCCGTGTTAAGGAAAGAATGAATGGGGCCATGTATCGTGAGATTTTGAGCCAAAACCTCCTTCCTTCAGTGAGAGCTTTGAATGGTTGACCAAATACTTATTTTCCACCATAATTTACAAATAAATTATTCAAAATTCCTACAATGTGAATTCCCGTATTTTTTTTCTTATTCTGTCTCTCACAGTTGAAGTGTACCTATGATGAAAATTACAGACCTCTGTCATCATTCTAAGTGGGAGAACTTGCACATTTGGTGGCTGACTAAATACTTTTTTGCCCCACTGTGTATATATATATATATATATATATATATATATATATATATATATATATATATATATATATATATATATATATACATATATTCACACACTAGGGCCATATATATATATATTGTGTATATTTGTGTGTGTATATGTATATATATATATGTATATATACTGATGGGTGCTGGTTAGCGCCTTGCATGGCAGCTCCCTCCATCAGTGTGTGAATGGGTGAATGTGGAAGTAGTGTCAAAGGTAGAAAAGCGCTATACAAGCACAACCCATTTATTATTTATATATATATATATATATATATATATACATATACCTATATGCGTATACATATATGTATATACATACATATATGTATATATGTATGTATATACATACAGTATATATGTACATATGTGCTTATATGTGTCTATATTTGTGTATATATTCAAATATATACATATATGTATATATGTACATACAGTGCATGTATATGTATATATATACATGTATATATACAAAAGTTTGTTAATCAAAAAGTTTGCAAATAAAGGGGTTCGTCCATCGAGGTCCCACTGTACTAAAAAGTGTGGCAAAAAGAAGCTAATCCTTTGATGCGCACTGAACTGAGCTTTCCATGTCCCACACAATCTGCTGACCGCTTCATTTTCCATCACTTGAGAAAAGCGATATATAAATATAATTCACTTCACTTCACATCACTGCGGTTCAGTTTTTTCCGAAAAATGTTACACAAACGTTCCGACCTAATGGGGTTTCCACTGCATACTGGATGACTGTCCTTGTCTCAACTCTCCCAAGTCTTCATTTGCCACCTCTGCTGCTGAGGCCAGCTAAATTTGCGCGGTGTGCTTTGTGGCGGCTTTATGTAGCGAGAGCATCTTACTGCTCGGCGTGCAAATTGGGAGGACAGTGCACATCTTTTCTATCCAGCCAGAGTCTAATCCCCGCTCCATGCTGCTGCAGCACAACCCCGCTCTCCCTGCCATTTATTTGACCATAATCCAAGCAAACACACGAGCCACCGCGCATTGCGGATACTAAGCAGGGGAAAAACATCCTCATGCTGATTTGGACCTGAATTCCATGCAGCGTGTTATTAACCTTTTTGGACTTTATCTGTTCTCCTGTCTGCCGCTGTTCTCGCCCCCTCACGTGTGAAGTGGCTCTTGCACCTTAGCTCCACTTTTGCATCCTCCGACTTCTTAAATGCGCCCGGCGTTCCTTCCTTGACCCCACACCCCTCCCCAGTCAGGTTCACAGGGAGGGTACATCTGAGACGGAGATGGAAATAAATGAATGCTCATTTTTGTGCCTTAACTGGAGGACTGTTATCACTGCCGGCATAATTCATGCGGCGAGATTCATTCCCCCGGCTCATTACTGCACGCGGACGCCGCCACAAGAGAAGCGTTCTTCAAAGTACCCAACGTCTGTTTGAATAAAAAACGATGTCTGATGCGAATTACCGTGGCAACCGTCGAGGGGAGTCGTCATGAAGCCCAAATTGACTTAAACTGGCTCTTTCACTCACAGGGACACTTATCTTAAAAAAAAACAACAATGTTGGATATGTTAGCGCTTTCCCACACATTGTAGTGATTTTGTCTTTAATAACAGCGAGCGAAAGGGATGGGGTGGTAATAATCTGGCAACAAATCCTCTCGCCTGAGGCCAACTCTAAATCTCTGCTCATCTGTTAGGACGGCGCTCCGTTAAACTTCAGCTTCATCCCCCTGGACATCAAACTAACCAACTGGGACGACCTGCCCGAGGACTTCAGCCGGCACCGGGAAAATCGAATACAGGTCTGCCCCTCCCGTGAGAGAGAGAGAGAGAGAGCGAGTGTGTGTGTGTGTGTGTGTGTGTCTGCGTGAGTGTGCGTGTGTGTGTGTGTGTTCTGGCAATACGTACTTAATGGGGACATTGCTCTGTTTACACAGAAACCTTTAGGGGACCTCTGACGGGACAAAAAAACAGGTCTTGCTTTAACATTTAAGTGGTGAAACTTCCTATAAGAGGACAGCTGTATTGCTGTATTCTGAGGATCATGTCATATTTAATTAGATGTTTTTAATTTAAATGGTCCTCAGTAGTCACGAACAAACGTGTGTGAATTACGCACAATTACTTCAATTTGGTCTCCATGAACAATATTAACTTCTTTTCCCCAGGGTGGCCTGTAAGAATGATCAGCACATTACTTCATCAATCCAGAGATTTAAAGACGTGTATCAGCTAACGGGGCAGTGGTCATTTTACCCAAAAATTTTTATGCCTCCACAACCTGTAGAAAGGGTGGTCCCCACAAGTCATGAACAGAAACTTGGTGCCCATTGCAAATGATAACCTGTGTGTGAGTGTGTGTGTGTGTGTGTGTGTGTGTGTGTGTGTGTGTGTGTGTGTGTGTGTGTGTGTGTGTGTGTGTGTGTGTGTTCTGGCAATACGTACTTAATGGGGACATTGCACTGTTTACACAGAAACCTTTAGGGGACCTCTGACGGGACAAAAAAACAGGTCTTGCTTTAACATTTAAGTGGTGAAACTTCCTATAAGAGGACTGCTGTATTCTGAGGATCATGTCATATTTAATTTGAACTTTTTTTTATATGGTCCTCAGTAGTCACAAACAAATTTGTGTGAATTATACAAAATTATTAAAATTTGGTCCCCAAGAACCATATTAACTCTTTTTCCCCAGGGTCCCCAGTAAGAATGATCAGCACATTACTTCATCAATCCAGAGATTTAAAGACGTGTATGAGCTAACTGGGCACTGGCCATTTTACCTCATTTTTTTTTTTGCCTCCACAACCTTTGGAAAGGGTGGTCCTCACAAGTCATGAACAAAAACTTGGTCCCCATTCCAAATGATAACCTGTGTGTGTGTGTGTGTGTGTGTGTGTCTGCGTGAGTGTGCGTGTGTGTGTGTGTGTTCTGGCAATACGTACTTAATGGGGACATTGCTCTGTTTACACAGAAACCTTTAGGGGACCTCTGACGGGACAAAAAAACAGGTCTTGCTTTAACATTTAAGTGGTGAAACTTCCTATAAGAGGACAGCTGTAGTGCTGTATTCTGAGGATCATGTCATATTTAATTAGATTTTTTTAATTTTAAATGGTCATCAGTAGTCACGAACAAACGTGTGTGAATTATGCACAATTACTTCAATTTGGTCTCCATGAACAATATTAACTTCTTTTCACCAGGGTCCCCAGTAAGAATGATCAGCACATTACTTCATCAATCCAGAGATTTAAAGACGTGTATCAGCTAACTGGGCAGTGGTCATTTTACCTAATTTTTTTTATGCCTCCACAACCTGTAGAAAGGGTGGTCCCCACAAGTCATGAACAGCAACGTGGTCCCCATTGCAAAATGATAACCTGTGTGTGTGTGTGTGTGTGTGTGTGTGTGTGTGTGTGTGTGTGTGTGTGTGTGTGTGTGTGTGTGTGTGAGTGTGCGTGTGTGTGTGTGTTCTGGCAATACGTACTTAATGGGGACATTGCTCTGTTTACACAGAAACCTTTAGGGGACCTCTGATGGGACAAAAAAACAGGTCTTGCTTTAACATTTAAGTGGTGAAACTTCCTATAAGAGGACAGCTGTAGTGTTGTATTTTGAGGATCATGTCATATTTAATTTGAACTTTTTTTTATATGGTCCTCAGTAGTCACGAACAAATTTGTGTGAATTATACAAAATTATTAAAATTTGGTCCCCAAGAACCATATTAACTATTTTTTCCCCAGGGTCCCCAGTAAGAGTGATCAGCACATTACTTCATCAATCCAGAGATTTAAAGACGTGTATGAGCTAACTGGGCTGTGGCCATTTTACCTAATTTTATTTATGCCTCCACAAACTCTAGAAAGGGTGGTCCCCACAAGTCATGAACAGAAACGTGGTCCCCATTCCAAATGATAAGCACTATTGTGTGTGTGTGTGTGTGTGTGTGTGTGTGTGTGTGTGTGTGTGTGTGTGTGTGTGTGTGTGTGTTCTGGCAATACGTACTTAATGGGGATATCACTCTGTTTACACAGTCACCTTTAAGGGACCTCTGACGGTATGGGGACAAAAAAACAGGTCTTGCTTTAACGTTTAAGTGGTGACACTTCCTATAAGAGAACAGCTGCAGTGCTGTATTCTGACGATCATGTCATATTTAATTTGAACTTTTTTTTTTAAATGGTCCTCAGTAGTCACGAACAAATTTGTGTGAATTATGCAAAATTATTAAAATTTGATCCCCATGAACCATCTTAAATATTTTTCCCAAGGGTCCCCTGTAAGAATGATCAGCACATTACTTCATCAATCCAGAGATTTAAAGACGTGTATGAGCTAACTGGGCAGTGGTCATTTTACCTAATTTTTTTAATGCCTCCACAACCTTTAGAAAGGGTGGTCCCCACAAGTCATGAACAAAAACTTGGTCCCCATTCCAAATAATAACCTGTGTGTGTGTGTGTGTGTGTGTGTGTGTGTGTGTGTGTGTGTGTGTGTGTGTGTGTGTGTGTGTGTGTGTGTGTGTTCTGGCAATACGTACTTAACGGGGACATCACTCTGTTTACACAGTCACCTTTAGGGGACCTCTGACGGTATGGGGACAAAAAAACAGGTCTTGCTTTAACATTTGAGTGGTGAAACTTCCTATAAGAGGACAGCTGTAGTGCTGTATTCTGAGGATCATGTCATATTTAATTAGATTTTTTTAATTTTAAATGGTCATCAGTAGTCACGAACAAACGTGTGTGAATTATGCACAATTACTTCAATTTGGTCTCCATGAACAATATTAACTTCTTTTCCCCAGGGTCCCCAGTAAGAATGATCAGCACATTACTTCATTAAACCAGAGATTTAAAGACGTGTATCAGCTAACTGGGCAGTGGTCATTTTACCAAATTTTTTTTATGCCTCCACAACCTGTAGAAAGGGTGGTCCCCACAAGTCATGAACAGCAACGTGGTCCCCATTGCAAAATGATAACCTGTGTGTGTGTGTGTGTGTGTGTGTGTGTGTGTGTGTGTGTGTGTGTGTGTGTGTGTTCTGGCAATACGTACTTAATGGGGACATCGCTCTGTTTACACAGTCACCTTGAGGGGACCTATGACGGTATGGGGACAAAAAAACAGTTCTTGCTTCAACATTTAAGTGGTGAAACTTCCTATAAGAGGACTGCTGTATTCTGAGGATCATGTCATATTTAATTTGATTGTATTTATTTTTTTAAATGGTCCTCAGTAGTCACAAACAAACGTGTGTGAATTATGCACAATTATTCAAATTTGGTCCCCATGAACCATATTAATCCTTTTTCCCCAGGGTCTCCAGTAAGAATGATCAGCACATTACTTCATCAATCCAGAGATTTAAAGATGTGTATGAGCTAACCGGGCAGTGGCTATTTTACTTTATTTTTTTATGCCTCCACAACCTTTAAAAAGGGTGGTCCCCACAAGTCATGAACAGAAACGTGGTCCCCATTCCAAATAAGCACTATTGTGTGTGTGTGTGTGTGTGTGTGTGTGTGTGTGTGTGTGTGTGAGAATAGTGGAAAGGAGAGCCCTCACAACCTACTGACCAAACGTGAGTCCACACAAAGTCGGCAAGACGTGTGTTTGTGTGTGTGTGTGTGTGTGTGTGTGTGTGTGTGTGTGTGTATTGCATGAGCTTTGATAATCACCAATGTGTGTGTACGTACGAGTGTTTACACACCGGAATTTATTTACCTCGTGTCGTTTCAGCAAAAACACCACAAAGGGAAAGCGCGCGCGACTTTTAGAGGGGAATTCATGCACGGCGGCTTAACGCGTTCGGCGATACGCTGATGGCTCGGAAAAGAAAAGAATTCAATATCTCGCCACAGACAGTGTTCCGTGTTTTATAAAACTTTTCTGCTCTTTTCCTCCGGTGGGGAAAAAACATCGAAACAATTAACATTTTTGCTTGTATTGTTTATATATAGTGTTGCCAAAGCACAATGAATGTAGACCATTGTTCAATTTGATAGCAGTTCATTCAGTTTTAGTGGAAGTCTTTTGACCAAAAAAATTTACTTTAGTTTTAATCCAATTTTAGTCATTGAATTAATTCAGTTTGAGACAACATTTTAGTCAATGATTGTAAATATAGTCGACTAAAATGTAAAGTGTAAAAGATAAGGCAGGGGTTCCAAAACTACGGATGCGGCCCGCCAGCATCCAAAATCCGGCCTGCGGGAAGTCTAAAAAAAATAAAATCAAATAAAAATCCATCCATCCATCCATTTTCTACCGCTTATTCCCTTTCGGGGTCGCGGGGGGCGCTGGCGCCTAAATGTTTTTTTATTTTATTTTAATTATTATATTTAAATATCTGTCCTTTCTAATTTATTTTCTATCGCTTGTTTCTCTGTGTTTCCTAGCCTCTCTCTCTCTCTGTCTCTCTCTCTCTCTCTCTCTCTCTCTCTCTCTGTATATGTATATATATATATATATATATATATATATATATATATATATAGACACACACAAAAAAGAATATATATATATGTACATATATATACACACACACAGTACTATATATATACATATATATATATATATATATACACAAGAAAAAAGAATATATATATATATATATATATATATATATATATATGTATATATGTATAGATATATACACACACACACAATAATATATATGTACATACATATATATATATATATATATATATATATATATATATATATATATATATATATATATATATATATATATATATATATATATTATCAGTAGTGGGCCGTCAGGGCCAGCAAGGCCATCTCTGCTGGCCTAACATAACCAGATATCATGATCACACACACAGAGTACTTACAAGCAGACACAGTGTGTAGACAGAAAAGGGAGAACGGACGCATTTTGGCTTAAAAACAAACGATAAAGGTGAAGTTATAACACTGAAACACCTTCAGGAAGAGATGCTTTAAGACATGGCTAGCTAGCTAGCGGCTAACATCCATCCGTAGTCTAAATCACTAATCCTCGCCTGCATGGCGACAAATAAAGTAAGTTTCTTACAAGTATCGTCACAATGTCACAATGTAAATAAACGCCATTGGTGGATCTACACCTGATATCCACTGTAGTGATACCAAGTACAGGAGCGTATTTAGTCGATACTACTATGATTACATTGACATTTTTTAGCATCACAAAATCTTTTTTTGCTTTTTTTTAAATGTATATTATGTTTATAAAGTCAGGAAATATGTCCCTGGACACATGAGGACTTTGAATATGACCAATATATGATCCTGTAACTACTTGGTATCGGATCAATACCCAAATATGTGGTATCATCCAAAACTAATGTAAAGTATCAAACAACAGAAGAATAAGTGATTATTACATTTTTAACAGAAGTGTAGATAAAACATTTTAAAAGAGAAAGTAAGCAGATATTAACAGTAAATGAACAAGTAGAATAAAAAATAATTTTCTACCACTTGTCCTTAATAATTTTGACAAAATTATAAAATGATAAATGACACAATATGTTACTGCATTCGTAGGCAGACTAAATAGAAGCCTTTGTTTGTTTACTTACTACTAAATAACAACTTGCAATAATAAACATATGTGAAACGTACCCTCAGATTTTTTGTTAAAATGAAGCCAATAATGCCATTTTTTGTGGTCCCTTTTATTTACAATAGTATCAAAAAGTATCAAAGTACATTTTGGTACCGGTACCTAAATATTGGTATCGGGACAACCCTAGTGTCAACCTTCAAATCTACTTGAATTATTTTATTACCTTTGACACACTCATCCTACCTGGCTACGAGACACCTTCTCCACTGATAAAATGCACCCTCGGCTAGTTGGAAATGGTTTTACTGTATTTATCGGCAGGCTTAAATAAGTCATATAAAGTAGTAACAATTATCGATATGGATCAAAATAAAAAATATACAGTACAGGCCAAAAGTTTGTGTTTTTCTTTATTTTCATGACTATTTACATTGTAGATTGTCATTGCAGGCATCACAACTATGAATGAACACAAGTGGAGTTATGTACTTAGCAAAACAAGGTGAATTAACTGAAAACATGTTTTATATTCTAGTGTCTTCAAAATAGCCACCTTTTGCTTTGATTACTGCATTACACAGTCTTGGCATTCTCTCGATGAGCTTCAAGAGGTAGTCACCTGTAATGGTTTTCACTTCACAGGTGTCATAGTTTGGATGCCTTCAGTGACAATCTACAATGTAAATAGTCATGAAAATTAAGAAAACACATTGAAATGAGGTGTGTCCAAACTTTTGGCCTATATTGTATATATTTGCACCCTTAAACTTAAAGGCCTACTGAAATGAGATTTTTTATTTAAACGGGGATAGCAGGTCCATTCTGTGTGTCATACTTGATCATTTCGCGATATTGCCATATTTTTGCTGAAAGGATTTAGTAGAGAACATCGATGTTGAAGTTTGCAACTTTTGGTCGCTGATAAAAAAGCCTTGCCTGTACCGGAAGTAGCAGACAATATGCGTGTGACATCACGGGTTGTGGAGCTCCTCACATCCTCACATTGTTTACAATCATGGCCACCAGCAGCGAGAGCATTTCGGACCGAGAAAGCGATGATTTCCCCATTAATTTGAGCGAGGATGAAAGATTCGTGGATGAGGATAGTGCGAGTGAACGACTAGAAAAATAAAAAATAAAAAAGACGAGGGCAGTGTGAGCGTTTCAGATGTAATTAGACACATTTACAAGGATAATTCTGGAAAATCCCTTATCTGCTTATTGTGTTGCTAGTGTTTTAGTGAAATTATATAGTCATACTCGTACCGTATCACTATGTAAAGCGCTTTGAGTCACTAGAGAAAAGCGCTATATAAATATAATTCACTTCACTTCACTTCACTGAAAGTCAAAGGGGTGTGGTGACCGCCAGTGTCTCTGAGGGAAGCCACGTTTCTCGACGAGGCGAAGCGAAGGCAGCCGTTGGGGCGGGACTGAGTTTTTTTCCCCCTCCTCTACGGTGGAGGAATCCCACGTGTTAGGGCGGCGGGGCGGAGGAGGCAAGAGAGTCCGCAGAAGCCTCTTTGACAGGTACACGAGGAACGACGCAAGCTCCGCTCATGTCTACGATAAGAGCCGACGTGTTACCACAATTTTCTCACCGAAACCTGCCGGTTGACATGTGGTAGGGAACCATGTTCGTTTGACTGCTCTGTTCCGTAGTAAAGCTTCACAGTCATCTTTCGGGAATGTAAACAAGAAAACACCGGCTGTTTTTTTTGTTGCTAAAGGCAGCCGCAATACACCACCTCCTACCTACATCTTTCTTCTTTGACGTTTCCATTATTAATTGAACAAATTGCAAAAGATTCAGCAACACAGATGTCCAGAATCCTGTGTCCTTTCTTCTTTGACGTCTCCATTATTAATTGAACAAATTGCAAAAGATTCAGCAACACAGATGTCCAGAATCCTGTGTAATTATGCGATTAAAGCAGACGACTTATAGCTGGGATCGGGCTGGAACAAAATGTCCGCTACAATCCGTGAGGTCATCATACGCACGCGTCATCATACCGCAACGTTTTCAATAGGATACTCCGCGCGAAATCTAAAATTGTAATTTAGTAAACTAAAAAGGCCGTATTGGCATGTGTTGCAATGTTAATATTTCATCATTGATATATAAACTATCAGACTGCTTGGTCGGTAGTAGTGGGTTTCAATAGGCCTTTAAGTCAATCACTAATATTTAATTAATTCTTACCAATGTTGATACTGTTTTTTTATTTTATTTCCATGACTATCTATATTGTAGATTGTCACTGAAGGCATCACAACTATGAATGACCACATGTGGAGTTATGTACTTAACAAAACAAGGTGAATTAACTGAAAAATTGTTTTATATTCTAGTTTCTTCAAAATAGCCACCCTTTGCTGTGATTACTGCTTTGCACACTCTTGGCATTCTCGCCATGAGCTTCAAGCACACCTGTAAATGGTAAATGGGTTATACTTGTATAGCGCTTTTCTACCTTCAAGGTACTCAAAGCGCTTTTGACACTATTTCCACATTTACCCATACACACACACATTCACACACTGATGGAGGGAGCTGCCATGCAAGGCCCTAAACACGAACCATCAGGAGCAAGGGTGACGTGTCTTGCTCAAGGACACAACAGACGTGACGAGGTTGGTAGAAGGTGGGGATTGAACCAGGAACCCTTAGGTTGCTGGCACGGCCACTCTCCCAACTTCGCCACGCCGTCCCCGAAGTGAAAACCATTTCAGGTGACTACCTTTTGAAGCTCGTCGAGAGAATGCCAAGAGTGTGCGAAAAAGTAATCATAGCAAAGGGTGGCTATTTTGAAGAAACTACAATATAAAACATGTTTTCAGTTATTTCACCTTTTTTTGTTAAGTACGTAACTCCACATGTGTTCATTCATAGTTGTGATGCCTTCAGTGACAATCTACAAATTAAATAGTCATGAAAATAAAGAAAACACATTGAATGAGGAGAAGGTGTGTCCAAACCTTTGGCCTGTACTGTACATATTGATACATTTTTTTTTTTAGCCAAAATGTGTTACCATTGTTCTTTCTTTTCTGTGGCCTCAACTCCCTTGAGATCGTTAAACGTTTATCTTGTAATTCTGGGCCGGTCCCTCGCCTTCCTCAGAATAAACCCTTTCCTCATGAGATGAAATCTTGCTCCACCTCTAGAGCGGAAAAAAGATTGCCTGTTATCTTATATTCCTTCCATTTTCTAATTATCTGGCCAACCCTGGTCTTTTTCTCACCCAGCTCCTTACTGAAGGAACAAGAATCATTCCGTGCTGCCTGTCCACGGGGGTCCGAATTCTTGGATCAAATACTTCAACAAAATACCAATGAGTTGAAGACCTTTGTGAATGTGTAACAAACGCACCCAAATTCTCCGGTTGTTGCTGCCGAAGGTCCGTATTATCATCGCTTACGTGCAGCTAACGTTACCCAGGCTGCTATTTCTCTGATCCGCGAGGGCTTATGACATGGGTGTCAAACTCTGGCCCGCATTCAACACGAATTTTCATACTTGCCAACCCTCCCGATTTTTCCAGGAGAATCCCGAATTTCACCCGGGGCAACCATTCTCCCAAATTTCCACCCGGACAACAATATTTGGCGCGTCCCTTAAAGGTACTGCTTTTAGCGTCCTCTACACGTAATATATGCGGCTTCTACACACACACACAAGTGAATGCAAGGCATACTTGGTCAACAGCCATACAGGTCACACTGAGGGTGGCCGTATAAACAACTTTAACACTGTTACAAATATGCACCACACTGTGAACCCACACCAAACAAGAATGACAAACACATTTCGGGAGAACATCCGCACTGTAACACAACATCAACACAACAGAACAAATACCCAGACCATCTTGCAGCAATAACTCCTCCGGGACGCTACAATATACACCCCCGCTACCAACAAAACTCGATTTTGCATGTCACTATAAAGTTATTTAAGCCTTGCTTGTTCAATATTCAAAGCAAAACTTGTTTGGGTCCCTGATAAAAGGTTAAGTTGTTCAATTTTGGCCCGCGGCTTTGTTCAGTTTAGAATTTTGACCCACTCTGTATTTGAGTTTGACACCTCTGGCTTATGACGTTGCATGATAGATAGATAGTAGAGATGCGCGGATAGGCAATTATATCATCCGCAACCGCATCACAAGAGTCGTCATCCACCCGCCGTCCACCCGAATCAACATTTTATCAGGACGGTACCTGCCCGCCAACCGCCCGCTGAAATACATCAGAGGTCGGCCGCCTTCACCACTCACAGAGCTATTTAAACCTGTTTCACAGAGTAATGAAGACAATTGGAGCCGCTAACGTTCTCGCGACTATCCAATAGCGTTCATCCTGGTGACAAGAATATGGGCGTGCTGTGAAGCCATTGCCTTGGACACCTTCAACAACATGTACGAACCGATTGTTGTTCTGGCAACATGTTGTGTGCAGCTTCTGCTATCACACGTACAAGATTGAAACGCATACTGAGTGACACAGAGTACACTGATGTTTGTGATATAAACAACTTTAACACTTACTAATATGCGCCACACTGTGAAGCCACGCAATACAAGATTGACAAACATGAGAACATCCTCACAGTAACACAACATAAACGCAACACAACAAATACCCAGAATCCTTTGTATCTTTGACAATTCCTGAATGTATTTTACACCCCCGCGCCCCCAACCCCGCCCACCTTACCGACACACGCGGGGGGTTTGCTGCTAGCGGGGTGTATTAAATAGTCAGGATGTGTCATGAATACAAAGGATTCTCGGTTGTGTTCTCCCGAAATGTGTCTGTCGTTCTTAATTGGTGTGGCTTCACAGCGTGGCGCATATTACTAAGAGTGTTAATTTTTTTTATATCACAACCATCAGGGTACTCTGTGTCACCCAGTATGCCTTGCAGTCGTGTGCGTGTTGCCGCGGAAGCCACACACAACATGATGCTGGACTGACTAGCAGATCGTACATGTTGTAGAAGGCGACAAAGCCAATGGCTTCATAGCACGCCCTAATATTTATTAACTGGGTGACTGCCAGCAGTCATTCAACAGAATAATAGCGTCTCCTATTGTCTTTTTCGCTTTATGACACGGGTCTTAAATGGCTCTTTCAATGGCAAAGGATACCGATCCCAGAACCATGTATATCAAATATTTCCAGATGGTTCAACCGCCACCCGCCCGAATCTAATTAAAACCTATTTTTTCGTCATGTCAACCGCCCGACCCGCGCATCTCTAATAGATAGATAGATAGTACTTAATTTATTCCTCCAGGAAAACTAAAATTTTCAGCACAATCCCATTCAAGATCAGACAAACATTACAGGGAGACAGAACAGGATCGCTGACGGGTCTGCCAACTTCCGGCGCTCCTTACAAAAAAGGTGAGATACAGGTAAACAAGTGGGGGGGAATGGGAAAAAAAATAAAAGATTAAAATGTGTATGTGTGTGACGTATGTAAGAAAGTGCGCCTGCTGTCTGTGAGAAGGAGAGACAGGAAAGAGTGAGAAGAGCCTGCAGTGTGATTGTAATGTATTTCAATAAGTGTCAAATAAAAATGAGCTGCATAATAGGAAATCCAATAGTGTATGTCCTTCGCTATGTGGTAGGTTACTGTGGACATGATCTCCTTCTGTTGTTGACTATTTTTGTTCGTACGGTGTCGATCTGGAAATGGTTGCGTGGGCTTTTTGTTGGTGTGGCACCGAACAGAGATGTTGACATGCAGAGTTTCAAGCTGTCTTCATTCTCTAGCGCAGGGGTCTCAAACTCAAATACAGAGTGGGCCAAAATTTAAAACTGAACAAAGGTGCGGGCCGAGATTGAACAAATTAACCTTTTAATAGGGACCCAAACAAGTTTTGCAATGAATATTGAACAAGAAAGGCTTAAATAGGGCAGCACGGTGGTACAGGGGTTAGTGCATCTGCCTCACAATACGAAGGTCCTGAGTAATCTTGGGTTCAATCCCGGGCTCGGGATCTTTCTGTGTGGAGTTTGCATGTTCTCCCCGTGACTGCGTGGGTTCCCTCCGGGTACTCGGGCTTCCTCCCATGGAACAGGCAGAGCTTATATAACGTAATAGTGCAAAATCAACTTTCAAAAAACTAACGAAAAAACATCAGTGGTATATTAAATAAAACGTAATTAAAAAAATTAAGAAAGAGTCCTATCGGGTCCTTTTGGCTCATTGGACTCCGGAGGCAGTGGAGAGGTACCGACAGGCCAAGCGGTGTGCAGCTTCAGCGGTCGCGGAGGCAAAAACTCGGACATGGGAGGAGTTCGGGGAAGCCATGGAAAACGACTTCCGGACGGCTTTGAAGCGATTTTGGACCACCGTCCGCCGCCTCAGGAAGGGGAAGCAGTGCACTATCAACACCGTGTATGGTGCGGATGGTGTTCTGCTGACCTCAACTGCGGATGTTGTGGATAGGTGGAAGGAATACTTCGAAGACCTCCTCAATCCCACCAACACGTCTTCCTATGAGGAAGCAGTGCCTGGGGAATCTGTGGTGGACTCTCCTATTTCTGGGGCTGAGGTCGCTGAGGTAGTTAAAAAGCTCCTCGGTGGCAAGGCCCCAAGGGGGGACGAGATCCGCCCGGAGTTCCTTAAGGCTCTGGATCCTGTGGGGCTGTCTTGGTTGACAAGACTTTGCAGCATCGCGTGGACATCGGGGGCAGTATCTCTGGATTGGCAGACCGGGGTGGTGGTTCCTCTCTTTAAGAAGGGGGACCGGAGGGTGTGTTCCAACTATCGTGGGATCACACTCCTCAGCCTTCCCGGTAAGGTTTATTCAGGTGTACTGGAGAGGAGGCTACGTCGGATAGTCGAACCTCGGATTCAGGAGGAACAGTGTGGTTTTCGTCCTGGTCGTGGAACTGTGGACCAGCTCTATACTCTCGGCAGGGTTCTTTAGGGTGCATGGGAGTTTGCCCAACCAGTCTACATGTGCTTTGTGGACTTGGAGAAGGCATTCGACCGTGTCCCCCGGGAAGTCCTGTGGGGAGTGCTCAGAGAGTATGGGGTATCGGACTGTCTTATTGTGGCGGTCCGTTCCCTGTACGATCAGTCCCAGAGCTTGGTCCGCATTGCCGGCAGTAAGTCGAACACATTTCCAGTGAGGGTTGGACTCCGCCAAGGCTGTCCTTTGTCACCGATTCTGTTCATAACTTTTATGGACAGAATTTCTAGGCGCAGTCAAGGCGTTGAGGGGTTCCGGTTTGGTAGCCGCAGGATTAGGTCTCTGCTTTTTGCAGATGATGTGGTCCTGATGGCTTCATCTGACCGGGATCTTCAGCTCTCGCTGGATCGGTTCGCAGCCGAGTGTGAAGCGACCGGAATGAGAATCAGCACCTCCAAGTCCGAGTCCATGGTTCTCGCCCGGAAAAGGGTGGAGTGCCATCTCCGGGTTGGGGAGGAGACCCTGCCCCAAGTGGAGGAGTTCAAGTACCTAGGAGTCTTGTTCACGAGTGGGGGAAGAGTGGATCGTGAGATCGACAGGCGGATCGGTGCGGCGTCTTCAGTAATGCGGACGTTGTACCGATCCGTTGTGGTGAAGAAAGAGCTGAGCCGGAAGGCAAAGCTCTCAATTTACCGGTCGATCTACGTTCCCATCCTCACCTATGGTCATGAGCTTTGGGTCATGACCGAAAGGATAAGATCACGGGTACAAGCGGCCGAAATGAGTTTCCTCCGCCGGGTGGCGGGGCTCTCCCTTAGAGATAGGGTGAGAAGCTCTGCCATCTGGGAGGAACACAAAGTAAAGCCGCTGCTCCTTCACATCGAGAGTAGACAGATGAGGTGGTTCGGGCATCTGGTCAGGATGCCACCCGAACTCCTCCCTAGGGAGGTGTTTAGGGCACGTCCAACCGGTCGGAGGCCACAGGGAAGACCCAGGACACGTTGGGAAGACTATGTCTCCCGGCTGGCCTGGGAACGCCTCGGGATCCCCCGGGAAGAGCTAGACGAAGTGGCTGGGGAGAGGGAAGTCTGGGTTTCCCTGCTTGGGCTGTTGCCCCCGCGACCCGACCTCGGATAAGCGGAAGATGATGGATGGATGGATGGATAAAAAAATGAATGCCTCTTTTCTATTTGCAGCCTTCTGAAGTAAATATCAATATTAACTTTTTCCGCTGGCTAATAAATTCGAAAATAAAATAAAAATTAGGTGGGCGGGGTTTGGTGGTAGCGGAAGAGTTAGTTCTGCAAGGGGTCCTGGGTATTTGTTCTGTTGTGTTTATGTTGTGTTACGGTGCGGGTGTTTCCTGAAATTTGTTTTGTCATTCTTGTTTGGTGTGGGTTCCCAGTGTGGCGCATATTTGTAACAATGTTAAAGATGTTTATACGGCCACCCTCAGTGTGACCTGTATGGCTGTTGACCAAGTATGTGTGTGTGAAAGCCGCATATATTATGTGACTTGGCCAGCACGCTGTTTATATGGAGGAAAAGAGGACATGACGGCATGTTGTAGAGGACAGTGCCTTTAAGGCACGCTCCCAATATTGTTGTCCGGGTGGAATTTGGGAGGATGGTTGCCCAGAGAGAATGGTTGCGCAGGGAGATTTTCGGGAAGGGCACTAAACTTCGGGAGTCTCCCGGGAAAATCAGGAGGGTTGGCAAGTATGAGTATTAGCGGTGAATGTGGTGTTACTGGCGGGCCAGCTCTAATCTTAATTTGATATTGCCTCAAGGGCCAAATGAAATTAAACGGCGGGCCATTTTTAAGATTAGAGCTGGCCCGCCGGTATTACACAGGGGCGGTGCCGTTGTAACAACGCATTTGCCAACCCTCACGATTTATCCGAGAGACTCTCAAATTTCACTGCCCCTCCCGAAAATCTTCCGGGGCAACAATTCTTCCGAATTTCTCCCAATTCCCACCCGGACAACAATATTGGGGGCGTGCCTCGAAGGCACTGCCTTTAGCGTCCTCTAAAACCTGTCGTCACGTCCGCTTTTCCGCCATACACACAACGTGCTTGCCCAGTCACATAATATCTGCGGCTTTAACACACACGAATGAATGCAACGCATACTTGGTCAACAGCCATACAGGTCACACTGAGGGTGGCCGTATAAACGACTTTAACACTATTACAAATATGCGCCACACTGTGAAGCCACACCAAACAAGAGTGACAAACACGTTTCGGGAGAACATCTGCACCGTAACACACGTAATACCCAGAACCCCTTGCTGGACGCCACAATATACACCCCCGCTACCACCAAACCCGGCCCCCCTAATTTTTATTAAAATTTTATTTGATATGTCATTGATATTTTTCAATTATTATTGATTGGTTGATTGGCAACACTAAATTTGCCGTAGTGTGTGAATGTTGTCTGTCTATCTGTGTTAGCCCTGCGACTTGTCCAGGGTGTACTCTGCCTTCCGCCCGAATGCAGCTGAGGTTGGCTCCAGCGACCCCAGAAGGGACAAATGGTAGAAAATGGATGGATGGATAATTTGAAACTCGACTTTGCATGTCATTATAAAGTTGTATAAGCCTTGCTTGTTCAATATTCAATGCAAAACTTGTTTGGATCCCTATTAAAAGGTTGATTTGTTCAACCTTGGCCCGCGGCTTTGTTCCGTTTGAAATTTTGGCCCACTCAGTATTTGAGAGTTTGACACCCCTGCTCTAGCGGGTGACTTTTCAAATGATGCTACAAATTAGCAGTGGCGCTACTTTTTGTAGCAACGCTTTTGCCGCACTCTGGTTTCAACACCTTCCCGCTTGAAGCCAAACCACCGCCAGACGATGGACCCCATGCTGTTTTCTGGGGAATTAATTCTTCTTCATTTGTTACCAGATTCGCACCTTCTCTCCCTCGTATTACCACTCGCACCGCACCGCTAGCATCACAGCTATCGTTACCATACTGATACCTCTCTGCTCAGCGAGAGCGTATGACGTTGCAGGCATGACGGTATGTGACGTATGTAAATACTTGCCAACTTTGAGACCGCCGATTTCGGGAGGTGGGGGGTGGTCGGCGGTAGGGCGGGGGGTGTGGTTAAGAAGGGAGTAGTATATTTACAGCTGTTGTGTGCGCAGTTGTGCACTGCACTTTCTAAAGTAGATGTTATTGTCACAAATGCATGATTAATTCATTGAAACTTTTATTAGTAGATTGCACAGTTCAGTACATATTCCGTACAATTGACCACTTAAGGGTAACACAGCAATTAGTTTTTCAACTTGTTTAAGTCGGAGTCCGCGTTAATCAATTGATGGTACAAATATATACTATCAGCATAATACAGTCATCACACAAGTTAAAGGCCTACTGAAATTAGATTTTCTTATTTAAACGGGGATAGCAGGTCAATTCTATGAGTCATACTTGATCATTCCGCGATATTGCCATATTTTTGCTGGAAGGATTTAGTAGAGAACATCCACGATATTGTTCGCAACGTTTGGTCGCTAATAAAAAAGCCTTGCCTGTACCGGAAGTAGCAGACGATGTGCGCGTGACATCACGGGTTGTGGAGCTCCCCACATCTTCACATTGTTTACAATCATGGCCACCAGCAGCGAGAGCAAAGATGAAAGATTTGTGGATGAGGATAGTGAGAGTGAAGGACTAGGGAAAAAAAAGGCGAGGGCAGTGGGAGCGATTCAGATGTTATTAAACACATTTACTAGGATAATTCTGGAAAATCCCTTATCTGCCTATTGTGTTACTAGTGTTTTAGTGAGATTATATGGAACCTGAAAGTCGGAGGGGTGTTGCCCCGGGTGTGGTGACCGCCAGTGTCTCCGGTGAGAGGAGTTAAGAGAGTCAGCAGCTGCTGGAGGACGCAAGCTCCGCTCATGTCTACGGGAAGAGCCGACTTATTACCACAATTTTCTCACCGAAACCTGCCGGTTGACATGTGGTCGGGAACCATGTTCGCTCGTCCGCTCTGGGAATGTAAACAAGGAAACACCGTGTGTGTGTGTGGCTAAAGGCTAAAAGCTTCCCACCTCCATCTTTCTACTTTGACTTCTCCATTATTAATTGAACAAATTGCAAAAGATTTAGCAACACAAATGTCCAGAATACTGTGTAATTATGCGATTAAAGCAGACGACTTTTAACCGTGATCGGTGCTGCAAGAACATGTCCGCTACAACCGTCACGCGTCATCATAAGAGTCATCATTCCGTGACGTTTTCAACAGGATACTTCGCGGGAAATTTAAAATTGCAATTTAGTAAACTAAATAGGCCGTATTGGCATGTGTTGCAATGTTAATATTTCATCATTGATATATAAACTATCAGACTGCGTGGTCGGTAGTAGTGGGTTTCAGTAGGCCTTTAATCATCATAGTTTATACATTGAATTATTTACAATCCGGCGGGTGGGATGAGGAGCTTTGGTTGATATCAGTACTTTAGTCATCAACAATTGCATCAACAGAGAAACAGTGTGGGTCTTACTTAGTAGGATATGTACAGCGAGCAGAGAACATAGTGAGTTCAGATAGCATAAGAACAAGTATATACAATAGAAATGCATTTGTTTATTTACATTTGGTTATTTACAATGCGGGGAGATGGGATGTGATTGGAGGAGGATTAGTAAAGGGTTGAAGTTGCCTCGAGGTGTTGTGGTGCATGTACAGTAGATGGCAGTATTGTCCTGTTTAAGAGTGTCACATGCTATTTACTGCAAACGAACTGCCTTACGGTAGTCCATCTATCCATCCATCTTCTTCCGCTTATCCGAGGTCGGGTCGCGGGGGCAAAAGCCTAAGCAGGGAAACCCAGACTTCCCTCTCCCCAGCCAATTCGTCTAGCTCTTCCCGGGGGATCCCGAGGCGTTCCCAGGCCAGCCGGGAGACATAGTCTTCCCAACGTGTCCTGGGTCTTCCCCGTCGCCTCCTACCGGTTGGACGTGCCCTAAACACCTCCCTCGGGAGGCGTTCGGGTGGCATCCTGACCAGATGCCCGAACCACTTAATTTGGCTCCTCTCGATGTGAAGGAGCAGCGGCTTTACTATGCGTTCCCTCCGGATGGCAGAGCTTCTCACCCTATCTCTAAGGGAGAGCCCCGCCACACGACGGAGGAAACTCATTTCGGCCGCTTGTACCTGTGATCTTATCCTTTCGGTCATGACCCAAAGCTCATGACCATAGGTGAGGATGGGAACGTAGATCGACTGGTAAATTGAGAGCTTTGCCTTCTGGCTCAGCTCCTTCTTCACCACAACGGATCGGTACAACGTCCGCATTACTGAAGACGCCGCACCGATCCGCCTGTCGATCTCACGATCCACTCTTCCCTCACTCGTGAACAAGACTCCTAGGTACTTGAACTCCTCCACTTGGGTCAGGGTCTCCTCTCCAACCCGGAGATGGCACTCCACCCTTTTCCAGGCGAGAACCATGGACTCGGACTTGGAGGTGCTGATTCTCATTCGGGTCGCTTCACACTCTGCTGCAAACCGATCCAGTGAGAGCTGAAGATCCCCCGCAGATGAAGCCATCAGGACCACATCATCTGCAAAAAGCAGAGACCTAATCCTGCGGTCACCAAACCGGAACCCCTCAACGCCTTGACTGCGCCTAGAGATTCTGTCCATAAAAGTTATGAACAGAATCGGTGACAAAGGACA
Source organism: Nerophis ophidion (assembly GCF_033978795.1). Classification (NCBI taxonomy): domain Eukaryota; kingdom Metazoa; phylum Chordata; class Actinopteri; order Syngnathiformes; family Syngnathidae; genus Nerophis; species Nerophis ophidion. Next base: position 26,256,283 of record NC_084637.1, read on the forward strand.
GTCTTGGCGGAGTCCAACCCTCACTGGAAATGTGTTTGACTTACTGCCGCCAATGCGGACCAAGCTCTGGCACTGATCGTACAGGGAGCGCACTGCCACAATAAGACAGTCTCTGAGCACTCCCCACAGGACTTCCCGAGGGACACGGTCGAATGCCTTCTCCAAGTCCACGAAGCACATGTAGACTGGTTGGGCAAACTCCCATGCACCCTCAAGAACCCTGCCGAGAGTATAGAGCTGGTCCACAGTTCCACGACCAGGACGAAAACCACACTGTTCCTCCTGAATCCGAGGTTCGACTATCCGGCGTAGCCTCCTCTCCAGTACACCTGAATAAGCCTTACCGGCAAGGCTGAGGAGTGTGTTCCCACGATAGTTGGAACACACCCTCCGGTCCCCCTTCTTAAAGAGAGGAACCACTACCCTGGTCTGCCAATCCAGAGGTACCGCCCCCGATGTCCACGCGATGCTGCAGAGTCTTGTCAACCAAGACAGCCCCACAGCATCCAGAGCCTTAAGGAACTCCGGGCGGATCTCATCCACCCTTGGGGCCTTGCCACCGAGGAGCTTTTTAACTACCTCAGCGACCTCAGCCCCAGAAATAGGAGAGTCCACCACAGATTCCCCCTTACAGTAGTGTTAGACGTAAACGTGACTGTTGTTGTGTGTTGTTACCGCGCTTGGAGGACGTTAATGAAACTGCCTAACAATAAACCCACATAAGAAACCAAGAACTCGCCCTCAATCATTCTACAGGTATAAGTCCTTATGGAGCTAGGGGGGGCGTGGCCTCCAGCTCCGCCTGAATTTCGGGAGATTTTCGGGCGAACATTTTTCCCGGGAGGTTTTCGGTAGAGGCGCTGAATTTCGGGAGTCTCCCGGAAAATCCGGCAGGGTTGGCAAGTATGCGTATGTAAGAAGGTGTGCTTGTTTTATGTCTCTGTGAGAAGAAGAGACAGTAAAGAGTGAGAAGACCCCGCAGCTAAAAGCAACTGCGTGAGAACGTATACTCCATTATCACAATATAGTCATTTTCTACGTCGCAAAGAGACAAACCCACAATATATCGAGTACATTAATATATCGCCCAGCCCTACTATATAATTGAGCACAAGTTAATTGTGACTGGCAATATTTATTATATATGTACACATCGATGGACCCCTATGGCCGTTACAAATGTCACCTTTATTTATGTTTTTTTCGCTGATTGTCTTAATGGATCACAAAATGCCGTCTGCCTTGTAATCAGGTGTTAAAGATGGAAAGAAGGTTGCAGAGGCTGACATTCCAGGGAGAGAATGCAGTTTTATGAGCGTCATTACCGGATGACGGATCATCGCCTCAAACGACCCCACACGCCAAACGGCTCACAGTGAATCTCGGAATATGCCACGGCGGCTGCGGCGCCGCTGACACACTCCCCACCTGCCGGGTTATTTATGTACGTTTGTAAAGCCGAGGCGTGAGCTGCACCCTTCCTCGGACCCATCATTTACAACCTGCTTTGCTCCAGATGTCCACCGCGATCGATACCCGGCGAGCAGTTAAGCGTGGGCTGCAACACGCTCGGGACACGGCCACGCATTTACTCACCCACGCCATGTTTAGGTGACACATTATTTTATTGTCTATAGTTAGATTGTTGCAAGTTGTATTTCGGCAGTTGGCCTCACACGTCTTTATATAGGGAGTGTCGGCTGGGCTAGTACTGCCTTGCTCTTGCGTGCAGTCTTGCTGTCGTCGTGCGGGTTCAATGGACCACCCAGGAAGGGCATGCTTTTGAGCAGGTTTGACTCTTTTATTTTGCAATAAAGCTTGTCTGCGGTCGGGTCGCTTTTCAGCTCCTTCCGCCACTGCTCGTTCCCGGTCTGCTTTTCAGCTGCCGTCGTCGTCGTCCTCGTCTATGGCTCTCTGTTCCTCTCGCCTCTCATGCGCTGCGGACTCTCCTCCTGGATCTCTCCTCCTCCTCCCCTTTCCATATGAGTTGGGAAATTGTGTTAGATGTAAACGGAATACAATGATTTGCAAATCCTTTTCAACCCATATTCAATTTAATGCACTACAAAGACAAGATATTTAATTTTCAAACTGATTAACTTTTTTTTTTTGCAAATAATCATTAACTTTAGAATTTGATGCCAGCAACACGTGACAAAGAAGTTGGGAAAGGTGGCAATAAACACTGATGAAGTTGAGGAATGCTCATCAAACACTTATTTGGAACATCCCACAGGTGTGCAGGCTAATTGGGAACAGGTGGGTGCCATGATTGAGTATAAAAACAGCTGCCCAAAAAATGCTCAGTCTTTCACAAGAAAGGATGGGGCGAGGTACACCCCTTTGTCCACAACTGCGTGAGCAAATAGTCAAACAGTTTAAGAACAACGTTTCTCAAAGAGCAATTGCAAGAAATTTAGGGATTTCAACATCTACAGTCCATAATATCATCAAAAGGTTCAGAGAATCTGGAGAAATCACTCCACGTAAGCGGCATGGCCGGAAACCAACAACGAATGACCGTGACCTTCGATCCCTCAGACGGCACTGTATCAAAAACCGACATCAGTCTCTAAAAGATATCACCACATGGGCTCAGGAACACTTCAGAAAACCACTGTCACTAAATACAGTTGGTCGCTACATCTGTAAGTGCAAGTTAAAGCTCTACTATGCAAAGCAAAACCCATTTATCAACAACATCCAGAAACGCCGCCGGCTTCTCTGGGCCCGAGATCATCTAAGATGGACTGATGCAAAGTGGAGAAGTGTTCTGTGGTCTGACGAGTGCACATTTCAAATTGTTTTTGAAAACAATTTGAAATGTACAGCGAGCATCTGTGTTGCTAAATCTTTTGCAATTTATACAGTGTCAGGAAAAATGTTAATCTTTTCCCAATGTGTGAGCCACGCACCTGAATTCGATTGCGGCGGCGTCGCTCCCGGCACGCCCCGCCTCTCCGCTCCGCCGGATTCTCCGCCTCCTTGCTGCCATCTCCGTCGGCTGCACCTCTCCACAGACTCAAAGCACTTTACATAGTGAAACCCAATATCTAAGTTACATTTTGTTTGAACCAGTGTGGGTGGCACTGGGAGCAGGTGGGTAAAGTGTCTTGCCCAAAGACACAACGGCAGCGACCAGGTTGGCAGAAGCAGGGATCGAACCTGGAACTCTCAAGTTGCTGGCACGGCCACTCCACATACTGAGTTACTGCTTAGGCTACTGCCCCCGCGACCTGACCTCGGATAAGCGGAATAAGACGGATCAAAGTCTGGGCTTCCCTGCTTAGGCTGCTGCCCCCTAGACCCAAACTCGGATAAGCGGAATAAGATGGATGGATGGATGTTAGTTTAATGTGTTGACCACTGACCAAAGAAATAATAATAAACTAAAGTAAAAATATATTGAGACATACTTTATAGTCTATATCGCCCAGCCCTACATTACACGTTTGCTCTTTTATTCCCCTTTTTTGGGGGTTGGTAAAAGCGTTTTTAGAATGAGCCGTGGGCCGTTAAAAATGTAGCCGCACTTTTCCCTGCTGAAGACCGGCGTCAGAAGCGGGCCGAAACCCTCCCAAGATCTGCTGACGTTTTGCGTTCTCATTTTATTGTGTAATGTCGTGCCGGTGAGAGTATGCGTGTCACCATAAACATTTACTTGCAAGCAGAAAGTGTTTTGATAGCTTTGAAAGGTATTACCTTCCAAATAGTATTTTGGCAGCCTGGACTATAATACACACAGAAATGTGTGTCGGGTTTTGTGCAGGATAGTTGTGTTATTTTTCCACATATGAGTTTTCTTTAAAGGCGTTGAGGTCCATACATGGCTCCATCTCGGTTTTGATTGGTTTTTATATAACTGTGTTGAAAGTCATCTCCATGCTGATTGATTTTGAAGAAGCCGCTAAGAACTCCTCCAAGATGGCCGAGGCCGTCTATTAGTTTCCACTGTCAAGTCTCCAACTTCAAAACTGAAATTGACGCCGAGTGTCCGCGTCTCGCCGACAGGTTCTACGCTTCGTGCAGGAGTGGAGTGGCCTGGCGGCCATGAAGCAGAAGCTGCTCAGACGCAGCCGGCTCCTCTTCCACAGCCCCTCCCTCGGCCTTCAGCAGCTGGCCGCCGCTCAGCGACCTCACAGCAGCACCAAGAGGTCAGACTCCAGCTTTCAATCCTGAAGGAGAAATTGCATTTTTGACTTTGAGGCAGTTTTGAATAAATTATACTTTATGATAGTAAAGCAGAAGTTTGAATGCCTTATTTATAAATCATATACCACAAACCCTGTTTCCATATGAGTTGGGAAATTGTGTTGGATGTAAATATAAACAGAATACAATGATTTGCAAATCCTTTTCAACCCATATTCAGTTGAATATGCTACAAAGACAACATATTTTATGTTCAAACTCATAAACTTAATTTTTTTTTTTGCAAATAATAATTAACTTAGAATTTCATGGCTGCAACACGTGCCAAAGTAGTTGGGAAAGGGCATGTTCACCACTGTGTTACATCACCTTTTCTTTTAACAACATTCAATAAACGTTTGGGAACTGAGGAAACTAATTGTTGAAGCTATAAAAGTGGAATTCATTCCCATTCTTGTTTTAAGTAGAGCAGGGGTAGGGAATCTATGGCTCTAGAGCCAGATGTGGCTCTTTTGATGACTGCACCCGGCTCTCAGATAAATCTTAGCTGACATTGCTTAACACAATAAGTAATGAATAATTCCGCTGGTAATCACAGTGTCAAAAATAACGTTCAAAATATAAAACATTTTCATGCATTTTAATCCGTCCATCCGGTTTCTACGGCACCTGTTCAAGAAGTCGCATTAATGGTAAGAAGTATTTTATTTATTGTTGGTTATCTTCAGAATAACAGTGTTATTAAAAAGAATAAGAGACTTATTATACTCTAAAAATGTTGGTCTTACTTAAAAATGCACGCATTTAGTTGTATTCAGTCTTAAAAAATATATATTATATGGCTCTCACGTGAATACATTTTAGAATATTTGGCTTGTATGGCTCTTTCAGCCAAAAATGTTCCCGACCCCTGAATTGTAGAGCTTCAGTCGTTTGACAGTCCGGGGTCTCTGCTGTCGTATTTTACGCTTCGTAATACGCCACACATTTTAGATGGGAGACAGGTCTGGACTGCAGGCGAGCCAGGAAAGTACCCGCACTCTTTTTTTACGAAGCCACGCTGGTGTAACACGTGCAGAATGTGGCTTGGCATTGTCTTGCTGAAATAAGCAGGGGCGTCCATGAAAAAGACTGCGCTTAGATGGCAGCAAATGTTGTTCCAAAACCTGTATGTACCTTTCAGCATTAATGGTGCCTTCTCAGACGTGTAAGTTACCCATGCTTTGGGCACTAATGCACCCCCATACCATCACAGATGCTGGCTTTTGAACTTTGCGTCGATAACAGTCTGGATGGTTCGCTTCCCTTTTGGTGCGGATGACACAATGTCGAATATTTCCAAAAACAATTTGAAATGTGAACTCGTCAGACCACAGAACACTTTTCCACTTTGCATCAGTCCATCTTAGATGATCTCGGGCCCAGAGAAGCCGGCGGCGTTTCTGGATGTTGTTGATAAATGGCTTTTGCTTTGTATAGTAGAGCTTTAACTTGCACTTACAGATGTAGCGACCAACTGTATTTAGTGACAGTGGTTTTCTGAAGTGTTCTTGAGCCCATGCGGTGATATCCTTTCGAGATTGATGTCGGTGTTTGATACAGTGCCGTCTGAGGGATCGAAGGTCACGGTCATTCAATGTTGGTTTCCGGCCATGCCGCTTACGTGGAGTGATTTCTCCAGATTCTCTGAACCTTTTGATGGTATTTTGGACCGTAGATGTTGAAATCCTTAAATTTCTTGCAATAGCACTTTGAGAAACGTTGTTCTTAAACTGTTTGACTATTTGCTCACGCAGTTGTGGACAAAGGGGTGTACCTCGCCCCATCCTTTCTTGTGAAAGACTGAGCATTTTTTAGGAAGCTGTTTTTATACCCAATCATGGCACCCACCTGTTCCCAATTAGCCTGCACCCACCTGTTCCAAATAAGTGTTTGATGAGCATTCCTCAACTTTATCAGTAGTTATTGCCACCTTTCCCAACTTCTTTGTCACGTGTTGCTGGCATCAAATTCTGAAGTTAATGATTATTTGCAAAAAAAATAAAATGTTTATGAGTTTGAACATCAAATATGTTGTCTTTGTAGAATATTTAACTGAATATGGGTTGAAAATGATTTGCAAATCATTGTATTCCGTTTATATTTACATCTAACACAATTTCCAAACTCATATGGAAACGGGGTTTGTAGTACCAAAGCGCGTACAGCAGGGGTGTCAAGCTCATTTTAGATGGAGAAAAATCTACTCCCAAGTGGGTCGGACTGGTATAATCACAGCGCGATAACTTAGAAATAAAGACAACATCAGATTGTATTCTTTGTTTAGAAGTAGAACAAGCACATTCTGAAATCGTACAAATCATAATGTTGTTGTTTTTTTTACTCCTACTGCTGATCTGTATTTGGGATCTGCATAAATCCTGAAAAATTACGCGCGTCCGCACCGACGCCGACAAGTCGTTAAGCTTCTTCTTTTTCTCTATCTTCTGCTGTTGCCATTTTTAATCTAAAGTAGTGTAAAGTTCTCACTTATATCTGTCAGTAAACTCGCCATGAAAGCGCTAAAACATACTGGTGTAGTGAGTTTACATTATTCACCCAAGGAACTTTAGTTATTAGTGTTCCCTTCGGACGTTTTTTCACGGGACACATTTCCGGCAGATGAGGGGATGCAGCTCCGTTATTGATCGAAGTAAAGTCAGAATGTCATTAACACAATTAGCTCCATCTTTTGACACTTCTTCCACTCCCGTCCTTGCACGCTACACCGCTACAACAAAGATGACGAGGAGAAGACGCTGCCGAAGGTGAGCCACGTAAATAAGACCGCCCACAAAACGGCGCATCCGGAAGCGACTGTCAGAAAGCGACTTGAAGATGATCTGTAAAACATCATCTATGCAATAGTTTGACCAAAGAACCACCATTACATATTATGTAGACCATAAGGAAGTATTTTACATGTAGAAATGAATAATAAAAATATGACTCTTTTAATGCGCCTTATATATGAAAAAGATCAAAAATAGACCATTCATCGGCAGTGCGCCTTATAGTCCGGTGCACCCTATGGTCCGTAAAATACGGTAGTTTGTCCTTTTTACACAATGTTTCGACTTGCAACTGCGCCAGATCCCAGACTGACAGGTAAAGAAAGGAGTGACGAGACTTGAGTGCTAATTTGTTGCAGTAAAACGGAGACAACTTTATGAAAATAGATACCTGCTCACGGGTTTATTATTCATCATGCTGATTCCCAAAAAGCGTGATGAGACGAGACAAGAGAATGAGCTAGAAATGTCAATCAGTCAGTGTTGCTCATCACCGACGTCCCGGAGAATTGGCCCTTGATGCCTTTTGAAGTGCTCGTTCGTTGCCACGGTGCTGCTGTGAAAAGCCATTTTTAATTCGCACAGTTTACAGAGCACCGTGTTGTTGTTGTTTTTTTTATGAATACGACACTGGACTCGTTTTCTAAGGTGGCATCTAAGGTTCAGATCAGGTTTTTATGGCACCTGTTCTGACGCCGACCATTACGCTGCAAAAATTGAAATCTAAGTAAGATTAAATATCTCAAAGGAGGTCAATATTTGTTTATTTTCTGCCTGATAAGATTATTCTTCTCACTAAGCAGATTTATGTTAGAGTATTTTACTTGTTTTAAAGGCCTACTGAAATGAGATGTTCTTATTCAAACGGGGATAGCAGGTCCATTCTATGTGTCATACTTGATCATTTCGCGATATTGCCATATTTTTGCTGAAAGGATTTAGTAAAGAACATCGACGATAAAGTTCGCAACTTTTGGTCGCTAATAAAAAAGCTTTACCTGTACCGGAAGTAGCAGACGGGTTGTGGAGCTCCTCACATCCTCACGTTGTTTACAATCATAGCCACCAGCAGCGAGAGCGATTCGGACCGAGAAAGCGACGATTTCCCCATTAATTTGAGCGAGGATGAAAGAGTCGTGGATGAGGAAAGTTAGAGTGAAGGACTAGAAAAAAAAAAAGGCGAGGGCAGTCGAAGCGATTCAGTTGTTATTAAACACATTTACTAGGATAATTTTGGAAAATCCCTTATCTGTTTATTGTTTTACTAGTATTTTAGTGAGATTATATGGTTCCTGAAAGTCGGAGGGGTGTGGCCACGGGTGTGGTGACCGCCAGTGTCTCCGGTGAGAGGAGTTAAGTGAAGTGAAGTGAATTATATTTATATAGCGCTTTTTTCAAGTGACTCAAAGCGCTTTACATAGTGACACCGAATATCTAAGTTACATTTAAACCAGTGTGGGTGGCACTGGGAGCAGGTGGGTAAAGTGTCTTGCCCAAGGACACAACGACAGTAACTAGGATGGCACAAGCGGGAATCGAACCTGCAACCCTCAAGTTGCTGGCACGGCCACTCTACCAACCGAGCTATGCCACCGAGTTAAGAGAGTCAGCAGCTGCAGGAGGACGCAAGCTCCGCTCATGTCTACGGTATGAGCCGACTTATTACCTCAATTTTCTCACCGAAACCTGCCGGTTGACATGTTGTCGGGAACCATGTTCTCTTGACCGCTCTGGGAAAGTAAATAAGGAAACACCGTGTGTTTGTGTGGTTAAAGGCTAAAAGCTTCCCACCTCCATTAATTTGAGCGAGGATGAAATATTCGTGAACGAGGATATTGATGGTGAAGGACTCGAAAAAAAATATATATTTATGTAAAGTAAAATAAAAAGCGATGGCGATGTGAGCGTTTCAGATGTAATTAGACACATTTACTAGGATAATTCTGGAAGATCCCTTATCTGCTTATTGTTTTAATAGCGTTTTAGTGAGATTGTAAAGACATACCTCAAGGTCAGATGACTGCGGTGAACACGCAGTGTCTCAAAGAGAAGCCGAGGAGCCAAGCTCAAAGCTGCCTTTTTTGACAGCTACTGCAGGAGGATGAATATTCCACTGATGTCTCCGGTAAGATATATATCACAATTTTCCGATCCAAAAACATGCTGGTTGACGTAGAGAAACATGTTCGCTTGACCGCTCTGTGTTAAAGCTTCACAACAAACAAAGAAACACCGGCTGTGTCTCGGTGCTAAAGGCAGCTGCAATCCACCGCTTTCCACCAACAGCATTCTTCTTTATAGTCTCCATTATTAATTGAACAGATTGCAAAATACTTTTAGCCGTAAGTGGTGCTAGGCTAGTATGTCCCCTCCAACTGGAAACGTCACAAACACGTCATCATTCCGCGACGTTTTCAACAAGAAACTCCGTGGGAAATTTAAAATTGTAATTTAGTAAACTAAAAAGGCCGTATTGGCATGTGTTGCAATGTTAATATTTCATCATTGATATATAAACTATCAGACTGTGTGGTCGGTAGTAGTGGGTTTCAGTAGGCCTTTAAGGGTTTCGTTCCTAAATGATCTCAGTAATATATTAAAGCTTGTTGCTGAGATTTTATGACCTATATTGAGTAAAACACGCTTGAAACTAGAATATCAACTTTTGCAAAGCTGTGTCATCAACACTCAGAAGTATAAAACTACTTTTTTAAAGTAATAATTTCTTACTTCAAGCTCGAAAAAAGAATCATGATGTCGAGATAATGGCACTAGCCTTTGTCATGTCTTTCAATCAATCAATCAATCAATGTTTATTTATATAGCCCCAAATCACAAATGTCTCAAAGGACTGCACAAATCATTACGACTACAACATCCTCGGAAGAACCCACAAAAGGGCAAGGAAAACTCACACCCAGTGGGCAGGGAGAATTCACATCCAGTGGGACGCCAGTGACAATGCTGACTATGAAAAACCTTGGAGAGGACCTCAGATGTGGGCAACCCCCCCCCCCCCCCCCTCTAGGGGACCGAAAGCAATGGATGTCGCGCGGGTCTAACATGATACTGTGAAAGTTCAATCCATAGTGGCTCCAACACAGCCGCGAGAGTTCAGTTCAAGCGGATCCAAGACAGCAGCGAGAGTCCCGTCCACAGGAGACCATCTCAAGCGGAGGCGGATCAGCAGCGTAGAGATGTCCCCAACCGATACAGGCGAGCGGTCCATCCTGGGTCCCGACGAGCGGTCCATCCTGGGTCTCGACTCTGGACAGCCAGTACTTCATCCATGGTCATCGGACCGGACCCCCTCCACAAGGGAGGGGGGGACATAGGAGAAAGAAAAGAAGCGGCAGATCAACTGGTCTAAAAAGGAGGTCTATCTAAAGGCTAGAGTATACAGATGAGTTTTAAGGTGAGACTTAAATGCTTCTACTGAGGTAGCATCTCGAACTGTTACCGGGAGGGCATTCCAGAGTACTGGAGCCCGAACGGAAAACGCTCTATAGCCCGCAGACTTTTTTGGGGCTCTAGGAATCACTAATAAGCCGGAGTCTTTTGAACGCAGATTTCTTGGCGGGACATATGGTACAATACAATCGGCAAGATAGGCTGGAGCTAGACCGTGTAGTATTTTATATGTAATTAGTAAAACCTTAAAGTCACATCTTAAGTGCACAGGAAGCCAGTGCAGGTGAGCCAGTACAGGCGTAATATGATCAAACTTTCTTGTTCTTGTCAAAAGTCTAGCAGCCGCATTTTGTACCAACTGTAATCTTTTACTGCTAGACATGGGGAGACCCAAAAATAATACGTTACAGTAATCGAGACGAGACGTAACAAACGCATGGATAATGATCTCGGCGTCTTAAGTGGACAAAATGTAATCATGTTTAGTTTAGTTGTGTTACATTACTTCAAGAATCCATTAGTTCCTGTTTTTTCACTCCATTGTTTTGTTTCCATGCCAACCAATTAGTTTTCACCTGTCCCCATGTCACGTACCTTGTTTCCAATCACCACAGTATTATTTATTTAAGCCACAGTTGCCAGGTAGTCAGCCTGGCGACATCACCTTCTACTCACCCTCTATCACCTTCTACAAACCCATGCTATCCATGCCAATGATCCATGCCCCTTGTCTCGGTCACAGTAAGTGTTTTCGTTATTCATGCCATAGTGCAAGTTTTTGTTTTATGTTCATAGTTTTGCCTTAGTGCAAGTTTTTGTTTTTAGAGCCACGTTTTTGTACCTCCCCTGCGAGCGCTTTTCGGTTGTTCCTTTTTATGAGTAAAATTAAATATGTCATTACCTTCACGGCGTGTCCGGTCCAATCGCTTTGCACCACAGGAAAAGAATCCACACCACAGTCCACGCCATGACAGCATTTACTTAATTTAAGAATATTTTCCAACATATTTAGCAAAAAGGTCTCTTTTTTGTCTACCAAGAAAAGTGCACTTGTTATTAGTGAGAATGTACTTATTTTAAGGTATTTTTGGGTTCTTTGAGGTTAGCTAATTTTACTTAATTTGGAAAGTCTTGACCAGCCGAATTTTTGTTCTATTGGCAGATAATTTTGCTTAGTTCAAATAAAATACCCCCTAATTTTATTTTTATTTTTTTCTTGGTTTTTGAACACTGTCTTTTTGCAGTGTGCTGCTGCTTCTGTGCCTATTTCTTCTTCGTTATTTATTACAAGTTGGGGCTGAAACTCGGAATGTAAAAAAAAACAAGCAGACTTGAATAATTCGGGGATAGTCTGAATGTTAGTCCTGGTTCCCATCGATGGTTGATGCTCATCCCTACCAATCATAAGTACAAACCCCGTTTCCATATGAGTTGGGAAATTGTGTTATAATTATTTGCAAATCCTTTTCAACCCATATTCAGTTGAATATGCTACAAAGACAACATATTTGATGTTCAAACTCATAAACATTAGTTTTTTTGCAAATAATCATTAACTTTAGAATTTGCTTCCAGCATTACGTGACAAAGGAGTTGGGAAAGCTGGCAATAAATACTGATAAAGTTGAGGAATGCTCATCAAACACTTATTTGGAACATCCCGCAGGTGTGCAGGCTAATTGGGAACAGGTGGGTGCCATGATTGGGTATAAAAACAGCCTCCCAAAAAATGCTCAGTCTTTCACAAGAAAGGATGGGGCGAGGTACACCCCTTTGTCCACAACTGCGTGAGCAAATAGTCAAACAGTTTAAGAACAACGTTTCTCAAAGTGCAATTGCAAGAAATTATGTGATTTCAACATCTACGGTCCATAATATCATCAAAAGGTTCAGAGAATCTGGAGAAATCACTCCACGTAAGCGGCATGGCCGGAAACCAACATTGAATGACCGTGACCTTCGATCCCTCAGACGGCGCTGTATCAAAACCCAACATCAATCTCTAAAGGATATCACCACATGGGCTCAGGAACACTTCAGTAAACCACTGTCATTAAATATAGTTCATCGCTTCATCTGTAAGTGCAAGTTAAAGTTCTACTATGCAAAGCGAAAGCCATTTATCAACAACATCCAGAAACACCGACGGCTTCTCTGGGCCCGAGATCATCTAAGATGGACAGATGTGTGGCGCATTATGAAGCATAAAATATGACAGCTACATAAAACAAGAATGGGAAAGAATTCCACTTTCAAAGCTTCAACAATTAGTTTCCTCAGTTCCCAAACGTTTATTGAGTGTTGTTAAAAGATAAGGTGATGTAACACAGTGGTGAACATGCCCTTTCCCAACTACTTTAGCACGTGTTGCAGCCATGAAATTCTAAGTTAATTATTATTTGCAGAAAAAAAATAAAAGTTTATGAGTTTGAATATTAAATATTTTGTCTTTGTAGTGCATTCAACTGAATATGGGTTGAAAAGGATTTGCAAATCATTGTATTGCGTTTGTATTTACATCTAACACTATTTCCCAACTCATATGGAAACGGGGTTTGTAAGATCGATTGATGCCAATCACATGAATTAGCTGTAAAATTTTAATCGAATTCATGGTGAGTGGTATTGACTTTATCACCTGAAAAAGGAGTCTTAAAATCACCTTTTTACTACAACCCCTAAAAATGATGGGATCGGCAGTTTTGGAGGGTGTTCATTCAATTTTGCTGATAATAGACATGACAATAATCTATAGTCGTTTCAAACTTTTCAAGCCTTTCTGTCTTTTGGAAAAACTAAGGGGAATCACGGAACTAAATCTTGGTTGTCGGTGACAGTTTCATTTTAGATCAAGCAGAGTTAAAGAATCCGGGAAGTACTCAATTCTGAGGTTGAAATGATGGAATTACCCTGTAATGATTGTTTCCCCCTAAAGCTAAAACCTTCATCAGATTAAATCTGTTCATTAGTCTGCAGTTAAAAGGAGTGTTCACACCTTGGAGGGCTGTTGCAGCAGGTGGATTGTCATGAATCATGGTTTCAACATGAACTACACTATATTGCCAAAATTATTTGGCCACCCATTCAAATAATCAGAATCAGGTGTCCTACTCACAGGTGTATAAAATCCAGCACTTTGGCATGGAGACTGTTTCTACACACATTTGTGAAAGAATGGGCCGCTTTCAGTGATTTCCAGCGTGGAACTGTCATAGGATGCCACCTGTGCAACAAACTGAGTCATGAAACTTCCTCGCTCCTAAATATTCCAAAGTCAACTGTCGGCTTTATTATAAGAAAATGGAAGAGTTTGGGAACAACAGCAACTCAGCCACCAAGTGGTAGGCCACATAAACTGACAGAGGGGTCAGCGCATAGTGCAAAGATTTTCTGCATAGTCAGTTGCTACAGAGCTCCAAATATCATGTGACCTTCCAATTAGCCCACGTACAGGACGCAGAGAGCTTCATGGGATGGGTTTCCATGGCCGACCAGCTGTATCTAAGCCATACATCACCAAGTCCAATGTAAAGCGTCGGATGCAGTGGTTTAAAGCAGGTCGCCACTGGACTCTAGAGCAGTGGAGATGTGTTCTCTGGAGTGATGAATCATGCTTTTCCATCTGGCAATCTGATGGATGAGTCTGGGTTTCGAGGTTGCCAGGAGAACGGTTCATTTTGGACTGCATTGTGCCGAGTGCAAAATTTGGTGGAAGAGGAATTATGGTGTGGGGTTGTTTTTCAGGAGTTGGGCTTGACCCTTTTGAGTGAAAGGAACTTTGAATGGTCCAGGATACCAAAACATTTTGGACAATTCCATCCTCCCGACCTTGTGGGAACAGTTTGGAGCGGGCCCCTTCCTCTTCCAACATGACTGTGCATCAGTGCACAAAGCAAGGTCCATAAAGACATGGATGACAGAGTCTGGTGTGGATGAACTTGACTGACCTGAACCCGATAGATCGCTTTTGGGATGAATTAGAACGGAGACGGAGAGCCAGGCCTTCTCGACCTCAGCAACACGCTTTTGGAAGAATGGTGGAACATTCTTATTAACACACTCCCTAACCTTGTGGACAGCCTTCGCAGAAGAGTTGAAGCTGTAATAGCTGCAAAAGGTGGACCGACGTCATATTGAACCCTATGAGTTAGGAATGGGATGGCACTTTAATTTCATATGTGAGTCAAGGCAGGTGGCCAAATACTTTTGGCAATATAGTGTTTGTCAATGGCAACAAAGGAGAGGATTATGAAATTTCTTCAAAAAGCTAAGCTTCATAGCTTATCAAAGTCGTACTAAAACATTTTGATGGATTTTTGAGCGCCGTGTGTAATGTTCTATATTGTCAATGGAACATACTTATCGCTGTGTGATTGCTAATATATCGCAGTCTACCGGTATCTCTTATGTTTGACTGCCATCTACTGGTCACACTCATCATTACACCATGTACCAAATAAAACAGCTTCGAGGTTGGTAAGCCAACCAGAATTATTCCGTACATTAGGTACACCGGGTTATAAGGCGCACTGTTGAGTTTTGAAGGGAAAATAACGATTTTAAGTGCGCTTTGTAGTCCGGAAAATACAGTAATCCAATTTTTGTTTTTATTAGAGATGTCCGATAATATCGGACCGACCATACTCTAAGCCGATAAATGCTTTAAAATGTATTATCAGAAATTATCGGTATTGGTCTCAAAAAGTAAAATTGATGACTTTTTAAAACGCCGCTGTACGGAGTGGTACACAGACGTAGGGAGAAGTACAGAGCGCCAATAAACCTTAAAGGCACTGCCTTTGCGTGCCGGCCCAATCACTTTATCTACGGCTTTTCTCACACACAAGTGAATGGTCAACAGCCATACAGGTCACACTGAGGGTGGCTGTTAGAGATGCGCGGATAGGCAATTATATCATCCGCAACCGCATCACTAAAGTCGTCATCCGCCCGCCATCCACCGGAACCAACATTTTATCAAAACCTCAACCGCCCGCCACCCGCCCGTTGTTATATATCAGGGGTCGGCAACATTTACCACTCAAAGAGCTATTTTGACCCGTTTCACAGTGTATAGGAGACAGTAGGAGCCGCAACCGTTCTTGCAAATATTTGCTGGTGATCATTCAGATAACGAGAATAAGGGCGTGTTTTGAAGTCATTGCCTTTGACGCCTTCTACAACATGTACAAATTGCTTGCCGGTCCAGCAACATTTTGTATGTGGCTTCCGCAGATACACGTACAAGATTGAAAGGCAAACTTGGTGATACAGAGTACACTGATGGTTGTGATACAAAGAACTTTAACACTCTTACTAATATGTGCCACACTGTGAAGCCACACCAAACAAGAACGACAAACACATTTCTGGAGAACATCCTCACAGTAACACAACATAAACTCAAAACAACAAATACCCAGAATCCTTTGCATGCACGACTTTTCCTGACTATATTATACACCCCGCTAGCACCAAACCCCCCACCCCCTGTGCGTTGGTAAGGTGGGCGGGGTTGGGGTTGCGGCTTCACAGCGTGGCACATATTAGTAAGAGTGTTAAAGTTGTTTATATCACAACCATCAGTGTACTCTGTGTCACCCAGTATGCCTTGCAGTCGTGTGCGTGTGTCTGCTGAACCCACATACAACATGTTGCTGGACTGGCAAGCAGTTAATACATGTTGTAGAAGGCGTCAAAGGCAATGGCTTCACAGCACGCCCTTATTCTTGTTATCTGGGTGACCGCCAGCAGATATTCGCGAGAATGTTCGTGGCTCCTATTGTCTTCTTTACTTTGTGACACGGGTCAAAATGGCTCTTTGAGTGGTAAAGGTTGACGATCCCTGAACTATGTATATTAAATATTTCCGAATGGCTCAACCGCCACCTGCCCGAACCTATTTAAAATCTATTTTTTCGTCATGTCACCCGCCCGCCTCGCGGTTTATCAGCGGACCCCGCGGATGAGACCGCAAACCGCGCATCTCTAGTTGCCGTCTTAACAACTTTAACACTGTTACAAATATTCGCCACACTGTGAACCCACACCAAGCAAGAATGACAAACACATTTCGGGAGAATATCCGCACCGCAACACAACATAAACACAACCGAACAAATACCCAGACCCCTTTGCAGCACTACCACTTCTGGGACGCTACAATACACACAACCCGCTACCCTCTATCCCCCGCCCCAACCCCCCCGAACCCCGCCCACCTTAACCTCCTCATGCTCTCTCATGTCCCAAAATCCAAGCTGCTGTTTTGAGGCATGTTATATAAAAAAATTATGCACTTTGTGACTCCAATTATACAGGTAAATATGGCAGTGACATTTTGGCATTTTTTTTCCCATAACTTGAGTTGATTTATTTTGGAAAACCTTGTTACATTGTTTAATGCATCCAGCAGGGCGTCACAACAAAATTAGGCATAATAATGTGTTAATTCCATGACTTTATATATCAGTATCGGTTGATATCGGAATCGGTAATTAAGAGTTGGAAAATATCGCAATGTCGGATATCGGCAAAAAAGCCATTATCGGCCATCTCTAATATATACATATATATATATATATATATATATATATATATATATATATATATATATATATATATATGTATAGTTGGACAATATCGGAATATGCGATATCGCCAAAATAGCCGTTATCGTACATTTCTAGTTTTTATTATTAAGGTATAAGCTTGGTGATCAGCATGTCAGAGTTGGTTGGTGACGAACCCCAAGATGCAGAGAACGAGGCAGGCATTTTGCAGGTAAACGTGATTTAATTAAAATACTAGAACAAGAAACAAACAAAAGGGTACTAACAAAAGGCGCGCACCAGGCGGATAACAAACTTGGCTAAGAACAAAAACACTTACTGTGACACGACGGAACTATGGCATGAACAGAGTGAACAGAAGTAGACAAAGCTACAAGCGACAAGGCACGACAGGAGCGACAATAATCCAGCATCTGACTGGAGGACAAAACAGGATCAAATGGTGACTGGCTGATTGACACCAGGTGTGGCCAGGTGCCAATCAGCCACAGCTGAGGGGACACAGCACTCAGAGAGACAAACAAAATAGGAGTGCTGACAGGAACTAAAGACAGGAAATACTATACACACACAGAGGAAAAACTAAAACACAAGCCTGACACAGCATTGCCAATCACGTACTTAGCGAAATTAGCCAATAATGATCATTGCTGTTTTGTTTTTGTCATACTCAGCCATCTTTCCTCGCAAAAATGACCGTATTTACGCGAAATGACTGAAGAGAGCGAAACCCGGGGTAGTGTGCGTGGGGGGGCTGCTGCGTCTCCTCCCCTGCAGCTTATCGCTCTGCATCATGCATGTTTGCCTGCTGCAACACTGAAGGTGGTGGAAGCATCGCTACGCCACAATCCAGTAGGCGACGTGTGAGATTTCACAGGAAAACGAGCTGATTTGTCAATACCCGCTGCCCTCGGGCACCATGGAAATAACTTGTGTGTGTGTTTGTGTGTGTGTGGGTGTGCATGCGTGGGCGTATCAAAGGGAGTCAACTGAGGCAAGAGAGAGGATCGGATGACTGTTGTGTGTGTGTGTGTGTTTTTTTTCATGGACAAAAACACTAATCACAGCTGGCGTGGATAGAGCCAGCAAGAGTTTGCCAATTACTAATGCAAGTGTGTGTGTATGCATGCGTGTGTATGCATGTGTGTGTGTTTGCGTGTGTGTGTGTTTGCGTGCACGCCACTCTCTCAACTGGCGGAACATGTCTGGGTGCGTGAACCTAATCAAGTTGTAAGTAGGAGGCAATTGGCTCGGCTTGATTTGATAGCTGTTTGGTTTATTCGCTAATCACAACCAATCAGGCTCCAGCTCGGGAGCGGCGGGGCGATCGCAGCTCACCTTTGCACCGCCGAGACGCTCGGCTTTCACCGTACTCCCCGAGCGCCGTCGGGTCGCCGACGCTGTTGATACTTTCATCATTAGCCACTCACGGGGATTTTTTTTAAATTGGGTTCGAGTTTGTCCGAGGACACCTCCTGCTGGAACGGCCGCAAACTTTGTCCGTAGGGGCCTTATCGCGTCCCTGCTTACGTTGTTGGCAGAAGCAACTTTTCTTACCCTCTGGTACCTGCTGATCTGTATTTGGGATCTGCATAGTTCTTAAAAAGTTCGCGAATCCGCCTTTGTAGTCCGTGACGTTACCGTAGTCGATAAGCTTCTTCTTTTTCTCTATCTTCTTCATCCTCAGCTGTTGCCATAAGTGCCTTATCATGTCCCTGCTTACGTTGTTTACACTCAGGGCCTGGTCGACTAAGACCCGAATTAAAAGCGCTTAATAGCGTGTGCAAAGTATAAAATTGTGTGTGCTATTAGTGGCCGTGTTGCGGGGAATATGTGGAACCTCAATCTATGAACCGACTATTAGATCGCGCCGAATATGCCTCCGTGTATGAACGCGTCATTCGTTCATTTTGTGCTTGCTCCTATAGTACAACAGTATGACCAGTAGATGGCAGTCAAACATAAGAGATACATGTAGACTGCAATATACATTGATAGTACTTTATTGATTCCTTCAGGAGAGTTCGCAATATGGCTCAAGTAAACTACAGCAACATTTTATATGTTCCATTGAAAATATAGAACACTACACACGGCGCTCAAAAATCTATTAGCTTTGATAAGCTATGAAGTCGCACCGCTAGATGTGCTTCAACATATATAGTATTATTAAGGTGTGTGTATAAAGTAAGACATATTATCTGGTGTTTTGTTTTGCAATATTATGCAAAAGAAACGTTTCTTACCTTCTGGTACCTGCTGATCTGGATTTGGGATCTGCATAGATCCTGAAAATGTTCGCGCATCCACCTTTGTAGTCTGTGCCGTTACCGTAATCGATAAGCTTCTTCTTTTTCTCTATGTTCTTGTTATAGGACATTCATCCTCCGCTGTTGCCGTAAGTGCTTTATCACATCCCTGCTTACATTGTTTACAGTCAGGGCCTGGTCGTCTAAGATCCAAATAAAAAGGGCTAAATAGCGTGTGCAGAGTATAAAATCGTGTGTGCTATTAGTGGCCGTGTTGCGGGGGATACGTGGTACCTCGATCTACGAACCGACTATTAGATCGCGCCGAATATGCATCCGTGTCTGAACGCTTCATTCGTTCATTTTGGGCTTGCTCCTATTGTACAACAGTATGACCAGTAGATGGCAGTCAAACACAAGAGATACATGTGGACTGCAATATAGAATGATAGTACTTTATTGATTCCTTCAGGAGAGTTCGCATTATGGCTCAAGTAAACAATAGCAACATTTTATATGTTCCATTGAAAATATAGAACATAACACACAGCGCTCCAAAATCTATTAAAATGTTTTAGTAACACTTTGGTAAGCTATGAAATCACACCTTTAGATGTGCTTCAACATATAGAGTATTATTATGGTGTGTGTATAAAGTAAGACATATTATCTGGTGTTTTGTTTTTAAATATTAGGCAAAAGCAACTTTTCTTACCTTCTGGTACCTGCTGATCTGTATTTGGGATCTGCATAAATCCTGAAAATGCTCGCGCTTCCGCCTTTGTAGTCCGTGCCTACACCGTAGTCGATAAACTTCTTCTTTTTCTCTATCTTCTTGTTATGGGACATTCATACTTAGCTGTTGCCGTAAGTGCCTTATCGCGTCCCTGCTAACGTTGTTTACACTCAGGGCCTGGTCGACTAAGAGCCAAATAACAAGTGCTAAATAACGTGTGCAATGTATAAAATTGTGTGCGCTATTAGTTACTTAACTCATTTAAAAAATAATACAAAATAGAAGACATTTTTATGCATATGTAAATGTATTCAGTTATAAACATTTATTCACTTTCTTCTGTCCTTCATGGATCTAAATTTTACCGCTGCCGGTATTTTTTTCGATAATTTTTAGTGTAATATTTTCAGAATGTGTTTTTTGGGCCAAAGTAAGACAAAGAAAACAATCTGAAGTTGTCTTTATTTTTTTGTTTTAAATGCCATGATTTTGACAGTCCAGCCCGCGTGTGCACAGATTTTCCTCCATGGTGCCCCTTTTGGCCCGTGTATATATATATATATATATATCAGCGCTTTGTTGCTAAGGCAGCCGCCTTAACAACAAAGGGCCACCGCCTAAGCTAAAGTCTTAACAAGCTGTTCCTCTTCATTCTTTCTCTGTCAGTACTCTCTTTAGCACCCAGCATTGTCCCACCCACAGAACCCTCTGATTGGTTACACGCAGACCGGTAACAGCCAATCAGCAGTGCGTATTCAGAGCGGTAACAGCCAATCAGCAGTGCGTATTCAGAGCGCATGTAGTCTGTGCTCCAGTGTTGTGATGAGAAGATAGGTGATTAGCAGGTAAGCATCAAGCAGCAGACTCTCCCCAAATTATAACAAAAAAACCTCCCAGTCAACTACTAGTAACATCACTATGAGCCCGTTGACGTTTTAGAAACATAAACGGCAGCTCAGCTCGCTCGCAGTCCTTGAGGTGAAGGCTAATTAGCTTTTAGTGTAACTTTAGCTAATTTTGCGGTGCGTGTGTGTGTTACGGACAGCAACGCTCTGTCTGTCTGTTATTTCACTTTACCTTTTTCTGTGTTGATTGAGCTGTGTTGAAGCAGCAAAAAACGGAATTATGTTAAATGAAAAGTTTCCTGAAGCTGTCTCTGATAGTTGATATTATAATGTAACTGCATCATAAAGCCTACATGAACTCCATGGTGTTCAGGGATGAATAGTCTCTCCTGTTGCTATTGTACTATTTTTTTCAGCTGTAGTTACATCAATTATTAGTAATGTAGCAGCCTAGTTTTGAATAGCAGGGTCCCTGCTATCACATGTTAAAATATAACATTTTACATAATAAAAATCAACTACAGGCTTCCCAAATGCTGTAATAAATTAAGCATGATGAGTTGAACGTATGTCAGCATGTGGCATAATAACGACATACTTAGTATCTCAGGTAACTAGGACTGTTTTGTTTTTACTTTATGGAAAAATTATGGAGATATATATCGTTTATCGTCATTCAGCATATGGAGCGGAAACACAACCAAAAATTTTAGACTTCTTCACACGACGAAGCCGACTTACTTCACTACATCATGTAGTCTATTGCCCCCTCAGGCTGTGGTGGCAGCGACGAGGTGGAGACGTGATGGCGACAGGTCGAGTTACACCGATCCTTACACCCAGGTCACCCCCTTCCTCGGTCTGTCCGCCGGAGAGACACCACCTTAACTAACACATTTTCTGTATGTATATATATATATATATATATAAATATATATATATATGAAGTGAGAACGCCGGCCTGTTGTTCCTTGTTTATTACCCAGAAGTCTAAGCGCCGTAGGAACCATTTTCGGAAGTAGCTCCACCCAGAAGGATGGTGAATTGGAGTTTGAATGACTGAATTTCATTGTAATTCAGGTACATTCCTTTTAGCCTAGTAACAGGAAAAATATGGCACTAATAAAAAAGGTTTCTAGTTTCATTGAGATTGAATTTGTGAAACATTCTCCAATCCATTCGGAATTTAGCAGATTGTGCTGCACTCCCGACCCATATTTCCCTCATCTGCCTTTTCTGGCTGCGAATTGCAGGTCTAATAGCTTTATAGCCGTCATTCCTGCGCTGAAGGATGGTTTCTTCTTCAGTGATGAGACACGTCACCACCTCCCCTGCTCGTCGTCTGCTACCAAATGCTTCAACTTCCAAAAAAACAGCCTGAGCTTCCTGACAGCTGACCTCGGGTGGAGTGTAGCCACGCATGGCGATCGATCAAAGGCGTATTCGGCCAGGGCCGGCTGCTGAGGCAGCTCGTTAGCTCGCTTTCACACACCTGAGCCCGGTCTGCAGGTATGCCCCCCCTTGCATTGGATGGATGACTGAGGAAAAAAGGCCCTTATAATCCAGTAAAACGGCTTTTGTACGCACTTCTCAGCATCAGTCAATGCTTTCCTGGATGAGTGTGCTAAACATTTAAAAGACAGCATTTCCAGTGGTGAAGAAGCTGTGGTTACCTACAAAGTGGGGACCGAGAAGAAGCTGTGTCTCCCTACAAAGTGGGGAGCGAGAAGAAGCTGTGTTTACCTACAAAGTGGGGACCGAGAAGAAGCTGTGTTTACCTACAAAGTGGGGACCGAGAAGAAGCTGTGTTTACCTACAAAGTGGGGACCGAGAAGAAGCTGTGTTTACCTACGAAGTGGGGACCCAGAAGAAGCTGTGTTTACCTACAAAGTGGGGACCGAGAAGAAGCTGTGTTTACCTACAAAGTGGGGACCGAGAAGAAGCTGTGTTTACCTATAAAGTGGGGACAGAGAAGACGATGTGTTTACCTACAAAGTGGGGACCGAGAAGAAGCTGTGTTTACCTATAAAGTGGGGACAGAGAAGACGATGTGTTTACCTACAAAGTGGGGACCGAGAAGAAGCTTTTTATCTACAAAGTGGGGACCGAGAAGAAGCTGTGTTTACCTACGAAGTGGGGACCGAGAAGAAGCTGTGTTTACCTACGAAGTGGGGACCCAGAAGAAGCTGTGTTTACCTACAAAGTGGGGACCGAGAAGAAGCTGTGTTTACCTACAAAGTGGGGACCGAGAAGAAGCTGTGTTTACCTACGAAGTGGGGACCCAGAAGAAGCTGTGTTTACCTACAAAGTGGGGACCGAGAAGAAGCTGTGTTTACCTACAAAGTGGGGACCGAGAAGAAGCTGTGTTTACCTACAAAGTGGGGACCGAGAAGAAGCTGTGTTTACCTACAAAGTGGGGACCGAGAAGAAGCTTTGTTTACCTAAAAAATGGGGAGCGAGAAGAAGCTGTTTACCTACAAAGTGGGGAGCAAGAAGAAGCTGTGTTTACCTACAAAGTGGGGACCGAGAAGAAGCTGTGTTTACCTACGAAATGGGGACCGAGAAGAAGCTGTATTTACCTACAAAGTGGGGACCGAGAAGAAGCTGTGTTTACCTATAAAGTGGGTACCGAGAAGAAGCTGTGTTTACCTACGAAGTGGGGACAGAGAAGACGATGTGTTTACCTACAAAGTGGGGACCGAGAAGAAGCTTTTTATCTACAAAGTGGGGACCGAGAAGAAGCTGTGTTTACCTACGAAGTGGGGACCGAGAAGAAGCTGTGTTTGCCTACGAAGTGGGGACCGAGAAGAAGCTGTGTTTGCCTACGAAGTGGGGACCGAGAAGAAGCTGTGTTTACCTACGAAGTGGGGACCGAGAAGAAGCTGTGTTTACCTACAAAGTGGGGACCGAGAAGAAGCTGTGTTTACCTACGAAGTGGGGACTGAGAAGAAGCTGTGTTTAACTACAAAGTGGGGACCGAGAAGAAGCTGTGTTTACCTACAAAGTGGGGACCGAGAAGAAGCTGTGTTTTCCTACAAAGTGGGGACCGAGAAGAAGCTGTGTTTTCCTACAAAGTGGGGACCGAGAAGAAGCTGTGTTTTCCTACAAAGTGGGGACCGAGAAGATGCTGTGTTTACCTACGAAGTGGGGACCGAGAAGAAGCTGTGTTTACCTACAAAGTGGGGACGGAGAAGAAGCTGTGTTTACCTACGAAGTGGGGACGGAGAAGAAGCTGTGTTTACCTACAAAGTGGGGACCGAGAAGAAGCTGTGTTTACCTACAAAGTGGGGACCGAGAAGAAGCTGTGTTTACCTACAAAGTGGGGACCAAGAAGAAGCTGTGTTTACCTACGAAGTGGGGACCAAGAAGAAGCTGTGTTTACCTACGAAGTGGGGACCGACTTCCATTAGGCATATTAGTCAGGTGTCTGGATTACTCGTGACTTCTGCAGTGGCCTGAAGAACCCTATCCCTGAACCTGGTAGCATGAAAAGATGTAAACCAGCACGACTCTTCTGGCAGAATCACAGCAGGACTTTTTAGCGTGCGCCGGTTTCACGCAGTGAGCTGTGAGCGTTTGAAGCAAAGGAAGCGTCGTGTGTTTGATGCTGATTCACCTTCTCCCTCGTCTGCCTCCAGTTTTACACAGAAACCTCTCCTCTTAGATGGCTTAGCTTCCTCTGCCTTCTGCCTCCTATCCTGACCTTTTTTTTTTTTAATTTCATACCTTCTACATGCATTCCCAGTCAATGGCAGGGAGCATGGAGGCAAACATTCACACCGATGGACCATTTAAAGCGTCCATCCATCCATTTCCCACCACTTATTCCCTTCCACTTATTCCCTTTGGGGTCGCGGGGGGCGCTGGTGCCTATCTCAGCTACAATCGGGCGGAAGGCGGCGTACACCCTGGACAAGTCACTGCAGCCATTTAAAGCAGTCCTTCTCAAATATGTCAACATGCTTGATCAGTATCGCCCTCGCTTTGAAAAGCTGTGTTCTGCAAAAGTCTGTTTGTCTTTAAATATATAAATATAATATCTGTTTTTAGCATTTAAAACAAAAACAAAAAAATACATATGTATATATATATATATTATCCATACTTGACTTTTCAGTATGCGGCCCTTGATGGAAGCTATCAAAATACAAATAATATATACTTATTGTTGAAACTTGGACTAATGAGAGGACCGAGATGCAGAGAGGAAGTTCCAAAATAAAGCTTTTATTTTGAAATTACTTTTTACCTCCAAAGCAAAAAGTATTTCGCAAGAATAATCAAATTACGCGGAAAATAATTCCGAGAAAAAGGTCAATCCAAATCGCTTCAAAAAATAGGAAAAAATATCTAATTTAAGAAAAAACTAACAAAAGTAGAATATAATGTCAGAAAAAAACAAACGCGCTCCAACAGGAGGGAAAAAAAAAAGGATCTACCGTATTTCCTTGAATTGTCGCCGGGGCGCTAATTAATTTACAACCTCTTCTCACTCCTGCGCTTACCCAAGGCATGCGGTAAAAGTAAGCATGCGCTAATTATTTTAAAACCTCTTCTCACTCCGGCACTTACCAAAGGCATACAGTAAAAATTTGAGTGTGATGTAAGCTTGGACCTTAAATCCTACTGAACAGCTCTTAATCTTCTTCCCTTTATGCGATTTCAAATTACCGGTATTGAAATCAGCTTCCTCCATTTTGAAAATGATGACAGGGGAAGTCTCACTCGTGACGTCACGAGTTTGACCAGGAGGTAATATTAAGCATGCGCTAATTATTTTGGGAAGTGAGTTTGACCTGGCAGTAATTCAGGGCAGGCGCATACTATATGCCCTGCGGCAATTCAAGGAAATACGGTGTATATATAAATATATATACACTAAATAGGAATAAACAAAAATCACTCAATCAATGAGGCAAAAAACGAAATTTAGAAAACACAAAAACTCACCAATTAGGTAGACGAAGGATAACAAAGGGCGCTCGAAGGAGGAAAAAGTAAACTCAAAACTACAGCAATAAGACTGCTCGATCCAAAAAAGAAAACCAGGAAAAAAGGGCAAGACAAGGAGACAAGCATGGACATGGGCATAGACGCTAGAAAGGCACGCAAGACGAGACGATCTGGCACAGGACAAGGGGAGGCATGAGCTTAAATAGGATATGAAGATAATGGGAAACAGGTGGGAACAATCAGGGGTCAGGGATGACGTCAGACTGGTGACACATGAGGAAGGGCCCGTGATCTGAAACAAGAGGATAGCTTTTCAAAATAAAACACGTAAATCACAAGACAGAAAAACCAAAACAAGACTTCCCTCACCGCGGTGTTACACTTATAATATGAACTAGGGTTGTCCCGATACCAATATTTTGGTACCGGTACCAAAATGTATTTCGATACTCTTCTAAATAAAGGGGAGCAAAAAAATGGCTTTGTAAATAAAAAATCTTAGGGTACATTAAACATATGTTTCTTATTGCAAGTTTGTCCTTAAATGAAATAGTGAACATACTAGACAAAACTTGTCTTTTAGTAGTAAGTAAACCAACAAAGACTCCTAATTTAGATGCTGACATATGCAGTAACATATTGTGTCATTTATTATTCTATTATATTGTCATATAAAGGACAAGCTGTAAAAATTGATTATTAATCAATATCTGGTTATTTTCTGTTTCAACATGTTCTATCTACACTTCTGTTAAAATGTAATAATCACTTATTCTTCTGTTTTTTGGATACTTTACATTAGTTTTGGATGATACCACAAATGTAGGTATCAATCCGATACCAAGTCGTTACAGGATCATACATTGGTCATATTCAAAGTCCTCATGTCACCAGAGACATATTACCTGACTTCATAAACATAATATATATTTTAAGAAATGGAAAAAAGATTTTGTGAAAATAAAAAATATGGATGTAATCATAGTAGTATCGACTAGATACTTGGTATCATTATCTTGCCCCTGACAGTTTGTTTATGTTTTAGTTTTTCCCTCTGCATTCGTCTCTGTTTCCTGTGTGTGTGTGTGTGTGTGTGTGTGTGTGTGTGTGTGTGTGTGTGTGTGTAGTGTTTCCTGTCAGCGCTCTTATTTTGTTTGTTTCCTGTGTTTCTCCCTGGGCGCTGTTTCTCCTCAGCTGCGGCTGATTGGCACCTGGCCACACCTGGTGTCAATCAGCCCACTCCTATTTGTACCTGCTTTGTTCCTCCAGTCAGTGGCTGGATTATTGTCTTGTCGATGTCGCTCCTGTCGTGCCGTGTCTTGTATTTGCAGCGCAGCTATATCCGTTATATGTTTGTAGCTTACTGTTTGTTGTTCCCTGCTTCCAGTTTGTTTTGTACTACACGTTACGATTTCTGTTTTCCTGCTCGCTACCCGCTAGCTTCCGCGCTAGACCCTTTTTTGTTTTTGCTAGCTTCCATGTTAAGCTCCTTTTATATTCTAGCTCCCATGCTAGCTCCCTTAGTTTGCTATCCTTCTCGTGCGCGCTTTTGGTTGTTCTTGTTCTAATATTTTAATTAAATCATGTTTTCCTGCAAAATGCCTGCCTCCTTCTCTGCATCTTGGGCTTTGTCACAAACCAACTCTGACAGACATAGTCGTTCCATTACTACCTAATTCGTAACTCATTAACTAATAAAGTGTTTAAAGGAATTTTGCCAACACTGCTTCAGAATTTACAGACCAGGTGAAAACACCCTTTATTTTTTATTATTTACACTCCTAATTAGCCTTAAGTATTTAAGCTGTACCCGTTATTAGTTTTATTTTAGTCCAAGCAATAATGCTGATCAAACATGACTGTCAAAACAAATGTTTGTTCAGCATAACATCAATTATTGATTCTTGCCACGGCTGCATCCCCTGTGAAATAACCACACCACCCGATGGCTAATCGCCTTCTATTTTCTTGTTTGTCTTCATTTCATCCCAGGGAGATTTCTACTCTTTTAGTCATCGCGGAACACGGAGCACATTTTATTTTGAATCCTTATTCCAATGTATGGGTTGAACATAAAAGTCCGTAGAGATTCTTTTTCTGCATTTTGAGAACATTCTTCTTTTAAATTTGGAGTTGTTCACCTACATTTTAATTTAATTAGAGTTGTCAGTCATGTGCGCCGAGGGGCTGATTCCGAAAAATTGAGCCACAAGAGCATAACCTGAAGATAGCGTTGATAGAAACAGCTTGCAGTATCCTGACAAATTGTTTCACGTTGCCGCGATCTAAACTCAATATTAGACACATTGCTTAATTATTACCTCTCTCACAGAATGTATGTCATTGATGCATATATTTTATTATCTAATTAACCCAATATTATGGTCGCTTGGTGTCTAGGTAAGGAAAGTATGTCATATGACAGCCCTTGTAAGTGTGTGTGCATTTGTGTGTGTGTGAGTGTGTGTGTATCACACACTTGCCAACCTTGAGACCTCCGAATTTGTGAGATTGGGGGGCGTTGGGCAGTATATATATATATATATATATATATATATATATATATATATACACAGTGGGGCAACAAAGTATTTAGTCAGCCACCGATTGTGCAAGTTCTCCCACTTAAAATGATGACAGAGGTCTGTAATTTTCATCATATTAAAGAATTTATTTGTAAATTATGGTGGAAAATAAGTATTTGGTCAACCATTCAAAGCTCTCACTGACGGAAGGAGGTTTTGGCTCAAAATCTCACGATACATGGCCCCATTCATTCTTTCCTTAACACGGATCAATCGTCCTGTCCCTTTAGCAGAAAAACAGCCCCAAAGCATGATGTTTCCACCCCCATGCTTCACAGTAGGTGTGGTGTTCCTGGGATGCAACTCAGTATTCTTCTTCCTCCAAACACGACGAGTTTAGTTATACCAAAAAGTTCTATTTTGCTTTCATCTGACCACATGCCATTCTCCCAATCCTCTGCTGTATCATCCATGTATCCATTTTGGTATAAACTCAACTCGTCGTGTTTGGAGGAAGAAGAATACTGAGTTGCATCCCAAGAACACCACACCTACTGTGAAGCATGGGGGTGGAAACATCATGCTTTGGGGGCTGTTTTTCTGCTAAGGGGACAGGACGATTGATCCGTGAATGGGGCCATGTAGATTTTGAGCCAAAACCTCCTTCCATCAGTGAGAGCTTTGAATGGTTGACCAATTACTTATTTTCCACCATAATTTACAAATAAATTCTTAAAAATTCCTACAATGTGAATTCCTGGATTTTGTTTTCACATTCTGTCTCTCACAGTTGAAGTGTACCTATGATGAAAATTACAGACCTCTGTCATCATTTTAAGTGGGAGAACTTGCACAATCGGTGGCTGACTAAATACTTTTTTGCCCCACTGTATATATATATATATATATATATATATAAACCCTGTTTCCAAATGTTGTTAGATGTAAAAAAATAAACGGAATACAATGATTTGCAAATCCTTTTCAGCCCATATTCAATTGAATGCACTAAAAAGACAAGATATTTGATGTTCAAACTCAAAAACCTTTTTTTTTTTTCTTGCAAATAATAATTAACTTAGAATTTCATGGCTGCAACACGTGCCAAAGTAGTTGGGAAAGGGCATGTTCACCACTGTGTTACATCACCTTTTCTTTCAACAACACTCAATAAACGTTTGGGAACTGAGGAAAGTAATTGTTGAAGCTTTGAAAGTGGAATTATTTCCCATTCTTGTTTTATGTAGAGCTTCAGTCGTTCAACAGTCTGGGGTCTCCGCTGTCGTATTTTACGCTTCACAACAGGCCACATATTTTCGATGGGAGACAGGTCTGGACTGCAGGTGGGCCAGGGAAGTACCCGCACTCTTTTTTTACGAAGCCACGCTGTTGTGACACGTGCTGAATGTGGCTTGGCATTGTCTTGCTGAAATAAGCAGGGGCGTCCATGAAAAAGATGGCGCTTAGATGGCAGCATATGTTGTTCCAAAACCTGTATGTACCTTTCAGCATTAATGGTGCCTTCACAGATGTGTAAGTTACCCATGACTTGGGCACTAATGCACCCCCATACCATCACAGATGCTGGGTTTTGAACTTTGCGTCGATAACAGTCTGGATGGTTCGCTTCCCCTTTGGTCCGGATGACACAATGTTGAATATTTCCAAAAACAATTTGAAATGTGGACTCGTCAGACCACAGAACACTTTTCCACTTTGCATCAGTCCATCTTAATTGATCTCGGGCCCAGAGAAGCCGGCGGCGGTTCTGGATGTTGTTGATAAATGGCTTTCGCTTTACATAGTAGAGCTTTAACTTGCACTTACAGATGTGGCGACAAACTGTATTTAGTGACAGTGGTTTTTTGAAGTGTTCCTGAGCCCATGTGGTGATATCCTTTAGAGATTGATGTCGGTTTTTGATACAGTGCCGTCTAAAGGATCGAAGGTCACGGTCATTCAATGTTGGTTTCCGACCATGTTGCTTACGAGGAGTGATTTCTCCAGATTCTCTGAACCTTTTGATGATATTATGGACCGTAGATGTTGAAATCCCTTAATTTCTTGCAATTGCACTTTGAGAAACGTTGTTCCTAAACTGTTTGACTATTTGCTCACGCAGTTGTGGACAAAGGGGTGTACCTCGCCCCATCCTTTCTTGTGAAAGACTGAACATTTTTTGTGGAAGTTGTTTTTATACCCAATCATGGCACCCACCTGTTCCCAATCAGCCTGCACACCTGTGGGATGTTCCAAATAAGTGTTTGATGAGCATTCCTCAACTTTATCAGTATTTATTGCCACCTTTCCCAACTTCTTTGTCACGTGTTGCTGGCATCAAATTCTAAAGTTAATGAATATTTGGAAAAAATAGCATATTCAACTGAATATGAGTTGAAAGGGATTTGCAAATCATTGTATTCCGTTTATATTTACATCTAACACAATTTCTCAACTCATATGGAAACGGGGTTTTTAGGTGACCGGGAATCTACACGTTCCATTAACATAAAACCAGGGTTTCCCACACATTCATTTATTTGGTGCGGCCCGCCACAAAAGAATTACGGCCGCCACAAAAAAAATATATTATTATTATTTTTATTTTTTATTTTTTGGGGGGCTTTTTGACTCTCTCAACCGCTCATAAGTGAAGTGAATTAGTGTAGTGAATTATATTTATATAGCGCTTTTCTCAAGTGACTCACAGAGCTTTACATAGTGACACCCAATATCTAAGTTACATTTAAACCAGTGTGGGTGGCACTGGGAGCAGGTGGGTAAAGTGTCTTGCCTAAGGACACAACGGCAGTAACTAGGATGGCACAAGCGGGAATTGAACCTGCAACCCTCAAGTTGCTGACACGGCCACGCTACCAACCGAGCTATGCCACCTCGAGAAAAAGCAATGGGACTCTGTCTGTGAATGGAGATTGTAGTTACATATGATATAAATATGTAAATATTATATAAATATATACATAAAGTGTTGTAATTATATTCCAACTCCGCGTTCTTCTTGGTCATCCCCACCCCCCTCCACACCCCCCCTTGCCGCCCGACCACACCACCACAAATAGATGCCTGTCCTGTGTGGGAAACACTGCAAAACATACTCTAAAAATGACATCCTCTAAATTTTCATTGCTCCATTTGTGTCTACTTCTGCTCTCCCTCCGTTGAATTCTGGCCATTTCGCCGGCGCAGCAAACCCATTTCCCCCCCGCAGGTGCCGTCAATCCTTCTAATCTACTCCTTCTCGCTCGCCGGCCGCTGCTTTCCGCCGACAAATTTGTTATCCCGGTGCAAAAGGTGTGCGAGTTGAGAAAAATGCACCCAACGCCACGTGTCACTCCTGACAGGAATTAAAATGACCCGGCCGTGTCAGAGTTGAGGAGAAATACAGCGCAGAGTGGATGAAATGGAAACAGCCAACAAAAAAAAGCCTGACTCGCTTGATCCGGCCAAAAGGGAAAGAGCCCTCGTCGGCCTTTTAAAAGGAGAAATGGCACAACCGAAGCAATCGTTTGACATTTTTTCAAACCTACCTGCAGTTAGAGTGCAGACATGTTCAACTCAAGCTGCCACGACTACACTGTTAATAATACTTGGGTGTCAAAACAAAAATAAACTCACTGTCGGGATGATATTCACATTTTACATCAGTTATTGTGACCAACTTTATCACTTATTGTTGCGATACTGTTGAATGTGCTCTTCAAAATCAAATCAAACGTTATTTATAAAAGCACACCTGCATACACACACCATATACTTTCATCAAACATACAAACCCCGTTTCCATATGAGTTGGGAAATTGTGTTAGATGTAAATATAAACGGAATACAATGATTTGCAAATCATTTTCAACCCATATTCAGTTGAATATGCTACAAACTCATAAACATTGTTTTTTTTTCGCAAATAATCATTAACTTTAGAATTTGATGCCAGCAACACGTGACAAAGAAGTTGGGAAAGGTGGCAATAAATACTGATAAAGTTGAGGAATGCTCATCAAACACTTATTTGGAACATCCCACAGGTGTGCAGGCTGATTGGGAACAGGTGGGTGCCATGATTGGGTATAAAAAAAGCTTCCCAAAAAATGCTCAGTCTTTCACAAGAAAGGATGGGGCGAGGTACACCCCTTTGTCCACAACTGCGTGAGCAAATAGTCACCAGTTTTAGAAAAACGTTTCTCAAAGTGCAATTGCAAGAAATTTAAGGATTTCAACATCTACGGTCCATAATATCATCAAAAGGTTCAGAGAATCTGGAGAAATCACTCCACCTAAGCGGCATGGTCGAATGACCGTGACCTTCGATCCTTTAGACGTCACTGTTTCAAAAACTGACATCAATCTCTAAAGGATATCACCACATGGGCTCAGGAACACTTCAGAAAACCACTTCAGAAAACCACTGTCACTAAATACAGTTCATCGCTACAGCTGTGAGTGCAAGTTAAAGCTCTACTATGCAAAGCAAAAGCCATTTATCAACAACATCCAGAACCACTGCCGGCTTCTCTGGGCCCGAGATCATCTAAGATGGACTGATGCAAAGTGGAAAAGTGTTCTGTGGTCTGACGAGTCCACATTTCAAATTGTTTTTGGAAATATTCGACATCGTGTCATCCGGACCAAAGGGGAAGCGAACCATCCAGACTGTTATCGACGCAAAGTTCAAAAGCCAGCATCTGTGATGGTATGGGGGTGCATAAGTGCCCAAGGCATGGGTAACTTACACATCTGTGAAGGCACCATTAATGCTGAAAGGTACATACAGGTTTTGGAACAACATATGCTGCCATCCAAGCGCCGTCTTTTTTATGTACGCCCCTGCTTATTTCAGTAAGACAATGCCAAGCCACATTCAGCACGTGTTACAACAGCGTGGCTTCGTAAAAAAAGAGTGTGGGTACTTTCCTGGCCCGCCTGCAGTCCAGACCTGTCTTACATGGAAAATGTGTGGCGCGTTATAAAGCGTAAAATACGACAGCGGAGACCCCGGACTGTTGAACGACTGAATCTCTACATAAAACAAGAATGGGAAAGAATTCCACTTTCAAAGCTTCAACAATTAGTTTCCTCAGTTCCCAAACATTTATTGAGTGCTGTTAAAAGAAAATATAATGTAACACAGTGGTGAACATGCCCTTTCCCAACTACTTTGGCACGTGTTGCAGCCATGAAATTCTATTTGCAAAAAAAATATAAAGTTTATGAGTTTGGACATCAAATATGTTGTCTTTGTAGTGCATTCAACTGAATATGGGTTGAAAATGATTTGCAAATCATTTTATTCCGTTTATATTTACATCAAACACAATTTCCCAACTCATATGGAAACGGGGTTTGTAATAAAAGTTTCAATCAATCAATTGCTCGGGTGGTGGAGAACAGGGGGAACTTTATGTAAGTGAGAACGTTCCTGCGCTGGAAAAGGGCTTATTGTCCACCAAGTTGGAGCTTGGAAGAACTGCTGGTGTGTCCAAGGAGAAAGACCAGAGGTTTGCATCATCACCTAACAATGTCCTGACATATCCCCCCCCCCAAAGATTGCCTCGTTCCACGCAGAGTGTGACCACTAATGAGTTGTTTTGCCACCAGACTGGCAAACAATGTGTTGGTATGGTCTTAGGGATATTGGGACCCCCGCCAGGGGACACACCCATCTGGGACATAGACAGGAAGTGATGAGGATCGTCTACTTCCCATTCCCGCGTCCAAACTTTATGCTTCTTACCTCTGCAGCTGAAGCTACGACACCAAGAAGAGGTTTGGCACAAATAGTAACTATTTTTACTTCTCAGTGGAAGTAGAAGGTATCAAACAAAAGTGAAATGTCCACAGGATCTTAAAAAGACCACATTTTCCCTGTTCTTCCCTTGTTGCGTTTCATAAACAACTGCTGATGTCACACCTCCGACATTTGCATCCTGGCAGGTATCTGAGCCGGGACGAGGTGGCCCGGGCCTCGCTGAGCAAGGCCCAGCAAGAAGGAGGCAGCGTGCGGCTGCTGGTCAAGGAGAACTTCTTCACCAAGAGGAAGTCGACCTCGTCGCTAAGTTCCCCCAACTCGGACAGGTAAGACCCTTTGTTTCTAAAGTCCCTTTTATTTTAAAAAAAAAAAAAAAACATTTGTTTTTTGACTTTTTGACATTTTCAGTCCAGAAATACAATTAAATACTAGGTGTGTCATGAATATTTTATTTTAATCAATGAATCGCGAATATTTCTTTAAAAAAAATAAATAAATAAAATAAATAAAATATTGTAAATTGAATTTTTGACATATTATTTACTTTTTTAAATTTATTTTATTTATTTTTCTTAAACATTTGTTCATTGAATTTTTGACATATACAGTCCAGAAATACAATTAAATACTTTGTGTGTGAAAAAAAATGTTATATTTAATTTATCACAATTATTTTGTTTTTGTTTTGTTTTTTAAAACATTTGTTTATTGACTTTTTGACATTTACAGTCCAGAAATCAAATTAAACACTAGGTGTGTCATACATGTTTTATTTTAATCAATGAATCGCGAATATTTTGTTCTTTTTTTTTTTTTTCTTTTTTTTTTAACATTTGTTTATTGAATTTTTGACATACAGTCCAGAAATACAATTAAATACCGGGTGTGTAAAAAAATATACATTTTAATTAAATAATCACGATTATTATTATTGTTTTTTTTAAACATTCTTTTTTGGACATTTTGACATATACAGTCCAGAAATACAATTAAATACTAGGTATGTCAAAACATTTTTATTTTAATTAATTAATCGCGATTATTTTATTTTTATTCTTTTAAACATTTGTTTATTTAATTTTTGACATTTACAGTCCAGAAATACAATTAAATGTTGTCTGTGTCCAAAAATTATTTTATTTAATTAATCGCAATTGTTTGTTCTTTTTTTTTTTTTTTTAAACATTTGTTTATTGACTCTTTGACATTTACAGTCCAGAAATCCAATTAAAATACTAGGTGTGTCATACATGTTTTATTTTAATTAATTAATCATGATTATTTGTTCTTTAAAAAAAAACAAAAAAACATTTGTAAATTGAATTTGTTACATTTACAGTCCAGAAATACAATTAAATACTAAGTATGTCAAAACATTTTTATTTTAATTAATTAATCCCGATTTTTTTTTTTTATTTAAACATTTGTTTATTGAATTTTTGACATACACAGTCCAGAAATACAATTAAATACTAGGTATGTCAAAACATTTTTATTTTAATTAATTAATCTCAATTTTTTTTTTTATGTATTTTTTTTAAACATTTGTTTATTAACTTTTTGACATTTAAAGTCCAGAAATACAATTAAATACTTGGTGTGTCATAGATGTTTTATTTTAATTAATGAATCGCGATTATTTGTTCTTTAAAAAAAATAAAACATTTGTAAATGGAGTTTTTTGACATACACAGTCCAGAAATACAATTAAATACTAGGTATGTCAAAACATTTTTATTTTAATTAATTAATCACGAATATTTTTTTTTTATTATTAAACATTTGTTTATTGAAATCTTGACATATACGGTCCAGAAATACAATTAAATACTAGGTATGTCAAAACGTTTTTATTTTAATTTATTAATGGCAATTATTATTATTATTATTATTTTTTTTTAACATTTGTCTATTGACTTGTTGACATATACAGTCCAGAAATACAATGAAATATTGTGTGTCAAAAAATTATTTTATTAATCGCAATTATTTTTTCTTTTTTTTAACATTTGTGTATTGACTTTTTGACATATCCTGTCCAGAAATACACCGTCTCTCCTCCTTGCTGCTGCTTATAAATAGAGCGACAGGTGATTAGATAACAAGGCCCAGGTGGGCAACTACGCACCGGT
This sequence comes from Nerophis ophidion, assembly GCF_033978795.1. Lineage (NCBI taxonomy): Eukaryota > Metazoa > Chordata > Actinopteri > Syngnathiformes > Syngnathidae > Nerophis > Nerophis ophidion. The sequence goes on from NC_084637.1 coordinate 26,292,456, forward strand.
CGCAGATTTCGAGGCCGGTCCTGGCAACAAACACCCCGCTTCGCTGCAGGACCGCAGGTCACGCCCCCTCCACATTTAGCTTCAGAATAACAAAGAGACCTATTATACTCTAGAAATGTCGGTCTTGCTTAAAAATGCACGCGTTTAGTTGTGTTAGTGTTAAAAAAATTTATTATATGACTCTTACGGAAATACATTTTAAAATATTTGGCTTCTTGGCTCTCTCAGCCATAAAGGTACCCGACCCCTGATTTATAACATGTGCAAACATTTAAAAACTGGCATTAAAGGCCTACTGAAATGAGATTTTCTTATTTAAACGGGGATAGCAGGTCCATTCTATGTGTCATACTTGATCATTTCGCGATATTGCCATATTTTTGCTGAAAGGATTTAGTAGAGAACATCGACAATAAAGTTCGCAACTTTTGGTCGCTAATAAAAAAGCCTCGCCTGTACCGGAAGTAGCAGACGATGTGCGCGTGACGTCACGGGTTGTGGAGATCCTCACATTGTTTATAAACATGGCCACCAGCAGCGAGAGCGATTCGGATCGAGAAAGCGATGATTTCCCCATTAATTTGAGCCAGGATGAAAGATTCGTAGATGAGGAAAGTGAGAGTGAAGCACTAGAAAGAAAAAAAAGACGAGGGCAGTGGGAGCGATTCAGATGTTATTAGACACATTCACTTGGATAATTCCGGAAAATCGCTTATCTGCTTATTATGTTACTATTGTTTTAGTGAGATTATATGGTCGTACCTGTACAACCTGAAAGTCAGAGGGGTGGGGCCACTGGTGTGGTGACCGCCAGTGTCTCCGAGGGAAGCCACGTTTCTTGACGAAGAGAAGGCAGCCGGTCGGGCCGGGGTGAGATTTTTATTTTTTTCCTTCTTTCTCCGCGGTGGAAGTATCCGACAGTCTGGGGCGGCCGGTGGGAGGAGGCAAGAGAGTCCGCAGCTGCAGGCGAACGGCGCAAGCTCTCCACTCATGTCTACGGTAAGAGCCGACTTATTACCACCATTTTCTCACCGAAACCGGCCGGTTGACATGTGGTAGGGAACCATGTTCGCTTGACCGTCACGGGTTGTGGTGTTCCTCGCATCCTCACATTGTTTACAATCATGGCCACCAGCAGCGAGAGCGATTCGGACCGAGAAAGCGACGATTTCCCTATTAATTTGAGCGAGGATGAAAGATTCGTGGATGAAGAAAGTGAGAGTGAAGGACTAAAGAAAAAAAAAGACGAGGGCAGTGGGGGTGATTCAGATGTTATTAGACACATTCACTAGGATAATTGTGGAAAATCGCTTATTTGCTTATTGTGTTACTAGTGTTTTAGTGAGATTATATGGTCGTACCTGTACAACCTGAAAGTCAGAGGGGTGTGGCCAGTGGTGTGGTGACCGCCAGTGTCTCCGAGGGAAGCCACGTTTCTTGACGAAGAGAAGGCAGCCGGTCGGGCCGGGGTGAGATTTTTTTTTTTTTTCCTTCTTTCTCCGCGGTGGAAGTATCCGTCGGTCGGGGGCGGCCGGTGGGAGGAGGCAAAAGAGTCCGCAGCTGCAGGCGAACGGCGCAAGCTCTCCGCTCATGTCTACGGTAAGAGCCGACTTATTACCACCATTTTCTCACCGAAACCTGCCGGTTGACATGTGGTAGGGAACCATGTTCGCTTGACCGTCACGGGTTGTGGAGTTCCTCACATCTGAACATTGTTTACAATCATGGCCACCAGCAGCGAGAGCGATTCGGACCGAGAAAGCGACGATTTCCCTATTAATTTGAGCGAGGATGAAAGATTCATGGATGAAGAAAGTGAGAGTGAAGGACTAAAGAAAAAAAAAAGACGAGGGCAGTGGGAGCGATTCAGATGTTTTTGACACATTTACTAGGATAATTCTGGAAAATCCCTTATCTGCTTATTGTGTTACTAGTGTTTTAGTGAGATTATATGGTCGCACCTGAAAGTCAGAGGGGTGTGGCCACGGGTGTGGTGACCGCCAGTGTCTACGTGGGAAGCCCTGTTTCTCGACAAGGCAAGACAGCCGGGCTGAGATTTTTTTCCCCCCCCTCCTCCACGGTGTAAGCATCCGACGGTCGGGGGCGGCCGGTGGGAGGAGGCAAGAGAGTCCGCAGCTGCAAGAAGAACGACGCAAACTCTCTAAATGGTGGTAATAACTCTCCGACTTATTACCACCATTTTCTAACCGAAACCTGCCGGTTGACATGTGGTAGGGAACCATGTTCACTTGACCGCTCTGTTCCATAGTAACGCTTCACAGTCATCTTACAGGAATGTAACCAGGGAAACACCTGCTGTGTTTGTGTTGCTAAAGGCAGCCGCAATACAATGCTTCCCACCTACATCTTTCTTCTTTGACGTCTCCATTATTAATTGAACAAATGGCAAAAGATTCAGCAACACAGATATCCAGAATACTGTGTAATTATGCGATTAAAGCAGACTACTTATAGCTGGGATCGGTGCTTGACCAAAATGTCCGCTACAATCCGCGACATCATCATACCGCGACGTTTTCAGCAGGATAATTCGCGCGAAATTTAAAATTGCAATTTAGTAAACTAAACCAGCTGTATTGGCATGTGTTGCAATGTTAATATTTCATCATTGATATATAAACTATCAGACTGCGTGGTCGGTAGTAGTGGGTTTCAGTAGGCCTTTAAACAACAATCAAATGGTTTGTTATTTTTCCATCAAAATGTCCTTAAAACACCTGTAATTTCTCTATTTCGGGCGACAGCAAACATTGAACCTACCGTATTTCCTTAAATAACCGCCGGGCATGTAATATGCACCTGCCTTGAATTACCGACGGGACAAACTCGCTCCCCAAATTTATTAGCGCATGCTTACTTTTACCGCCGGGTCAAATTCATGACGCCACGAGTGACGCTTCCCCTGTAATCTTTTTCTACACGGCGGATAATTTTTTTTTTTGCTTTAGCTATATGTAAACCAGGGGTCTTGTTCCACAGCCATACAGATAACATTGATGGTTGTGATATAAAACAACATTAACACTCTTACTAATATGCGCCACACTCTGTGAACCCACACCAAACAATGACAAACACATTTCGGAAGAACATCGGCTCTGTAAGACATTATAAATGCAACATAACACTTACCCTGAATGCCATGCATCTATGACTCTTGGTTATATTATACACCCCGCTAGCACCAACGTCGGTTGAGGTGGGCGGGGTTAGGGGCGCTTGTATAATATTAGCTAAAAGTCATGGATGCTTAGTATTCTGGGTAATTCTTATGTTGTGTTTATATTATATAGAGCCGATGTTCTCCAGAAATGTGTTTGGTGTGGGTTCACAGATTGTGGCGCATATTAGTAAGAGTGTTAAAGTTGTTTATATCACAACCATCAGTGTAAAAGGTATGCATTGCAATCTCTTAGGAGAAGCAGCGAAATGCATGCGTCCGGCTGGCAAAGGTGGGCGCGATGACATGTTGTAGAGCAGTGGTCCCCAACCACCGGGCCGCGGCCGCAGAATATTTTTTTTTTTTTTTTTTTTTTTTTTTTATATCACACTCAATTTTTTACGGCATGCCATTGGTAAGCGCAGGGATGAGTAGAGGTTTTAAAATGATTAGCGCCTGCTTACTTTTACCGTATGCCTTGATTAAGTGCAGGAGTGAGAAGAGGTTTTAAATTAATTAGCGGAAATACGTTATCTTTAATGGCTGAGTTTGGACTTCACATCTCCATATGTTAGATCCGTAATCCGACTCATTTGGAATTATGTGTCTCCCAAAAGGCAAAATAAACATTTTTTTATTTATTTTTTATTTTTGTCAGTGCGTCAACGGTCACCATTTTCCAATCTTTTAGAGAATATTGCTTCATGTCAGCGCGGAGATGAGGCTTCATCATCTGCCTATTAGGGTGATTTGTCTCATCACGCCCCTTCCCCTTTGCCAATAAATGTATTTCCCTTCCCTTAACTGTCTCCATGGAGACTGCGTCCGCCTCCTGCGCCTGGCACAAAGGCCCGCTGTATGTGTTCGTTAGGTAAATACAGCCCATAATACAATCTATTGGCAGCGCCTCAACAGCCAGCAAGCGAGGGTACAAGAGCAAACACACACACACACACACACACACACACACACACACACACACACACACACACACACACACACACACACACACACGCGTGCACACGCATTGTTGTTTGTGCAAGATGTTTCTCCGTTAAGTTGCCACGCCGCACTTTGTTTTCCTGCCGGAGGAGCGAGAATGTGAACGGGCTCCCGAGTGTGTCGTGGCTGCAAGGCATGGAAGTGGAGGAGATGTTTGGGATCCTGCTATTTGCTGAAAGAAATATTGACAGGCTTCTTGCAAACACCGCCTTGTTTCGCTTAAAAAGGGGAATTATTTGTCTAATTTCCGTTTTTTTTATTGGACATGAACTAACATGCTAAGCAAAAAGCATCTAAGCATCTTTCAAAAAGGTCAGCAGGGCATTCAAAGATGAACTGCACTTTTTTTGGGAATTGTGCCTTTCATTCACAATCATTATTACATATGAGAGACAAAAATATGTCTTTTTTTTTAGATTTTAAAGATGATTAAAAATGCTTGAAAGATGTGGCTAGTGTGAGTCAGCGTTGTAGCCTTCAAATCCCGCTAAAACATATTTGTTTTATACACACACTGCAAGTATATACATAAATATATATATAATATAGAATGAGGCAAAAAAGTATTTAGTCAGCCAGCGATTGTGCAAGTTCTCCCACTTAAAATGATGACAGAGGTCTGTAATTTCCATCATAGGTACACTTCAACTGTGAGAGACAGAATGTGAAAAAAAAAATCCAAGAATCCACATTGTAGGAATTTTAAAGAATTTATTAGTAAATTATGGTGGAAAATAAGTATTTGGTCAACCATTCAAAGCTCTCACTGATGGAAGGATGTTTTGGCTCAAAATCTCACGATACATGGCCCCATTCATTCTTTCCTTAACACGGATCAATCGTCCTGTCCCCTTAGCAGAAAAACAGCCCCAAAGCATGATGTTTCCACCCCCATGCTTCACAGTAGGTATGGTGTTCTTGGGATGCAACTCAGTATTCTTCTTCCTCCAAACACGACAAGTTGAGTTTGTACCAAAATGGATACATGGATGATACAGCAGAGGATTGGGAGAATGTCATGTGGTCAGATGAAAGCAAAATATAACTTTTTGGTATAAACGCAACTCATCGTGTTTGGAGAAAGAAGAATACTGAGTTGCATCCCAAGAACACCATACCTACTGTGAAGCATGGGGGTGGAAACATCATGCTTTGGGGCTGTTTTTCTGCTAAAGGGACAGGACGATTGATCAATGTGAAGGAAAGGATGAATAATGAATGAATGTATCGTGAGAATTTGAGCCAAAACTTTCTTCCATCAGTGAGGGCTTTGAATGGTTGACCAAATACTTGTTTTCCACCATAATTTACAAATAAATTGTTTAAAATTCCTACAGTGTGAATACCTGGATTTTTTAAACACATTCTGTCCCTCACAGGTGAAGTGTACCTATGATGAAAATTACAGACCTCTGTCATCATTTTAAGTGGGAGAACTTGCACAATCGGTGGCTGACTAAATACTTTTTTTCCCCCACTGTATATATATATAAAATGTAAGAATAGACACCTTCAAAATAATATGTAATATGTACAATATACACACTGCAAGTATATATAACGTATTTCCTTGAATTTCCGCCGAGACGCTAATTAATTTAAAACCTCTTCTCACTCCTGCGCTTACCAAAGGCATGCGGTAAAAGTAAGCATGCGCTAATTGTTTTAAAACCTCTTCTCACTCCGGCACTTACCAAAGGTATGCAGTAAAAATGTGAGTGTGATGTGAGCTTGGACCTTAAATCCTACTGAATAACTCTTAATCTTCTTCCCTTTATGCGATTTAAAATTACAGGTATCGAAATCAGCTTCCTCCATTTTGAAAACGATGACAGGGGAAGTCTCACTTGTGACGTCACGAGTTTGACCAGGCGGTAATACTAAGCATGCGCTAATTATTTTTGGAAGCGAGTTTGACCCGGCAGTAATTCAAGGCAGGCGCATACTATATGCCCTGCGGCAATTCAAGGAAATACGGTATTTTAAGGATGGCCAGAACTAATTGCTCTGCGCATTTATTTCTGTTTCCATAGCAGCTTGCTTTGGACTTCCAGCGACAGCTGTGTGTTCTTACTTCCGGAAACAAACTTAAGTGTATTCTAAACATGGCAAAAATGATAACAAACAACGAAATCAACCTTTTTTGGACAAATGAGGATACACAACCTTATCTTTTTGAGGCTGAGGTTGATATGCTGCTTTTGAAGCGAGTACAAAGAACAGCTTGTAACATTGGAGCAGATGGAAGCTGAAAGAATGAGGTCTGCGTGACTTTGACCCTGTGAATGTGGAATTTGGAGACAAGCTATTTCAACATAAATGAAGTGCTTACCCAAATAAACCGGTAAAAACGCCCCCATCCAGCTGAACTGAATGCACAAATGTCCATCAAATGGGTCACTTTAAATTGATCATGATACACGCAACACGCCGTGTGTGTTATTACAACTACAGTACAAATGCTGTCTGGCTAGCTGTGTACAAACAAAACATGAAATAATAATTTACACATACTGTAATATGATTGTTAATGTTGTACCTTTTTTAATTCATTAATACCGCGATACTTTATTAGTACCGATATACAGTACAACCCTTGTTTATAGTTGACTATATTGTTGATACACCATGATCTCTGCATGCGTAGACACTTCATCTGTGTATTATTTTTGTCAGGTTCAAACGCTGATGACATCTATTAAACAAGACAAGAAGCAAGGAATTAAACAGAGACAGGGTCGGCATAGCTCGGTCGGTAGAGTGGCCGTGCCAACAACTTGTGGGTTGCACGTTCGATTCCCGCTTGTGCCATCCTAGTTACTGCCGTTGTGTCCTTGGGCAAGACACTTTACCCACCTGCTCCCAGTGCCACCCACACTGGTTTAAATGTAACTTAGATATTGGGTGTCACTATGTAAAGCGCTTTGAGTCACTTGAGAAAAGCGCTATATAAATATAATTCACTTCACTTCACAATTCAATTTAGCTCAATTGAGGAAACACGCATAAACACTGTACCGTTGTTCAGTGTCGTCCCACGCTCTGACGAAAGATTGTATGCCTCCTCTTTCATTTCGACTTTCCCTGATTACATGGCAACAGCTGTTTCTAAGGGAGGGGGGTCGTAAACAGCCATCGCTTTTGGTTACAAAACAGTTCAAAGAAAAGGTGCCTGGAACTTGCATCAGGTCCTGCTTCCACTCCGCTTTGTAGATCTCGGGTCAAGATTAAATCTTCCTGTGGATTACAATCGAAGAAAGAAACCGACGCCTTCACGTCGCTTCCCATGGTACAAAGTGAAGTTTTACGAGCCTTCTGCTTGTGATAACTTAGATACAATTATTCAAACAATTTTACCTCCAAGTACGTCATGGTGGAGACTACCAGTAAGTAACAAATATGCTAATCGCTAAACTAGCCGCTAAGATAGCGTGAAATGCGCAATAACGATGTGCTCAGTGCACTTTAACAAGTCTTTTAAGTTGTTTTTCCAGTTTTCTGACCGTTCTCATTTTGAGTTTATTCTTGACTCGCTTTCCTCCACAGACATTGCTGGCAACACCCGAGTCTCTTGGTACCAGTTTTTTTGGGTATCTCGTCAACGTGCCTTTTTTTTTTTTAGAGCGTTTCCTCCTCATATCAGTGAGCAAACATTTCTCTGTAGTGTTTCTCTGCCTCCACTCCGCCTTGGCGTGTATGAAATTGAAAACACAAAACCACGGGAAGAGATTCGAGTCCATCTGTCCCCCTCCGGTGTGCCTCCCGCACCCTGCTGGGATGACGTGGCAAATACCCAAATTTGCTATCTAAAAAAAAAAAAAAAAAAAAGGACTCTCACATTTATATCCTTGGAATTTGCATAAAAGAGAACAATACTGCACACAAGCATTTGTACAAGAAAAAGGGACAAGAAAAAGGGTACAATTTGGATTTTTTTTTTAATTAAGGACAAAATGATGCCATCATCTAATACAGGGGTGTCAAACTCAAATACAGAGTGGGCCAAAATTTAAAACTGAACAAAGCCGCGGGCCGAGGTTGAACAAATTAATCCTTTAATAGGGACCCAAACAAGTTTTGCATTGAATATTGACCAAGCAAGGCTTGTATAACTTTATAGTGACATACAAAATCCAGTTTCAAATAATAATAATTTAAAAAATCAAAGACATGTCAAATAAAATAAAAACACAAATTTAATGCCTTTTTTCGGCGGTGGGTTTGAGTTGGGGCGGAGTTTGGTGGTAGCGGGTGTGTTTATTGTAGCGTCCTGGAAGAGTTAGTGATGCAAGGGATTCTGGGTATTTGTCCGATTGTGTTTATGTTGTGTTACGGTGCGGATGTTCTCCCAAAATGTGTTTGTCATTCTTGTTTGCTGTGGGTTCACAGTGTGGCACATATTTGTAACAGTGTTAACCTTGTTTATACGGCCACCCTCAGTGTGACCTGTATGGCTGTTGACCAAGTATGCCTTGCATACACTTGTGTGTGTGTATGAGCTGCATATATTATGTATATTACGGCCCGCCCCCAATATTATTGTCCAGGTGGAAATCGTGAGAAATTCGGGAGGGTCACTGAACTTCGGGAGTCTCCCGGGAAAATTGGGAGGGTTGACGAGTATGAGTATTAGCGATGAATGTGGTGTTACAGTGGCGGGCCAGCACTAATGTTAATTTGATATTGCCTCAAGGGCCAAATGAAATTACACGGCGGGCCAGAGTTTGACACCCATGATCTAATACTTAATTACTTTATTAAAGGCCTACTGAAACCCACTACTACCGACCACGCAGTCTGATAGTTTATATATCAATGATGAAATATTAACATTGCAACACATGCCAATGCGGCCTTTTTAGATTACTAAATTGCGATTTTAAATTTCGCGCGAAGTATCCTGTTGAAAACGTCGCAATATGATGACGCGTGCGCGTGACGTCACGGATTGTAGCCGACATTTTGATCCAGCACCGATCCCAGCTATAAGTAGTCTGCTTTAATCGCATAATTACACAGTATTCTGGTCATCTGTGTTGCTGAATCTTTTGCAATTTGTTCAATCAATAATGGAGACGTCAAAGAAGAAAGATGTAGGTGGGAAGCGGTGTATTGCGGCCGCCTTTAGCAACACAAACACAGCCTGTGTTTACATTCCCGAAAGATGACGGTGAAGCTTTACTATGGAACATGGTTCCCTACCACATGTCAACCGGCAGGTTTCGGTGAGAAAATGGTGGTAATAAGTCGGCTCTTACCGTAGACATGAGCGGAGAGCTTGCGCCGTTCGCCTGCAGCTGCGGACTCTCTTGCCTCCTCCCACCGGCCGCCCCTGACCGTCGGATACTTCCACCGTGGAGAAAGAAGGAGAAAAAAAACAATCTCAGCCCCGCCCGACCGGCTGCCTTCTCCTGGTCGAGAAACGTGTCTTCCCTCCGATATTGTTCAATTAGTAATGGAGACCTCAAAGAAGAAAGATGTAGGTGGTAAGCGGTGTATTGCGGCCGCCTTTAGCAACACAAACGCAGCCGGTGTTTCCTTGTTTCCTTGTTTACATTCCCGAAAGCTGACGGTGAAGCTTTACTATGGAACAGAGCGGTCAAGTGAACATGGTTCCCTACCACATGTCAACCGGCAGGTTTCGGTGAGAAAATGGTGGTAATAAGTCGGAGAGTTATTTCCACCATTTAGAGAGTTTGCGTCGTTCTTCCTGCAGCTGCGGACTCTCTTGCCTCCTCCCACCGGCCGCCCCTGAGCGTCGGATACTTCCACCGTGGAGAAAGAAGGAAAAAAAACCTATCTCAGCCCCGCGCGACCAGCTGCCTTCTCTTCGTCGAGAAACGTGGCTTCCCTCGGATATTGTTCGATTAATAATGGAGACGTCAAAGAAGAAAGATGCAAGTGGGAAGCAGTGTATTGCGGCCACCTTTAGCAACACAAACACAGCCGGTGTTTCCTTGTTTCCTTGTTTACATTCCCCGAAAGCTGACGGTGAAGCTTTACTATGGAACAGAGCGGTCAAGCGAACATGGTTCCCTAGAAAATGGTGGCAATAAGTCGGCTCTTACCGTAGACATGAGCGGAGAGTTTGCATCGTTCTTCCTGCAGCTGCGGACTCTCTTGCCCCCTCCCACCGGCCGCCCCCGACCGTCGGATGCTTACACCGTGGAGGAGGGGGGGAAAAAAAATCTCAGCCTGGCTGTCTTGCCTCGTCGAGAAACGGGGTTTCCCACAGAGACACTGGCGGTCAAAACACCCGTAGCCACACTCCTCCGACTTTCAGGTACGACCATATAATCTCACTAAAATACTAATAACACAATAAGCAGATAAGGATTTTCCAGAATTATCCTAGTAAATGTGTCTAATAACATCTGAATGAGTTATTTACACGGAAAGATTCTGTAAATGTTTATTTACATACCTTAATTGTTGCCAAACTGTGTCTGAAACACGGCAATAAAACGGCTGATCAAACAAAACAGAAGTCACCGTCATGGACCCACTTGCTGCGGAAGCTAGCTCTCCAGTCAGCTAAACAAACTTAATAACTCCACGGTGACGTTGTTGTGAATTTACGAAACTGAAACAATACAAAAAAGAATGCCGTTGTAAGTTAATAATGCTAACACAGACACGCGTAAACACGTTAGCATATCAGCTAATTACATTACATGTACAAATAGGCATGAAAAAACTCCTACGGACATCACACACGGGACTGTTTAGTAAGTAAGAATTGTTTTAGTAATATTGAACGTTGAATGAAGGATCCATACAAGTAGAAAAACTCTATGGACGACGAGAAGACGGAATGGCACTTGTACTTCCAGTTCAAAGCTTTAAAGAACAGGAAGCCCTTGTAGGTATTCACCAGGCTGCACCTGCAGTGAGCCAACTCGCCCAAATGATGGCGCCGTAGCACAAACTAACACACCATTTCAGTTTCTCTGTGTTTTTTGTTAAAGATTAGATTAGATAGTACTTTATTTATTCCATCAGGGAAATAAGCAATTTCAGCACAATTCCATTCAAGATCAGACAAACATTACAGGGATCGCTGACGGGTCTGCCGGCTTCCAGCGCCCCTTATAAAAAAGGTGAGATACAGGTAAACAAGTGGGGGGGACTGGGAGAAAAAAAATAGAAAATTAAATAAAATAAGATCAAATAAAAAAAATCGGTCTAAGCCTCGGCCTCTGGAGAGGGGGTCCAGACTGAGTTGTGTTTGTTGAACACAAGACATTACGGCCGTGAGCGAAGAAGAAAAAAATCATAAATTAGCTGCATCGCTTTACAAGCCGCAGGGCTCGTAGCGTAGGAAAAGAGTAGCGACTTATAGTCTGGAATTTATGGTAGAATGTGTCTGTTATTGATATTTATTAATTGTATTTCTCATATTGTATTTTATAAACTCTTCTTATGCGCTTATATTCTGTTGTATTTGTTGCTATTATTTAGGGGTGTCAAAATAAACAAGTTAACTCATGTGATTAATCACAAAAAAATATGTTTTGCATACATATTGCTGTTTTTTTGTTTTGTTTTTTGGACCGTACATGCTCCTTTACCTTAAGGTTGTTACACGGTCAGTGACCAGATCAGTGCAAAGATGGGAGACGGGTGTGCTCGCTGGCAAATTTCACTGAGGAAATTGAGGAAATAAATAACATGCATTCAAGTAAAACGTCTGAAAAAATGCTGCTGGATGACATTTTTTTTAATGTTGACTTCATTCATGCAATCGAGCAATAGCCTACCATTAGTCATGGGGAATCCAAATTCAAAAGTGTGATTAATATGGTTTTAAAAATATATTCATTTGACTATTAATTTGGCCATTTTACTATTTTTGTCTTTTATTTTTGGGGGAGTTGATTTTCATACATGCACAGTACATGTGTATATATAAGGCAAATGACCGCAGGTGCCGGAACAAATCTAATATAGTATTTTTTTATTGTATTACACTTTTATTTCAAGATAATATAGTCTTTCTGGGTACTTTTTTGTTGTTTTTCAACCAAATTGAATGAGAAGGTATGTCAGAAATTTTGCCCTGTACTGTATGTGTGTATATATATATATATATATATATATATATATATATATATATATATATATATTAGGGCTGGGCAACGATTACAAATTTTAATCGTAGTTAATCGCACTATTTCTCCGATTAATCGCGACTAACTGCATTGTATACGCAAAGCCCAATAATGAATTCAAAAGTAGTGTGTAGTGCACCTTTATTGGAATATTCTCCCACATGAACAAAAGCGCCAAAACATTTGTTGTGCAAACACAATTTAAATCAGTCCTTGTTAAACAGTAGCAGTTAAATAGCATATTTTATGAAAATCAACTAAAAAAATGTAAATACAAACATTTAAGCCTATTGCCACTGCCAGGGTATTTAAGTTATCTTGTTTGTTATGGAAAATAAATATAATCTACATACAAATCTCTGAGCCACAATCATAACATCTGAACAGGCAATTTCTGAGGTAACAGCAGAAACATTTTTTTTTATCAGGGATCTTATGTTTAAAAAACCTATATTATAGGTAGTGGGCTGTTTTAGGGAATTTTTGATCAAATTATCCTTAGTAGCAATATTAATAATGTTGTGTTTATTCTGCGTAGTGCACTTAAAATAATTATGACCATATCTAGGAATTGATATGATGGGAATTTTCCAATAGTTTGCTTGGTGCTTTGATAAACTGAACGCATATACATGGTACTATATTGTGATGTTATGAGCCAGGGAAAAAAAGAACTACCCTACCCAGCATGCAACAGGAGTGACGAGCATGCGCGCTAGCCCGGTATAGGTTGTGTCGCCATGACGGCATCTTGTATGTTGTGATATGCACGCTCTGAAAGCAAACGTTAAGAACTCAGCCAACACTCCTCTTCTGCATTATTCATAAATAGACAGACAACACAAATACTCCACTGCTTCACAGGCCGCTAGATGTAGCCGGCAAAGTATTCCCATGCTAGCTAGCCGGTCTAGCAAGCACGCGTCATTCAGTCCAAAACGGCCCGATCTATCCACATCCAGAATTGTCTGGCGGTCGTAAGTGATCCCGGAGTGACCACGCTGTAAGCCAGCCAGGAAATTTGCAGAATTGTCCGGTATTTTTGCCAAATGTTCCATCTTTACCAAGAGCCCCTCCATGCCGGGCGACGCCATCTTGTTAAGAAAAGGCGTTAACAAAATAAAAGCATGTAAACAACATACGCAAATGTGCGATAAAATAATTGTCGGCGTTAATAGATTGATGAGTTAACTCATAATTAACGCATTAATTTGCCCACCCCAAATATATATATATATATATATATATATATATATATTTTTTTTTTTTTTTTTTACCCGGAGGGAACCCACGCGGTCACGGGGAGAACATGCAAACTATATATATATATATATATATATATATATACATATACAGAGGTGGGTAGAGTAGCCAGAAATTGTACTCAAGTAAGAGTAATGTTACTTTAGAGATGTATTACTCAAGTAAAAGTAAGGAGTAGTCACCCAAATATTTACTTGAGTAAAAGTAAAAAGTATGTTGTGAAAAAAACTACTCAAGTACCTGGTCGTTTAATGATGATGGCAACAAATAATGCACAAAAACATAAGATTAGCAATGAACAAATTCAGAGCCTGGAATATCTCTTAAGCAACTAAAAAAATAATATATCAGAATCAGAAAATCAGAAATACTCTAATAATCCCCAAGGGGAAAAATATATTATTTTAAAAAGGTTATTATTAATATAATTTTATAATAAAATATATTAAGTAATAATACATTACAATAAAAACAATTAAGGCAAATTGAGCCACAATATTGAACAGCACCATAGGCTCAGTAGGCAGAGATTTACAAAGGAAAATAACAAGTTAGCCTTTACGCTAATCATAAACTCTGATAGGTGTGGGCTGCACCCGGGAACACATGTGCACTTCTCATTGGTGTTTGTGTGCATGCGTGAGTGTGTGTGTCTCTGTCTGTCCATGAGGCTGCAGTACGTTAATAAAATATACCCAAACTACGTACATTTGACAGTGATTCATAGCAGGGAAGCTAACATTACCCTGCGGTGACAGCCAAAATATCTACTAACATATGTGCTTGCTCAAATTTGACGTTGAGTTCATATAAGCTGAAATGTCCTCTTGTTTTATGACAACGCCCTACATAATAGTTTTTTTGGTTGTCTGAAGCGTGAACATCGATTTTATGTGAGGCCAGGGGTGTTTGCGTTCGTTGTCGTCTCTGCCATTGTTGTTGTTGTTTGCCGCTGAAACTTTTAGGGCAGTCAATCATGTGACCGCCTGGCTCTGTTTGATTGGTGAAACGGAGTCAAACGTCACCAGTGACTGCATTTGATTGGTGAAACGCAGGCATGGGATAGATCCTACTTTGAAGGTATGTCTGACAACGAAAACCCAAAAAACGTGTATTAACAGATCGATAAAAATCAGTAACGAGTAGCGAGCTAATTGTAGAGAAATGGAGCGGTGTAAAAGTAGCGTTTCTTTTCTATAAAAATACTCAAGTAAAAGTATGTTGCATTAAAACTACTCTTAGAAGTACAATTTATCCCAAAAGTTACTCAAGTAGATGTAACGGAGTAGTGCGTTACTACCCACCTATATATATATATATATATATAATATATATATATATATATATATATATATATATATATCTATATATATATGTCCCACTCTCCCTTGTGGAGGGGGTCCGGTCCGATCCGGTGGCCATGTACTGCTTGCCTGTGTATCGGCTGGGGACATCTCTGCGCTGCTGATCCGCCTCCGCTTGGGATGGTTTCCTGCTGGCTCCGCTGTGAACGGGACTCCCGCTGCTGTGTTTGATCCGCTTTGGACTGGACTCTCGCGACTGTGTTGGATCCATTATAGATTGAACTTTCACAGTATCATGTTAGACCCGCTTGACATCCATTGCTTTCCTCCTCTCCAAGGTTCTCATAGTCATCATTGTCACCGACGTCCCACTGGGTCATTATTGTCACCGATGTCCCACTGGGTGTGAGTTTTCCTTGCCCTTATGTGGGCCTACCGAGGATGTCGTAGTGGTTTGTGCAGCCCTTTGAGACACTAGTGATTTAGGGCTATATAAGTAAACATTGATTGATTGATTGATATATATATGTTGATTGGCAACACTAAATTGGCCCTAGTGTGTGAATGTTGTCTGCCTATCTGTGTTGGCGCTGCGATGAGGTGGCGACTTGTCCAGGGTGTACGCCGCCTTCTGCCCGAATGCTCCAGCACCCCCACGACCCCAAAAGGGACAAGCGGTAGAAAATAGATGGATGGATGTTCCTTATTCTAAAGTGTAACTATTTTTTGTTATGATCCGCAGCCCGGGTCATATTATGATTAGATTTTTGAGTCTTTTTGTGTTTTCTGTAGGTTTTGGACTCCTTCGGTTCCTGTTTGCTCACTTCTCAGTTAGTAGTTGGTTACGATAGTTACGTATTATTTTCACCTGCCGTTTGTTCCGGACGCACACCTGTTTTGTAATCGCCGTCGTTATTTAAGCCTGCCTTCTCCCGTCAGTCTGTTCGGCTTCCTAGTTTGTTTTCTTACATCAAGAGACGACTTCTGTTTTCCTGCTCGCCACCTGCTAGCTTCCACGCTTGGCTATTTGTTTTCTAGCTCTCATGCTAGCTCTTTTAGTTTCGTCAAAGTCTGATTTGTTTTAAATAAATCATTTCCTACCTTCACGCTTTGTCAGAGGCTCGTCTGCATTCCTGGGAGAACGAAACCCGCACCACGATGCGACCAGGGTCGCAGTTTATATTTCTAAAAAGATAATATTTTTATTCTGTGTGAAGTGAAGTGAAGTGAATTATATTTATATAGCACTTTTCTCGAGTGACTCAAAGCGCTTTACATAGTGAAACCCAATATCTAAGTTACATTTAAACCAGTGTGGGTGGCACTGGGAGCAGGTGGGTAAAGTGTCTTGCCCAAGGACACAACGGCAGTGACTAGGATGGCGGAAGCGGCAATCGAACCTGCAACCCTCAAGTTGCTGGCACGGCCACTCTACCAACCGAGCTATGTGGAAAAAGTTTAGATCCAGTGTGTGTGTGTGGTTGTTATCACCCCCGCGCTCATGCACTGTGTACTTTCGCAGCTCCGAGAAGCCGGTTAGCGAGCAGCCGTCGCCCGGTGTCCTGCAGGCGCTGGACCGCCACGGCGTCCCTCTCTGCCTGTCCTGTCAGAAACCCTGTTCCACCCCCGCCGCCGGGGCCTGGGACTCCCGCTTCTGCAGCCTCAGGTACGACTCCCCCCCACCCCAAACCCCCCAAATATCCCGCCTTTCCCGACAACGCCCGCCTTCTTCCCACCAGATGCCAGGAAGAGTTCCAGTTGCGCTCCAGTGGCGCGTACATGCGCAGCCGGGTGCTGGAGGCGGAGCGGGGCGTCTGCCAGCTCTGCGGCCTCCACGCCCACGACCTGTTTGTGAAGGTCCGAGATGCGCCGCCGTCCCGGCGCAAGGAGATGCTGGAGAACACCTGGCTCGCCCAGCTGCCACTCAAACAGGTGGGTGCGGGGGGGAGGAACTTCGCAATTACGGTGAGCAAATTTTGCTAACTGGCTCTTGTGTTTGAGGTGGCTATAAATAGCACACACAAACACACACACACACACACACACACACACACACACACACACAGATCGATCTTCCCTACACGGCTCCTAGTAAATGGATTGCTGGGTCCATTGATTTCTCCCTGCAGTGCAAGGCTCCCACCAGTAAGCCTGTTTGATTTGACTGGCTGTTATCCTTCTCCTTCTCACACACACACACACATATAAAAATATATATTTATACCCCCCCACCCCCTCCCCCGACCCTCTTCCCAGTGCCGCCGGCTGCAATGCGAATCGATACGGCGAGCTTTAGAGGAAACAAACTCAGCCACATGATAAGGCGCCATGGTGGCGGAAAAGCCTTAAGATTAGCGCCTCGTTCTTTGGGGGTTCTATTGTGTGTGTGTCTTTGTGTGTGTGTGTGTGTTTCCTTCAACACTTCTATACGGCGCTCCATCTGTGCCTTTCAGTCCGGTGTGTGTGTGTGTCGGTTTCCTGTGCCCCCGCGTGCCGGCCCGCTCTTTCTGTCTTTGGGGATCAATTCCATCTGGCTGCCTTAATGTCGGCAAAGTAGCCCTCAAAGCGGGGGGAAATAGATTTTCGCCGCTCCTCTTGTCGGGCTTGTCTTCCAATCATCTTTAGTTGTTGATTGATTTCTGCTCTTTGTCTCTTCAAATGCCATCAACGTCCTCGGGTCCTGTGCCGGAATGCACACCCGTGCCGTCCAGTGGCTCTTCTTCCCACTCCACCTTTCGCTCGTCTGTTAGCCGGCGTGTGTTAGGATCACGGGCGGCACGGTGGAAGAGGGGTTAGTGCAGGGGTAGGAAACCTATGGCTCTCGAGCCAGATGTTGCTCTTTTGATGACTGCATCTGGCTCTCAGATACATCTTAGTTGGCATTACTTAACTCGATAAGTAGCCAGGGAAGCAGAGGGGACGTGGGAAGACGAGACACACAGCTCGTAATGTGGGAATGAAGACAGGCTGCGGGGAGGACGACAAGGAGGACACGAGACAATTCAACACGTATGTTAGATCACGGGCGGCACGGTGGAAGAGGGGTTAGTGCAGGGGTAGGGAACCTATGGCTCTCGAGCCAGATGTTGCTCTTTTGATGACTGCATCTGGCTCTCAGATACATCTTAGTTGGCGTTACTTAACATGATAAGTAGCCAGGGAAGCAGAGGGGACGTGGGGAGACGAGACACACAGCTCGTAACGTGGGAATGAAGACAGGCTGCGGGGAGGACGACGAGGAGGACACGAGACAATTCAACACGACAAGGATTAACGCACAGAGAGAGTAAGAGTCCATAGAGCTAGATCAGGGGTCGCCAACCCGCGGCTCTTGGATCACTCTGATGTGGCTCAGCTGCATACTTGCCGACCCCCCCATTTTCCCTAGAGGTTTTCCGGATTTCAGTGCCTCTTGCAGAAATTTTCCCCAGGATCAATCAATCAATGTTTATTTATATAGCCCTAAATCACAAATGTCTCAAAGGACTGTACAAACCATTACGACTACGACATCCTCGGAAGAACATTCTCGGATTTTCACCCGGACAACAATATTGAGGCTGTGCCGTGATGGCAACGCCTTAAACGTCCTCTCGACCATGTCGTCGCGTCCGCTTTAATACTATGCCATCTGAGTGCCGGCTGACCCCAGACAGTGTGCGGCTGTTGACTGACAAATACCCAGAGTCCCAT
Source organism: Nerophis ophidion (assembly GCF_033978795.1). Taxonomy (NCBI): domain Eukaryota; kingdom Metazoa; phylum Chordata; class Actinopteri; order Syngnathiformes; family Syngnathidae; genus Nerophis; species Nerophis ophidion. The sequence goes on from NC_084637.1 coordinate 26,311,010, forward strand.
GTATCCATAACTATTCCGGGCTACATTATACATCCTCACTGCGTCGGTTGAGGTGGGCGGGGTTTGGTGGTCCGGAAGAGTTAGGAATACATGGGATTCTGGGTATTTGTTCTGTTTTGTTTATGTTGTGTTACAGTGCTGATGTTCCCCCGAAATGTGTTTGTCATTCTTGTTTGGTGTGGTTTCACAGTGTGGCGCGTATTAGTAAGAGTGCTAAAGTTGTTTATATCACAACCCTCAGTGTGACCTGTATGGCTGTTGACCAAGTATGCCTTGCAGTCGCTTATGTGTGTCTGCAGAAGCCTCATACAACATGTGAATGGGCTGGTAAGTTGTTTAAGGTTGTAGTGGGCGCTAAACGCATTGTCATCATAACACACCCTTTTCATTGTTGTTCGGGTGAAAACCAGTAGACCAGGGGTGTCAAACTCAAATACAGAGTGGGCCAAAATTTTAAACGGAACAAAGCCGCGGGCCAAAGTTGAACAAATTAACCTTTTAATAGGGACCCAAACAAGTTTTGCATTAAATATTGAACAAGCAAGGCTTATATAACTTTAGTGACATGCAAAATCCAGTTTCAAACAATAATAATAATAATTAAAAAAATATCAACGGCTTATCGAATAAAATGTCAATAAAAATTGTATGCCTTTTTTTCTATTTGCAATCTTCTGAGGTAAATATCAATTTTTTCCCACAGGCTAGTAATAAATTTGAAACTAAAATAACAATAATGAATGAACCAAACATTCAAGCCTTGAAGTAGCAAGAGAAAATGCATGAATAAAACGTTAATTATTGGTCAGTTTGCTGGAAGATTCCCGGAAGAGTTAGTGCTGCAAGGGGTTCTGGTTATTTGTTCTGTTGTGTTACGGTGCGGATGTTCACCCGAAATGTGTTTGTCATTCGTGTTTGGTGTGGCTTCACAGTGCGGCGCATATTTGTAACAGTGCTAAAGTTGTTTATATACGGCCACCCTCAGTGTGACCTGTATGGCTGTTGACCAAGTATGCCTTGCATTCACTTGCGTGTGTGTGTGTGTGTGTGTGTGTGTGTGTGTAAAAGCCACAAATATTATGTGACACGCTGTTAGTATGGAGGAAAAGCAGACATGATGACAGGTTGTAGAGAACGCTAAAGGCACGCCCCCAATATAGTTGACCAGGTATGCCTTGCATTCACTTGCGCGCGTGTGTGTGTGTGTGTGTGTGTGTGTGTGTGTGTGTGTGTGTGTGTGTGTGTGTGTGTGTGTGTGTGTGTGTGTGTGTGTGTGTGTAAAATCCACAAATATTATGTGACACGCTGTTAGTATGGAGGAAAAGCAGACATGACGACAGGTTGTAGAGAACGCTAAAGGCACGCCCCCAATATAGTTGTCCAGGTGGAAATCGGTAGAAATTCGGGAGAATGGTTGCCCCGGGAGATTTTCGGGAGGGGCACTGAACTTTGGGAGTCTACCGGGAAAATTAGGAGGGTTGGCAAGTATGAGTATTAGCGGTGAATGCGGTGTTACAGCGGCACCAACGCTGTTTAACACCGGCGGGCCAGCTCTAATGATAAATTGATATTGCCTCAAGGGCCAAATTAAATTACACGGTGGGCCAGATTTGGCCCGCGGGCCAGAGTTTGATAGCCAAGTTCTAATTTGGTTTCATCTGACCACATGACATTCTCCCAATACTCTGCTGTATCATCCATGTATCCATTTTGGTATAAACTCAACTCCTCGTGTTTGGAGGAAGAAGAATACTGAGTTGCATCCCAAGAACACCATACCTACTGTGAAGCATGGGGGTGGAAACATCATGCTTTGGGGCTGTTTTTCTGCTAAGGGGACAGGACGATTGATCCGTGTTAAGGAAAGAATGAATGGGGCCATGTATCGTGAGATTTTGAGCCGAAACCTCCTTCCGTCAGTGAGAGCTTTGATTGGTTGACCAAATACTCATTTTCCACCATAATTTACAAATAAATTCTTTAAAATTCCTACAATGTGAATTCCAGGATTTTTTTTCCACATTCTGTCTCTCACAGTTGAAGTGTACCTATGATGAAAATTACAGACCTCTGTCATCATTTTAAGTGGGAGAACTTGCACAATCGGTGGCTGACTAAATACTTTTTTGCCCCACTGTATATATATATATATATATATATATATATATATACACACACACACACACACACACACACACACACACACACCCCTCAGCAGGTTTTTTGAATATCTCCCTAATTCTGATGTCTCAAGGTTGACAAGTATGTCTAGAACCGCTACTATTACTTTCAGACAGACAGGTTTAGTTCGAGGTCTGCACGTCTGTTCGAACAAGGCGACGCTTGTGATATAAGACCACCGTCTCGCCGCTCTTTTTGCCACAAGAGACGAGATAACGACGGCGGTGTTGTTAAGTCTGAGGCAAGAAAGGGAACGATTACCCTCCTGATTGGGATTTCAAACCCCGCTGAGGAGGTCACAAAGCAGGAAATTGCACCTTTGACAGGAAAAGAACACCCTGGTGTTACTTCCAGGTCCATACAATCTTTTTTTCAACTTGAACAGATTTTTGGCTTAGTCGCGCCTTGCGGGTGTGTGATGATGTTCCATGAGGTCAAAGGTCATTTCACTGGTGTATATAAGCCACACCCAATAAATTTTAGAAGAAAATAACATTTCCATACATCAGAATATAAGCCGCAGATATATAAGTTGTTAAATGAGTTGTTTACACAGAAAGATTTTTCAAATGTTTATTTACATACCTCAATTGTCTGTCACACGGCAGTAAAACGGCGGATCAAACAAAACGGAAGTCATCGTCATGGACCCACTAGCAGTTGAAACTCGTTTTCCAATCGGCCAAACGGACTCAATAACTCCACGGTGATGTTTTTGAGGAATTTACCGAGGAATTTGTGAAACTGAAACTATCCAAAAAGAATGCCATCGTAAGTTGATAATACTAACACAGACACTCGTAAACGTGTTAGCATATTAGCTCATGTTAACGACACTTGCTTGATTTTATTACGATAGAAAGTTTAGTGGGTAAGAATTGTTTTAGTAATTTTGTAAAACTTGCAAACATTGATATTACTAACACAGACACTTGTAAATGTGTTAGTATGTTAGCTAATGCTAGCGACGCTCGCTTAATTACATTACAATAGCACGTTTAGTAAGTAAGAATTGTTTTAGTTATGTTGTAAAACGTGTAAACATTGATAATACTAACACAGACACTCGTAAATATGTTAGCATATTAGCTAATGCCAGCGACGCTTGCTTAATTACATTACAATAGCACGTTTAGTAAGTAAGAATTGTTTTCGATATATTGTAAAACTTGCAAACATTGATATTACTAACAGGCACTTGGAAACGTGTTAGCATCTTAGCTAATGCAAGGGACGCTCACTTAATTACATTTCAATAGCACATTTAGTAAGTAAGAATTGTTATAGTTGTATTGTAAAAGGTGCAAACATTGATAATACTAACATAGACACTCGTAAACATGTTAGCATATTAGCTAATGCTAGCGACGCTCGCTTAATTACATTACAATAGCACCTTTAGTAAGTAAGAATTGTTTTAGTTATGTTGTAAAACGTGTAAACATTGATAATACTAACACAGACACTCGTAAACATGTTAACATGTTAGCATATTAGCTTATGCTACCAACGCTCGCTTGATTACATTACAATAGCACCTTTAGTAAGTAAGAATTGTTGTAGTTGTAAAATGTGCAAACATTAATAATACTGCAATACACAGACACTCGTAAACGTGTTAACATGTTAGCATATTAGCTATTGCTACCGACGCTCGCTTGATTTCATTACAATAGCACGTTTAGTAAGTCAGAATTGTTTTAGTTATATTGTAAAACTTGCAAACATTGATAATACTAACATAGACACTCGTAAACATGTTAGTATATTAGCTAATGCTAGCGACGCTCGCTTAATCACATTACAATAGCACATTTAGCAAGTAAGAATTGTTTTAGTTACGTTGTAAAACGTGCAAACATTGATAAAACTAACAGACACTCGTAAACATGTTAACATGTTAGCATATTAGCTAATGCTACTGACGCTTGCTTAGTTACATTACAATAGCACATTTAGTAACTAAGAATTGTTTGTCACGTTGTAAAACTTGCAAACATTGATAATACTAACACAGACACTTGTAAATGTGTTTGCATATTATCTACTGCTAGCGACACTCGCTTAATTACATTACAATAGCACGTTTAGTAAGTAAGAATTGTTTTAGTTGTATTGTAAAACTTGCAAACATTGATAATAGTAACAGACACTCGTCAACGTGTCAGCATATTAGCTAATGTTTGGGACGCTCGCTTGATTACATTATAATAGCATGTTTAGTAAGTAAGAATTGTTTTAGTTACGTTGTAAAATGTGCAAACATTAATAATACTGCAATACACAGACACTCGTAAACGTGTTAACATGTTAGCATATTAGCTATTGCTACCGACGCTCGCTTGATTTCATTACAATAGCACATTTAGCAAGTCAGAATTGTTTTAGTTATATTGTAAAACTTGCAAACATTGATATTACTAACATAGACACTTGTAAATGTGTTAGTGTGTTAGCTAATGCTAGCGACGCTCGCTTAATTACATTACAATAGCACGTTTAGTAAGTAAGAATTGTTTTAGTTATGTTGTAAAACTTGTAAGCATTGGTAATACTAACAAAGACACTCGTAAACATGTTAGCATATTAGCTAATGCCAGCGACGCTTGCATAATTACATTACAATAGCACGTTTAGTAAGTAAGAATTGTTTTAGTTAAATTGTAAAACTTGCAAACATTGATAATACTAACACAGACACTCGTAAACATGTTAGCATATTAGCTAATGCTAGTGACGCTAGCTTGATTACATTATAATAGCACGTTTAGTAAGTAAGAATTGTTTTGGTTGTATTGTAAAACGTGTAAACATTGATAATACTAACACAGATACTCGTAAACATGTTAGCATATTAGCTAATGCTAGTGACGCTTGCTTGATTACATTATAATAGCACGTTTAGTGAGTAAGAATTGTTTTGGTTGTATTGTAAAACGTGTAAACATTGATAATACTAACACAGACACTCGTAATCGTGTTAGCATGTTAGCTAATGCTAGCAAGGCTCGCTTAATTACATTACAATAGCACTTTTAGTAAGTAAGAATTGTTTTAGTTATATGGTAAAACTTGCAAACATTGATAATTCTAACAGGCACTCGTAAACGTGTTAGCATCTTAGCTAATGCTAGCGAGGCTCGCTTAATTACATTTCAATAGCACATTTAGTAAGTAAGAATTGTTATATTTATGTTGTAAAACGTGCAAACATTGATAATACTAACATAGACACTTGTAAACTTGTTAGCATGTTAGCATATTAGCTAATTCTACTGACGCTAGCTTAATTACATTTCAATAGCACATTTAGTAAGTAAGAATTGTTTTAGGTACGTTGTAAAACTTGCAAACATTGATAATACTAACAGACACTCGTAAACGTGTTAGCATCTTAGCTAATGCTAATGCTTCATTACACACCGTCGGAGGATACAGCAGCTCACCGACGTCACCGCTAACAAAAGCTAGCGCGCATGAATGTAAACAAACTCCACGGGTGGCTCTACACCTGATATCCACTGTAATGATACCAAGTACAATAGCGTATTTAGTCGATACTACATCGATATTTTGTATCTTCACAAAAAAAAAATTCCCTTTTAAGATTCATATTATGTTTATAAATTCACGAAATATCTCCCTGGACACATGAGGACTTTTGATCCTGTAACGACTTGGTATCAGATCGATACCTAAATGTGTGGTATCATCCAAAACTAATGTAGAGTATCAAACAACAGAAGAATAAATGATTATTACATTTTAACAGAAGTGTAGATAGAACATGTTAAAAGAGAAAGTAAGCAGATATTAACAGTATATAAAGAAGTAAATAAAACATTTTTTTACAGTTTGTCCCTCATAATGTTGACATAATAATAGGTAGATAAATGACACAATATGTTACTGCATATGTCAGCAGACTAATTAGGAGTCTTTGTTTGTTTACTTCCTACTAAAAGACAAGTTGTCTTGTATGTTCACTATTTTATTTAAGGACTTAACTGCAATAGGAAACATATGTTTAATGTACCCAAAGATTTTTTGTTAAAATAAAGCAATTTTTTGTGGTCCCCTTTTTTTTTAGAAAAGTACCGGTACCAAAATATTGGTATCGGGACAACCCTAGTCGCGATATATTGATATCGTTTTATCGCCCGGCCCTAATCGGAGCTATTTTCCAAATCTTATCAGACTCATGGTTATGACGACCCTGTAATTACATTTCCAATATTCACCATGCACCCCCAGGCACAGAAACCTTCACTTAATCTGCTTTCTTTCTTTCTCTCTCTCTCCCTGCACCGAGCTGAGCTGTCAAGAGGGCTCCCTGTTTGTTTTTGTCATCGCCTTTTATGAGGAACGTTGCAGATGCGCCCCTATGGTGCGCCTATTTGTTGAATATGTTGGCTTTCACCAGGAGTGTGTGTGTGTGTGTGTGTGTGTGTGTGTGTGTGTGTGTGTGTGTGCGCGTGCGTGTGTGTTCTTGTATTTCTGCCCTTCTTGAGACATCAACAAGGAAAAGAACCTTCCATATGAGAACAGGTGAACAATTTCGGACCCAAATCATGGTCCCAATACAGGAAAACCATTGCATCTAATAGAGAATGTCTCATTTGCACCCCTGGTGGTGACATCTGTCAAAATTAGGGCGGTCCCAAAAAGGAGGGATTTTTCAAATAGACTGTGTGTCGGGTTTTTTTGTTCAATGAACAATGGAGACATCAAAGAAGAAAGGTGTAGGTGTATTGCGGCCGGCTTTAGCATAATAAACACAGCCGGTGTTTCATTGTTTACATTCCCGAAAGATGACGGTGAAGCTTTACTATGGAACAGAGATGTCAAGCAAACACGGTTGGATTGGACCACACACACAAAGTACAGTGTTTTATGCAGTGATCATTTCAAAAGATCGTGTTTCGAAGAGGGTCCCTTGCGAAGGGCAGTGGTGAAATCTGTCAAAATTAGAGCAGTCCCAAAAAGGAGGGATTTTTCAAATTGACTGTGTGTCGGTTTTAAAAGTGCTCCCCCTCTGGTCAACGTATGTATTAACAAGTGTGTGTAAGAAATCGAAATATGTCCCCCTTGGCCAAAATTAAAGGCCTACTGAAACCCACTACTACCGACCACGCAGTCTGATAGTTTATACATCAATGATGAAATATTAACATTGCAACACATGCCAATACGGCCTTTTTAGTTTACTAAATTGCAATTTTAAATTTCGCGCCGAAAAATCTTGCTGAAAACATCTCGGTATGATGATGTGTGCGCGTGACGTCACGCATTCTAGAGGACATTTTGTCCCAACATCGTTCCCAGCTATTAAGTCGTCTGTTTTGTCTGTGTTGCTGAATCCTTTGCAATTTGTTCAATGAACAATGGAGACATCAAAGAAGAAAGCTGTAGGTGGGAATCGGTGTATAGCGGCCGGCATTAGCAACACAAACACAGCCGGTGTTTCCTTGTTTACATTCCCGAAAGATGACGGTGAAGCTTTACTATGGAACAGAGATGTCAAGCGAACACGGTTGGATTGGACCACACACACAAAGTACAGTGTATTATGCAGCGATCATTTCGAAAGATCGTGTTTCGAAGAGGGTCCCTTGCGAAGGGCAGTGGTGAAATCTGTCAAAATTAGGGCAGTCCCAAAAAGGAGGGATTTTTCAAATTCAATCAATCAATCAATCAATGTTTACTTATATAGCCCTAAATCACTAGTGTCTCAAACCACAACACAAACCACTACCACATCCTCGGTAGGCCCACATAAGGGCAAGGAAAACTCACACCCATGTCGGCTTTAAAAGTGCTCCCCCTCTGGTCAACATATGAAATAACAAGTGTGTGTAAAAATTTGAAGTGCTCCCCCTCTGGCTAACGTATGTATTAACAAGTGTGTGTAAGAAATTGAAATGTGTCCCCTTTGGCCAAAATTAAAGGCCTACTGAAACCCACTACTACCGACAACGCAGTCTGATAGTTTATATATCAATGATGAAATATTAACATTGCAACACATGCCAATACGGCCTTTTTAGTTGACTAAATTGCAACTTTAAATTTCTCGCCGAAAAATCCCGCTAAAAACATCTCGGTATGATGACATGTGCGCGTGACGTCACGCATTGTAGCGAACATTTTGTCCCATCGTTCCCAGCTATTACGTCGTCTGTTTTCATCGCAAAATTCCACAGTATTCTAGACATCTGTGTTGCTGAATCTTTTACAATTTGTTCAATGAACAATGGAGACATCAAAGAAGAAAGCTGTAGGTGGGAATCGGTGTATCGCGGCCGGCTTTAGCAACACAAACACAGACGGTGTTTCGTCGTTTACATTCCCGGAAGATGACGGTGAAGCTTTACTATGGAACAGAGATGTCAAGCGAACACGGTTGGATTGGACTACACACACAAAGTACAGTGTAATATGCAGTGATCATTTCGAAAGATTGTGTTTCGAAGAGGGTCCCTTGTGAAGGGCAGAGATGGGCATCGCCACCACCCGTCAGCTGGTGCTGAAGAAAGGTGCGGGGCTGACCTTCTTGAGACTTCAACAAGTACCTTCCATATGAGGACTGATTAACAAGTTAGGACCCAAATCATGGTACCAATACGGAAAAAACATTGCATCTAATAGAGATAGATGTGGTGAAATCTATCAAAATGAGGGTGGTCCCAAAAAGGAGGGATTTTTCAAATTTACTGTGTCGGTTTCAAAAGTACTCTCCCTCTGGCCAACATATGAAATAACAAGTGTGTGTAAGAAATAGAAATGTGTCCCCTTTGGCCAAAATTAATTAAAACAAACACAAATAATATGTATATAGAGACATACTGTAATAAACACCAATTGCTAACGAAAAATTAAAAAAACAACCCAAAACTAAAAGCTTACCTTTTTTTAATTTGCATAATATGCATATATTATTAATGTTGTAAACACAAATCTTTATATGTCTAGAAAGGGTGGTCTTAAAGAGGTAGGCATTTTTCACAGGTCTCAAGAAGGTAATAAATACAAAAATGTGTGTGTGTGTGTGTGTGTTTCTACCCTTCTTGAGACATCAACAAGGAAAAGTACCTTCCATATGAGGACCGATGAACAAGTTAGGACCCAAATCATGGTGCCAATACGGAAAAGTGCTCCAACCACTGGTCAACATATGAAATAACAAGTGTGTGTAAGGAATTGAAATGTGTCCCCCTTGGCCAAAATTAATTAAAACAAACACAAAAAATATGTATATAGAGACAAACTGTAATAAACACCAATTACTAACGAAAAATTAAAAAAACAACCCAAAACTAAAAGCTTACCTTTTTTAAATTTGCATAATATGCATATATTATTAATGTTGTAAATACAAATCTTTATATATCTAGAAAGGGTGGTCTTAAAGAGGTAGGCATTTTTCACAGGTCTCAAAAAGGTAATAAATACAAAAATGTGTGCGAGTGTGTGTGTGTGTGTGTGTGTGTGTGTGTGTGTGTGTGTGTGTGTGTGTGTGTGTGTGTGTGTTTTTCTACCGTTCTTGAGACATCAACAAGGAAAAGTACCTTCCATATGAGGACCGATGAACAAGTTAGGACCCAAATCATGGTGCCAGTAATACGGAAAAGTGCTCCAACCACTGGTCAACATATGAAATAACAACTGTGTGTAAGAAATTGAAATGTGACCCCTTTGGCCAAAATTAATTCAAACAAACACAAATAATATGTATATAGAGACAAACTGTAATAAACACCAATTACTAACGAAAAATTAAAAAAACAACCCAAAACTAAAAGCTTACCTTTTTTTAATTTGCATAATATGCATATATTATTAATGTTGTAAACACAAATCTTTATATGTCTAGAAAGGGTGGTCCTAAAGAGGTAGGCATTTTTCACAGGTCTCAAGAAGGTAATAAATACAAAAATGTGTGTGTGTGCGCGTGTGTGCGCGTATGTGTGTGTGTGTGTGTGCTGTAAAATAAGACTTCAGGCAAGTGTGGAGCTAAACACATCACCTGTGTTGGTAAAAATGTGTTTGAGCGTAGATGGATGGTTTGGGTGGGTAGTGCAATCACAGCTTGTTTTGGGCAATTTGGGGCGGTATGAGAGAACATCCGAGGGTAGCGATTTTCCTTTTTTTCATTCTGTGTGTGTGTGTGTGTGTGTGTGTGTGTGTGTGCGCAGCTGAACGAGATGATCCGCGCTCCGGTGGAAGGCGACTTCTGGCAGGTGGACCACATCCGTCCGGTGTACAGCGGAGGAGGGCAGTGCTCGCTGGACAACCTGCAGACTTTGTGCACCGTCTGCCACCGAGCTGTAAGACACCGGGCCAAAAGAAATATCGCCACCTTTTATTTTGTAGGTGGCGGGAGTCATCCTTTGTGTCGGTTTAAAGGGGAACATTATCGCAATTTCTGAAGGGTTAAAACCAATAAAAATCCGTTCCCGGTGACCTATTTTATTTTTCGAAGTTTTTCTCAAAATTTTAGCCATCACGCAATATCCCGAAAAACGACTTCAAAGTGCCTGATTTACACCATCGCTATATGTGACGTCACTGCGTGAAGCCACCGGAAACACACATGGCGGATAGCGCAGAAAGGTATAGCATAGTAGCTCGGATTCAGACTCGGATTTCAGCGGCGCACGCGATTCAACTATTGAAACGGATGGTTGGAGTGTGGAGGCAGGTAGCGAAAACGAAATTAAAGAAGAAACAGAAGCCTTTGAGCCATATCACGACAGACAGCGGCACGAACGAATTCGGCGATCGCCTTCTAACCAACGATTGGTAGGTGTTTGTTTGGCATTAAATGTGGGTGGAGGGAAAGGCTGGATGCAAATATAGCTACAAATGAGGCATAATGATGCAATATGTACATACAGCTAGCCTAAATAGCATGTTAGCATCGATTAGCTTGCAGTCATGCCGTGACCAAATATGTCTGATTAGCACTCCGCATAAGTCAATAACATCAACAAAACTCACCTTTGTGATTTCGTTGACTTTATCGTTGGAAATGCATCTGCTTTGACTGTCGCAGGATATCCACACATTCTTGCCATCTCTGTCGTAGCATAGCTGTCGTCGGTAAGGTGTGCAGAACAAACGAGGGACTTTTGCATCTTTTGACCACTGGTGCAACTTGAATCCGTCGATTGGTACGTGTTTGTTTGGCACTAAATGTGGGTATAGGGAAAGGCTGGATGCAAATATTGCTACAAATGAGGCTATATTTGTAGCCTCATTTGTAGCTAAACGATGTTAGCATCGATTAGTTTGCAGTCATGCCGTGACCAAATATGCATGATTAGCACACTCCACATAAGTCAATAACATCAACAAAACTCACCTTTGTGATTTTGTTGACTTTATCGTTGGAAATGCATCTGCTTTGAGTGTCGCAGGATATCCACACATTCTTGCCATCTCTGTCGTAGCATAGCTGTCGTCGGTAAGGTGTGCGGAACAAACGAGGGACTTTCGCATCTTTTGACCACTGGTGCGACTTGAATCCGTCGATTGGTATGTGTTTGTTTGGCATTAAATGTGGCTGGAGGGAAAGGCTTTATGCAAATATAGCTACAAGTGAGGCTATATTTGTTGCCTTATTTGTAGCATCGATTAGCTTGCAGTCATGCCGTGACCAAATACGTCTGATTAGCACTCCGCATAAGTCAATAACATCAACAAAACTCACCTTTGTGATTTCGTTGACTTTATCGTTGGAAATGCATCTGCTTTGAGTGTCGCAGGATATCCACACATTCTTGCCATCTCTGTCGTAGCATAGCTGTCGTCGGTAAGGTGTGCAGAACAAACGATGGACTTTCGCATCTTGAATCCGTCGATTGGTATGTGTTTGTTTGGCACTAAATGTGGGCATAGGGAAAGGCTGGATTTAAATATAGCTACAAATGAGGCATAATGATGCAATATGTACATACAGCTAGCCTAAATAGCATGTTAGCATCGATTAGCATGCTGTGCTAATCGATGCACACTCCACGTAAGTGAACTTGAATCTGTCTATTTTTGTGTTGTTACACCCTCCGACAACACACCGACGAGGCATAATGTCACCATGGTACGGAAAACAGTCGAAAAAACGGAAAATAACAGCTGATTTGACTTGGTGTGTGTAATGTGTTTGAGAAAATGGCAAATTACTTCACGTTATGACGTCACAGGTGAAAGGTCATCGCTCCGACAGGCGAACAATTGAAAGGCGTTTAAATCGCCAAATTCACCCTTTTAGAGTTCGGGAATCGGTTAAAAAAACATATGGTCTTTTTTCTGCAACATCAAGGTATATATTGACGCTTACATAGGTCTGGTGATAATGTTCCCCTCTAAAAAGAAAGCGCCATTCCGTCGGATTTAGGATCATCCAAGACGGTCGGCCGGTAATAACGTCCCAGCAGTGTCGCCTTGATGTATGGCGCCGGCCGCAAAAGGCCAGGAGTGTGCGTCGGGGGCCGTCGGCGTGTATCTTGTAATCACGGACCATTCCTCAAAAGACAGATTAGAGAGCAGGAGTGTCAAAATAAAAGTCTTCTCCTCTGATATCTGCTTTAATGTCACACCAGTGGCTGTTTTTGTTCTGTCAACACGGGACTGGAGGAGTCCTGCATTGATGTTTTAAAGTGGCAATAGGGTGGAAAAACAAGTTGACTTTTTATACACTTAATTGTTTTATTGTACGCATTAAAACAGGCTTGTCACACTCATTTTCATTAAGGGCCACAATGTGGTTATGGCTGCCCAAAGAGGGCCGCTTGTACAAACCCTGTTTCCATATGAGTTGGGAAATTGTGTTATATGTAAAAAAAACGGAAAACAATGATTTGCAAATCCTTTTCAACCCATATTCAATTGAATGCACTAAAAAGACAAGATATTTGATGTTCAAACTCCTAAACTTTATTATTTTTTGGGAAATAATAATTAACTTAGAATTTCATGGCTGCAACACGTGCCAAAGTAGTTGGGAAAGGGCATGTTCACCACTGTGTTACATCACCTTTTCTTTTAACAACACTCAATAAATGTTTGGGAACTGAGAAAATCAATTGTTGAAGCATTGAAAGTGGAATTCTTTCCCATTCTTGTTTTATGTAGAGCTTCAGTCGTTCAACAGTCCGGGGTCTTTGCTGTCGTATTTTACGCTTCAAAATGTGCCACACATTTTCGATGGGAGACAGGTCTGGACTGCAGGAGGGCCAGGAAAGTACCCACACTCTTTTTTTTACGAAGCCACGCTGCTGTAACACGTGCTGAATATGGCTTGGCATTGTCTTGCTGAAATAAGCAGGGGCGTCCATGAAAAAGACGGCGCTTAGATGGCAGCATATGTTGTTCCAAAACCTGTATGTCAGCATTAATGGTGCCTTCACAGATGGGTAAGTTACCCATGCCTTGGGCACTAATGCACCCCCATACCATCACAGATGCTGGCTTTTGGACTTTGCGTCGATAACAGTCTGGATGGTTAATTTCCCCTTTGGTCCGGATGACACGATGTCGAATATTTCCAAAAACAATTTGAAATGTGGACTCATCAGACCACAAAACACTTTTCCACTTTGCATTAGTCCATCTTAGATGATCTCGGGCCCAGAGAAGCCGGCGGCGTTTCTGGATGTTGTTGATAAATGGCTTTTGCTTTGCATAGTAGAGCTTTAACTTGCACTCACAGATGTAGCGACGAACTGTATTTAGTGACAGTGGTTTTCTGAAGTGTTCCTGAGCCCATGTGGTGATATCCTTTAGAGATTGATGTCGGTTTTTCATAAAGTGCCGTCTGAGGGATTGAAGGTCACGGTCATTCAATGTTGGTTTCCGGCCATGCCGCTTACATGGAGTGATTTCTCCAGATTCTCTGAACCTTTTGATGATATTATGGAGCGTAGATGTTGAAATCCCTAAATTTCTTGCAATTGCACTTTGAGAAACGTTGTTCTTAAACTGTTTGACTGTTTGCTCACGCAGTTGTGGACAAAGGGGTGTACCTCGCCCCATCCTTTCTTGTGAAAGACTGAGCATTTTTTGGGAAGCTGTTTTTATACCCAATCATGGCACCCACCTGTTCCCAATTAGCCTGCACACCTGTGGGATGTTCCAAATAAGTGTTTGATGAGCATTCCTCAACTTTATTAGTATTTATTGCCACCTTTCCCAACTTCTTTGTCACGTGTTGCTGGCATCAAATTCTAAAGTTAATGATTATTTGCACACAAAAAAAATGTTTTATCAGTTTGAACATCAAATATGTTGTCTTTGTAGCATATTTAACTGAATATGGGTTGAAAATGATTTGCAAATCATTGTATTCCGTTTATATTTACATCTAACACAATTTCCCAAATCATATGGAAACAGGGTTTGTACATTTAAAACTTCCTTGTGGTCTACATAAAATGTTGCATGGATTATGTTTTACAGGCCACTTCAAATGCGCCTTCGCCTCGTCGTCTTTGTTGTAGCGGTGGTTTTTAGCGCTTCCATAGCGAGTCTACAGACAGATATAAATTACAACTGTACGCTACTTTATATTAGAAATGGCAAAAGTGGACGATGAATGTCCCATAACAAGAAGATAGAGAAAAAGAAGGAGCTTATTGACTGGGTCGCGGACTACAATGGCGGATGCGCACAAATTTTCAGGACTTTTGTATACAAATCAGCAAGAACCAGAAGGTAAGAAAAGTTGCTTTTGCATAATACTGCGAGACAAAACCCCAGATAATATGTATCCTAATAGGTGCCATTTTGGGGTCCTTATTCACACACCATAATAAACATCGGCGGTCACTCGAACGAGTATGACGATCCTCCTGGTAGGGGTGTATCCCTTTATGGAGGATGCCTGTGCATGACTTAGTTTAACACGGGGAGACTAGTGCACAGACAGTCACCACACGATCCTTGACAGAATCGGGTCAGGGTCTAGTGGCATGGAGTCCAAGACGACTAAGGACCCTTTTCTGCTGCAACCTTCTTCCGCCGTTGTGGCAGTTCTTAAATCTACTGTCTTTCGCCTGCTCCGCCGTTGAGGTCTTCATCGTAATGTAGGCCTTTGCCAAGGACCACCTGGGGTAACAGTAGTAAAGGGGTTAACCTTCTAGTTCCCCAAGACCCCATAGAGGAGCCTCCACAGCTGGATGCACTTTAACGTCACGCCCAGGTCATAATAATTATAATAATAATAATAGCTTACCAAAGTCGTACTAAAACATTTTGACGGATTTTTGAGCACCCTGTGTAATGTTTTATATTCTCTATGAAACTTTAAAGTTTTGGTTTTGCTTGCTTACGGGTACTTGCAAGTGTCATTTATTGAACCGGCGTCAACTTGCAGTCCACACCATCTACTGGTGACACTTATCATTATGCATTGTATTAAATAAAATTGCTTCGAGGTCGGTAAGCACAACCAAAATTAAAAGGTACATTAGGTACATAAGGCGATTTTTGAGAATATGATTTTAA
>NC_084637.1:26331693-26389193 GCF_033978795.1 Nerophis ophidion
GTAAAGACATGACATGTTGGTGGTGTTTACAACATATAAATGGAAATGGAAAAACGGCAGCAAACCTTTTTTTTTACAATTAAATTCTGCTGACTCTTTACCCTAAAAATAATTTTTACAGTGTACGATTTGATGGATGCATGTTAAGAGTCAGGAGTCAAGTAGCTATTTAAGCACTTATTTTGGTTTTAACAAAAAAAATGTTGGAATGTATGATAATATATTTGTTGCAATATTAGATCAAGTTTAAAATAAATGAAATTGCATGTATTTTTGCTGTCAAAACAGAAAGTTTAATACTTTTAGTAGGAAAAGACGCATATTAATTCCAGGTTTGTGTGGGCCGCATAAAATGATGTGGCGGGCCAGAAATGGCCCCCAGGTCTTGTGTTTGACACCTGTGCTCTTGCTCACTGTTTCTTAACCATCATTGTTGGGCTGAGAGCGCCACCCAGAGGGCCACCAAAAAATATGTATTTCTCAGCTGTAGTGCATATGGGCTACAGCGGTACTCAGTTGTAATTCACTTTTTCACCACTTGTGGCAGTAGTGACAATATTAAACAAATAGAAGAAGTCTGGAGCTAAAGGTATAGAGACGTTTCTTAAGTGCAAAAAATATGACTAAAGTGGTGATCATATTCATTGTTAATTTATTTTAGCACATCATTGTATACAAATATATTTTTCATCAGCCATTTATGAGTCCATTCTTATGCAGTATGTATAGTATTTCTTTTTTTTTATGCCCCTTTTGTTTAAAAAACAACAAAAGTCAAACATAAAAATTTGCAATAGGCACCCAAAAAATATGTCAAAGTACAATTTTTGATGTGACGTAATTGGAGCCATGGACATGTCTAGAATTCATAGCCACATTGATTTTGATTCATTATTATTTTCCGCTTCAAAGAAAAAAACAGCATGGCAGCTTTGTGTTCTTTGAGTCAACATTATTTAGCTTGTGTGCTTTTCCCCCCATTTTTTTATGTAGTTTTTTTTTATAGTATTTATAGAATGTGTCGGTCGGCGGTAAAAATGTAGCCGCGGGTGGCAAATGGCCCCCGGGCCAGGGTTTGGTCATCCCCTTTTTAGCACTAGTTCCACCATTTCCAGTGCGGCGGGGCAAGCAAATGTTGTCGTCGCCTCCAGCCAAAGCGTTATTGTCCACACTGTACGTCTCGCTGCTCTTCTGCTGGGCTTGATGATGTGAGCGGAGCTGCAGTCAGTCAAGAGGGCTATGTTTAGAGGCAGCCGGAGAGGAGTTACTATGGCAACAGGGCTCCAGGTTCAGCCGTGTCGGGAGCGTTAAATGTGTTCTCGTGCAAGTTATACAATGAGCCAGACAGACATCAGCGTCTCCGATCAATATCAGCGGGATCCTGTCCAAGTGAGGCACAATTCCGCCTGCCCCCTCTCTTCCTCTTCCTCTGCCACCTGACGGCCGCGCCCGCTAGTTGGTGAAAATTCTGCCATCTCTGCAAAGTTTCCAACGTTGGCTGTCAAACACAACTTTTGGGTTGGAAACTTTGTGGGGACCTGCGTGTGTGTGTTTCAGACGTTGTGGGGACCAGCGTGTGTGTGTGTGTTTCAGACGTTGTGGGGACCTGCGTGTGTGTTTGAGACGTTGTGGGAACCTGTGTGTGTGTGTTTGAGACGTCGTCGGGACCTGCGTGTGTGTGTGCGTGTTTGAGACGTTGTGGGGATCTGTGTATATTTGAGACTTTGTGGGGACGTGTGTGTGTGTGTTTGGGATCATAGGGACCTGTGTGTGCGTGTATGTTTAAGGATGTCGTGGGGACCTGTGTGTGTGTGTGCTTGAGACATTGTGGGGACCGGTGGTGTGTGTTTGACACATTGTGGGGACCGGTGGTGTGTGTTTGAGACATTGTGGGGACCTGTGTGTGTGTGTGTTTGGGACGTTGTGGGGACCTTGTGTGGCTGTGTGTGTGTGTTTGAAAAGTGGGGATCTGTGTGTGTGTGTGTATTTTTAAGGACGTTGTGCGGACCTGTGTGTGTGTGTGTGTGTGTGTCTGAGACGTTGTGGGAACCTGTGTGTGTGTGTTTGAGACGTCGTCGGGACCTGCGTGTGTGTGTTCGTGTTTGAGACGTTGTGGGGATCTGTGTATATTTGAGACTTTGTGGGGACGTGTGTGTGTGTGTGTTTGGGATTTCGTAGGGACCAGTGTGTGTGTGTGGGTGTGTGTGTGTGTATGTTTAAGGATGTCATGGTGACCTGTGTGTGTGTGCTTGAGACATTGTGGGGCCCGGTGGTGTGTGTGTGTGTGCTTGAGACATTGTGGGGACCTGTATCTGTGTGTATTTTTAAGGATGTTAGGGGGACCTTTGTGTGTGTGTGTGTGTGTGTGTATGTTTAAGGACGTCGTGGGGACCTGTGTGTGTGTGTGTGTTTCAGACGTTGTGGGGACCTGCGTGTATGTTTGAGACGTTGTGGAGACCTGTGTGCATGTGTGTCTGAGACGTTGTGGGAACCTGTGTGTGTGTGTTTGAGACGTCGTCGGGACCTGCGTGTGTGTGTTCGTGTTTGAGACGTTGTGGGGATCTGTGTATATTTGAGACTTTGTGGGGACGTGTGTGTGTGTGTGTGTTTGGGATGTCGTAGGGACCTGTGTGTGTGTGTATATGTTTAAGGATGTCGTGGTGACCTGTGTGTGTGTGCTTGAGACATTGTGGGGCCCGGTGGTGTGTGTTTGAGACATTGTGGGGACCGGTGGTGTGTGTTTGAGACATTGTGGGGACCTGTGTGTGTGTTTGAGACGTTGTAGGGACCTTGTGTGGGTGTGTGTGTGTGTTTGAAACATTGTGGGGATCTGTGTGTGTGTGTGTATTTTTAAGGACGTTGTGGGGACCTGTGTGTGTGTGTGTGTATGTTTAAGGACGTTGTGGGGACCTGTGTGTGTGTGTGTGCTTGAGAAATTGTGGGGACCTGGGTGCGTGTGTGTGTTTGAGAAATTGTGGGGACCTGTGTGTGTGTGTATTTTTAAGGATGATGGGGGGACCTGTGTGTGTGTGTGTGTGTGTGTGTGTGTGTGTGTGTGTGTGTGTATGTTTAAGGACGTTGTGGGGACTGTGTGTGTGTGTGTGTGCTTGAGACATTGTGGGGACCAGTGTGTGTTTGGGACATTGTGGGGACCGGTGTGTGTTTGAGACCTTATGCGGACCTGTGTGTGTGTTTGAGACGTTGTCGGGACTGGAGTGTGTGTATGTGTGTTTGAAACGTCGTGGGGACCGGTGTGTGCGTCTCCCCCTAAGGCTGCTCCAGGTCTCCACTTAATAAGGCCGCTGTTCCTCCCCTGTCTAAGGCGACAAGCTTGGTGAGTAATGAACAGTGTCCAACAACAACAGGTTTCGGTGTCAGGTCCCTGTCAGCGGCCCAGGACTCTGATGGACCCTTTTTTATTTTATCGCGGCCCGAAGGTGTGTGAGCACAAACGAGGGAGTCGTTGACGAACTGTATATGAATAATAAAGACGAATCCTCTTCCTAGCAGGGCAATCGGGTTAAGAGCATCGCCGCAACTCCTGTTTGGCGAGCTGTCGGTGCGGAGGTGGTACCGGGGAGGGGAAAAAAAAGCTGATGACAGTAATAAAGACGGACGCCGACATCGACCTGGCGACCGCAGAGGTATTTGCTCGCCGCCACTCCCCCACCCTCCTTCCTGGTGAATCAAAGAATTTCTTCCATCAAGCACAATCAACGTAATTACAGCTCGAGAGTTACATAGCAACGCGGCACTCATGCAACTTTCTAGAAACAATTATGTTGTTTAGAAGTGCGGCTATGATAACACAATAGGGAAGGGAAATTAGAGAGAAACTTAGGCGAGGAAGTGTCTTTAATGTAAGCAATAAGCCGAGAGAATGCTTTGTCGTCTTTTGGAGCACAACAAGTGAAGTATTCACCCGTGCCTGCCCCAGCAGGATTTTACCTTTACAAAGTAACAATATGTATATGTGTATTTAGATTCATACATATACACACACATATAAACATATATACATTTTTGTGAAAACATAATATTATAGTAATATTATGTTATTAGCAGATTATTTGTATATTATACGAAAGCGCCCGGCCAAATTTCTTTGTGGGCTCGTGCCGTCTCGCGGGCGAAATTGAAGACGCCAGTGGGCCCCACTTGGCCCACAGGCCTTAGTTTGGACACCCCTGCTTTAAATGATGTGTTTTGTTATTTTTTGGGGGTATTTCAGAGAGTTTCATGTTTTTATTTGGATCAATCTTTCATAATGATTGGACTAAACACAGATGTTGTCACACCTATGGATCATGTTTTGTTTTGGTCATGTTTGATTTGGTTTTTTGGACATTTGGTTCTGTCTTTTCACTTCCTGGTTTGTTTTGTTACCATAGCTACTCATTAGTTTTCCCTAGTCACGCCCCGATCATCAGCCTCTCACACCTGTTTCTTATTACCACTGCTACTATTTAAGGATTTTACTTTCTGTCAAGCCTGGACTGTGGTTATTTTTGCTTCTTCGATGCAGAGAGGATACGGGACGAGCCAAACGAGAGTGTAAGTACATGGTTTATTTGAATACTAAATACAAAAATAATCGAACTAAGGGCGCTCACAAAGAGGTACAAAACTTGGCTACAAAAATACAAACAGGAAAACAAAACACCTGCTCGATGGCATGAAAGACGATAAACTATAAACTTAAACTTGCACTGTGGCAGAACTATGAACTAAAACAAAAACACTTACTGTGACCAAAACAAGGGGCATGGATAGCAGGGTGCGTAGCAGGTAATCGTGAAGGCATGAAGCAGAATGCAAAAAGCCCAGACTGATGGACAGAAAGTAAAATCCTTAAATAGTAGCAGTGGTAATGAAAAACAGGTGTGAGAGGCTGATGATCGGGGCGTGACTAGGGAAAACTAATGAGTAGCTATGGTAACAAAACAAACCAGGAAGTGAAAAGACAGAACCAAATGTCCAAAAAACCAAACCGAACATGACCAAAACAAAACATGATCCATAGGTGTGACAGATGTGTGGTCACCACACACAATTTAACGTGCTAAGATTCAGCCTAATATAAGCGGCTGTGTTGCTGTCCGGTATCATATTTACATTTGAATCGATACCAATCAATACAGGTACTCATTTTTGGTACTTTATTGTGTGTTAATTTTAGGGCTGGGCGACAAAACGATATCAATATATTTTGTGATAGACGCGTAATTGATATCAATAAAAAATGCGTTTGTTAGAAAAAAACTTGAAGTTGCAAAGCAAGGTTGGTTGCATGAACAAAGGCCCTCGCTTTCTGGTGATAGTTAATCACTGATTAGTGGGAGTGACTCGTTAACAGCCAATCAGGTGACAGTATGGAGTTACGTTGGGGCCGTCTTGTCGTCTCGCAGTTGATTCTTTGCATGGAGTGAGAAGAGAAAGTAAAAATTAAGAAATTGTGGATATAACAGAAAAAGTAACTTCGACAGTATGGCAGTTTTTGGGATTTAAAAAAAAAAAACGGACCGTATGTCATGATCCGCTACTTGGATCATGGCATATTCTGGTTTTCTGTTTTGTTATGACATCCTGTTTAGTATTTGATGTCCTTAGTTCCTAGTGGCACTTTCTGTTTTGTTTCCGTTGCCATAGTAACGTATTAGTGTCACCTGCCTTCTGTTATTCTCGCGCACCTGCCTCCTAATTTCTGTCGCTATTTAGCCTGCCCTTGTTTGTCATTGGGTCTCGCAGTCTCAGTTTGCTTTCCACGCAACAGATGACGTCGCTATCCTGCATTGTGGTAAATACCCTTTGTATATACACACATACATATATATAAATATATATATATATATATATACTATAAAAACAGTACCACTTATTATATTTTCCTTTGTTTGTTTTTTATTGTAGCAACATGGTGGTTAACGTTTTGGAGACTTGTGTATGCGTCTGCATGTTAATATATATATATATATATATATATATATATATATATATATATATATATATATATACACATACATACAGCCTGGCCCCCGGCCAAATTGTTTTAACCCAATGCGGCCCCCGAGTCAAAAGGTTTGGGGACCCCTGCTCTATGGCATAGCTACAGAAAAAAAATTTTATTCTCGGGTTTGTCATTTCCGCTGTGTAGGATTAAATGATCATTAAATATGTTCCTACATTCACGCCTGGTCCTGAGTCGTCCGTTTGCATCCCGGGAGAATAAACTCCCGCAGTAACCTGCGGAAACCTCCACGTCATGACAGGTTACAATCAAACAGCTGGTGCGCACTTGCAGTCAGTGTTATCACTTTTTGGGGCGCAACAAAAACCATAAACTGCCATTTATCGTCATGGACAGTAATTGCAAATCAGTCAATGTTTGTTTATATAGCCCTAAATCACAAGTGGCTCAAAGGGTTGCACAAACCACAACGACATCCTCGGTAGAGCCCACATAAGGGCAAGGAAAAACTCACACCCAATGGGACGTCGGTGACAGTGACAATGATGACTATGAGAAACCTTGGAGAGAACCGCATATGTGGGCAAACCCCCCGACCCCCTAGGGGAAATGGTGATATGATGATAATGAAACAACCATAATCAGTTCATTTTTAAATGTTACAATTAAAAATAACCGAAGAAGTTTTTCAACTTGTTTAAGTCGGGGTCCACGCAAACCAATTCACGGTAAAATAACAGTAAGGAAGTACAATATTACAAATACAATTACCATATTTCCTTGAATTGCCGCCGGGTGTATAGTATGCGCCTGCCTAGAATTACTGCCGGGTCAAACTCGTTTCGCAAAAAAATTAGCGCATGCTTAGCATTACCGCTGGGTCAGGATTTACGCCGGGTCGAACTTGTTTCGCAAAATATTATTTTTATTAGCGCATGTCTAGAATTTCCGCCGGGTCAAACTCATTTCGCAAAATAATTAGCATATGTCTAGAATTTCTGCCGGGTCAAACTCGTCACGTCACGAGTGACACTTCACCTGTCATCATTTTCAAAATGGAGGAGGCTGAGTTCAATCATTTGAAATCGCATAAAGGGAAGAAGATTAAGAGCTATTTAGTAGGATTTAAGGTCCAAGCTATTAATATGCTAAAAAGAACAGTAAGCAGCTATGTTTTATTAATATACCGTAGCTGCGTGTGTCAAATATGATTCATTAAATGACTCCCGCCTCCTGGTGGTAGAGGGCGCTAGTGATCCTTCTTGCGACTACTCGGCTGCAGAAGAAGTGACAACAAGCAGCGATTGTTTATTTTTTCTTCTCGCTTGCACTTTTAACATGGAGGATTACATATCTAAAATAAAACAGTTTTCTAAACTGGACTTTCAATCGAAGCAGGAGGTAATAAAGTAAGATATCCATCGAGACAGAGAGACTTTTAAAACTGAATAAAGGTAAGGAAGACTTCTATAAACAAGTTATCGATGTTTTTGATCAGAAGGAGCTGCGCATGGACTTCATTTATAAGTAAAGGTAAGACAATGATAACGTTTTTTTTAATTAAATGTGCTTTTCGTGATGGTATCCTTACATCACACTCAAATTTATAAGCGCAGGCCTAAACTTACCGCATGCCTTTGGTACTTCCTCCTACTTCCAAAGACATGCATCTGGGGATAGGTTGATTGGCAACACTAAATGGTCCCTAGTATGTGAATGTGAGTGTGAATGTTGTCTATCTGTGTTGGCCTTGCGATGAGGTGGCGACTTGTCCAGGGTGTACACCGCCTTCCGCCCGATTTTAGCTGAGATAGGCGCCAGCGCCCCCCGCGACCACAAAAGGGAATAAATAAGCGGTAGAATGGATGGATGGATGCCTTTGGTAAACGCCGGAGTGAGAAGAGGTTTTACATTAATTAGCGCCCCGGCGGCAATTCAAGGAAATATGTTAAAATATATCAATAACAGACACTTATTACCATATTGTCCGGACTATATTGAAATACATTTTGGTACCGGTACCAAGATATTGGCTTTGGGACAACCCTGGCACACAGTGGAAGTGACGTTACCGTTGTGAAAAGTTATTGATGATTGTTTTCTGGGAAGAAATGGTTGAGTTTGTGTCGTTTTCTTCAAATAATTCATAATTCTAATTTGCATCCTTTCCCCTCGGTTTCTCCCTTCCAACCTCGCCTGCTCCCATAATCCACTTTGGCCTTTTCAGCCGAGGAGCGCGTTCCTCCAAACCCAATCTTGCATGACAGGTGTGATGGAGCGGGGCCAATAACAGCCCCTCGCCGCAACAGAGCGATGTTTGATTCCTCGCCCATTGTCTTCCCTCTCTGCGGTCCGACGTGGAGGCGGGCTGAAAGAAAGCCTAGAGCGCGGCGACAATAAAGGGACCCGCCTCCAGTCGGCGTTTGTGTTCCGGAGCTGTTGTCGGCCGCAGCTGATGACGGCGTTTGTCTTTATTGCGGCATCATGTGGCGCCGCGCTGACAGGGTGATGGATGCCTCTCCGCCGCCGTCTGAACGCCGGCACCGCTCGGCGGGGTGCTGCAAAACGCTTTTCGGGCGCAGGTAATTGGTGGCAGACCATTGCTCATCAGCGCTCTCATTAATCTCGTTAAAAACGCGCTCTCCGCATTGGTCCCCGGGGGCCTCGGCAGAGACGGCCGACGACGATATTTCATCGGGGAAGGAAGCCAGCAGCGCCTCGGTGTAAACGACGTACCTCCCCCGTCATCGGGCGTGGTGGCCATCCAGCGGTAAAAGGACGCCTTCTCATTGCTCAGCTGGAGGTGGCTTTTGTCGAGTCCAAATTCTATTTATTCAAGATGGCGCCCTGCTTGTCTCCCGAGATGCACGGCGTGCTGTGGATTAGGAGCAAAAATTGCAATCAATTCACGCAGCAGGAGACGAGGGGAACTAACAGATAAAGTTCTTAGCATAATTCGTACTATCTGCCATCGTCATGTTGTTGGGTGTGGAGCGTCATGGCGTCTTCTCCTTCAGGCTCCGTGGCCAAGACTTGACCATTCAACCAGTCGCTAGACCGGGGGTCAGCAAGCCTTTAGCGCAGGGGTCGGGAACCTTTTTGGCTGAGAGAGCCAAGAAGCCAAATATTCTAAAATGTATTTACGTAAGAGC
Source organism: Nerophis ophidion (assembly GCF_033978795.1). NCBI lineage: Eukaryota > Metazoa > Chordata > Actinopteri > Syngnathiformes > Syngnathidae > Nerophis > Nerophis ophidion. The sequence continues at coordinate 26,340,814 of NC_084637.1, forward strand.
CATATAATATATTTTTAACACTGAACACAACTATTTCGCTATTTTTTTGCAACTTAACGCCCCAAAAAATGGAAATGCTGATTATCGGTCCTGCTAGACACCGACCTCTATTTAATAATACAACTTTAACATTTGACAACCAAATAATAAAACAAGGTGACTCGGTAAAAAATCTGGGTATTATTTTTGACCCAACTCTCTCCTTTGAGCCACACATTAAAAGCGTTACTAAAACGGCCTTCTTTCATCTCCGTAATATTGCTAAAATTCGCTCCATTTTGTCCACTAAAGACGCCGAGATCATTATCCATGCGTTTGTTACGTCTCGTATCGATTACTGTAACGTATTATTTTCGGGTCTCCCCATGTCTAGCATTAAAAGATTACAGTTGGTACAAAATGCGGCTGCTAGACTTTTGACAAGAACAAGAAAGTTTGATCACATTACGCCTGTACTGGCTCACCTGCACTGGCTTCCTGTGCACTTAAGATGTGACTTTAAGGTTTTACTACTTACGTATAAAATAGTACACGGTCTAGCTCCATCCTATCTTGCCGATTGTATTGTAGCATATGTCCTGGCAAGAAATCTGCGTTCAAAAGACTCCGGCTTATTAGTGATTCCTAGAGCCCAAAAAAAGTCTGCAGGCTATAGAGCGTTTTCTGTTCGGGCTCCAGTACTCTGGATTGCCCTCCCGGTAACAGTTTGAGATGCTACCTCAGTAGAAGCATTTAAGTCTCACCTTAAAACTCATCTGTTTACTCTAGCCTTTAAATAGACCTCCTTTTTAGACCAGTTGATCTGCCGCTTCTTTTCTTTTTCTCCTATGTCCCCCCCTCCCTTGTGGAGGGGGTCCGGTCCGATGACCATGGATGAAGTACTGGCTGTCCAGCGTCGAGACCCAGGATGGACCGCTCGTCTGTGTATCCGTTGGGGACATCTCTACGCTGCTGATCCGCCTCCGCTTGGGATGGTTTCCTGTGGACGGGACTCTCGCTGCTGTCTTGGATCCGCGTTGAACTGAACTCTCGCGGCTGTGTTGGAGCCACTATGGATTGAACTTTCACAGTATCATGTTAGACCCGCTCGACATCCATTGCTTTCGGTCCCCTAGAGGGGGGGGATTGCCCACATCTGAGGTCCTCTCCAAGGTTTCTCATATTCAGCATTGTCACTGGCGTCCCACTGGATGTGAATTCTCCCTGCCCACTGGGTGTGAGTTTTCCTTGCCCTTTTGTGGGTTCTTCCGAGGATGTCGTAGTCGTAATGATTTGTGCAGTCCTTTGAGACATTTGTGATTTGGGGCTATATAAATAAACATTGATTGATTGATTGATTGAACTAAAAGTGTGCATTTTTAATTAAGACCAACATTTCTAGAGTATAATACGTCTCTTATTGTTTGTAATAACGTTGTTATTCTGAAGCTAATTTAGGAGGGGGCGTGGCCTGCGGCTCTGCAGTGAAGCGGGGTGTTGCCAGGACCGGCCTCGAAATCAGCGACAGGTGTGTAAATGGCCCACCTGGGCCTTGTTGAAGAACCCCCAAGACGGCTGGCCCTACACTAACCAATAATAAATCAATCAATCAATCAATCAATCAATGTTTACTTATATAGCCCTAAATCATTAGTGTCTCAAAGGGCTGCACAGACCACAACTACGACATCCCCGGTAAGCCCACTTAAGGGCAAGGAAAACTCACACCCAGTGGGACGTCGGTGACAATGATGACTATGAGAACCTTGGAGAGGACGAAAGCAATGGATGTTGAGCGGGTCTAACATGATACTGTGAAAGTTCAATCCATAATGGATCCAACAGTCCAGTCCAAAGCGGATCCAACACCGCAGCGAGAGTCCCGTTCACAGCGGAGCCAGCAGGAAACCATCCCAAGCGGAGGCGGATCAGCAGCGCAGAGATGTCCCCAGCCGATACACAGGCGAGCAGTACATGGCCACCGGATCGGACCGGACCCCTTCCACAAGGGAGAGTGGGACATAGGAGAAAAAGAAAAGAAATGGCAGATCAACTGGTCTAAAAAGGGAGTCTATTTAAAGGCTAGAGTATACAAATGAGTTTTAAGGTGAGACTTAAGTGCTTCTACTGAGGTAGCATCTCGAACTGTTACCGGGAGGGCATTCCAGAGTACTGGAGCCCGAAATGAAAACGTTCTATAGCCCGCAGACTTTTTTTGGGCTTTGGGAAGCACTAATAAGCCGGAGTCCTTTGAACGCAGATTTCTTGCCGGGGACATATGGTACAATACAATCGGCAAGATAGGATGGAGCTAGACGGTGTAGTATTTTATACGTAAGTAGTAAAACCTTGGAATCATCTGGGAAGGGTAAGAAATAAATTATTTCTTACCCTTAAGGCAACTTCTTTAACAGGTGCGGTAGAAAAAAAGGATGGATGGATTCAAATACGGCGTGGCGCAGTGGGAGAGTTTCCGTGCGCAACCCGAGGGTCACTGGTTCAAATCCCACCTAGAACCAACCTCGTCACGTCCGTTGTGTCCTGAGCAAGACACTTCACCCTTGCTCCTGATGGGTGCTGGTTGGCGCCTTGCATGGCAGCTCCCTCCATCAGTGTGTGAATGTGTGTGTGAATGGGTAAATGTGGAAGTAGTGTCAAAGCGCTTTGAGTACCTTGAAGGTAGAAAAGCGCTATACAAGTACAACCCATTTATTTTAAATGCATGAGCATTTTTATATTTTTAACGTTATTTTTAACACTGTGATTACAAATGGAATTAGTCATTACTTATTGTGTTACGTAGTGTCAGCTCAGATTTATCCGAGAGCCAGATGCAGTCATCAAAAGAGCCAAATCTGGCTCGCGAGCCATAGGTTCCCTACCCCTGCTTTAGTGGCTCCCTGGAGCATTTTTTAAAAAAGGTTTGAAAATGGAAAAAGATGTAATAATATTTTGTTTTAGTTTTAGTATGTTTTACACAAACCTTCCCAATTGTTAAAAAGCCCACTGTTTAATACAGGGGTCTCAAAATCAATTTACCTGGGGGCCATTGGATGCAGAAACTGGGTGAGGCTGGGCCCCAAGATAAGATTTCTTAAAAATATATATCATGTACTTTTTAATGAATTCTCCTTCTTTGAATGGCTTTCCCGCCCTAGCAACATGCTTTCCAACAATCTTCTAAGGCGTTCATTCTCCCGATTTTCACCCGGACAACAATATTAAAAGGGGAACATTATCACAATTTCAAAAGGGTTAAAAACAATAAAAATCAGTTCCCAGTGGCTTGTTGTATTTTTTTAAGTTGTTTTCAAAATTTTACTGGTCCCGGAATATCCCTAAAAAAAGCTTTAAAGTGCTTGATTTTCGCTATTTGCGATGCGACTATCCATTTCCCTGTGACGTCATACAGTGCTGCAAATGTAAACAAACAATGGGAATAGCACAGCAAGATATAGCGACATTAGCTCGGATTCAGACTCGGATTTCAGCGACTTAAGCGATTCAACAGTTTAAGCATGTATTGAAACGGATGGTTGGAGTATGAAAGTATTGAAGAAGAAACTGAAACTATTGAGCGAATAGCTATTGACGCTATTCATAGCCATAGCATGGCCGAATAGCTGCGTTAGCATCGCCGCTAAAATGTGCGGACCAAACGATCAGGACTTTCGCATCTTGTGACACTGGAGCAACTTAAACCCTTCGATTGGTAAGTGTTTTTTTCGCATTAAATGTGGGTGGAAGGAAACGTAATATAGTTGCAAATGCATCTGCAGGTTATCCATACATCTCTTTGCCATGTCTGCTTTAGCACCGCCGGTAAATAGCATGTTAGCATCGATTAGCATAGCATGTTAGCATCAATTAGCTGGCAGTCAACATCAACAGAACTCACCTTTGTGAATTTGTTGACTTTATAGTTGCAAATGCCTCTGCAGGTTATCCATACATCTCTGTGCCATGTCTGCTTTAGCATCGCCGGTAAATAGCATGTTAGCATCGATAAGCGTAGCATGTTAGCATCGATTAGCTGGCAGTCACGCCGCAACCAAATATGTCTGATTATCAATCAATCAATCAATCAATGTTTACTTATATAGCCCTAAATCACTAGTGTCTCAAAGGGCTGCACAAACCACCACGACATCCTCGGTAGGAAAACTCACACCCAGTGGGACATTGGTGACAATAATGACCCAGTGGGACGTCGGTGACAATGATGACTATGAGAACCTTAGAGAGGAGGAAAGCAATGGATGTCGAGCGGATCCAACATGATACTGTGAAAGTTCAATCCACAATGGATACAACACAGTCGCGAGAGTCCAGTCCAAAGAGGATCCAAGACACAGCAGCGAGAGTCCCGTTCACAGCGGAGCCAGCAGGAAACCATCCCAAGCGTAGGCGGACCAGCAGCGCAGAGATGTCCCCAGCCGATACACAGGCGAGCAGTACATGGCCACTGGATCGGACCGGACCCCCTCCACACCGGAGAGTGGGACATAGAAGAAAAAGAAAAGAAACGGCAGATCAACTGGTCTAAAAAGGGAGTCTATTTAAAGGCTAGAGTATACAAATGAGTTTTAAGGTGAGACTTAAATGCTTCTACTGAGGTGGCATCGCGAACTGTTACCGGGAGGGCATTCCAGAGTACTGGAGCCCGAACGGAAAATGCTCTATAGCCCGCAGACTTTTTTTGGGCTTTGGGAATCACTAATAAGCCGGAGTCCTTTGAACGCAGATTTCTTGCCGGGACATATGGTACAATACAATCGGCAAGATAAGATGGAGCTAGACCGTGTAGTATTTTATACGTAAGTAGTAAAACCTTAAAGTCACATCTTAAGTGCACAGGAAGCCAGTGCAGGTGAGCCAGTACAGGCGTAATGTGATCAAACTTTCTTGTTCTTGTCAAAAGTCTAGCAGCCGCATTTTGTACCAACTGTAATCTTTTAATGCTAGACATGGGGAGACCCGAAAATAATACGTTACAGTAGTCGAGGCGAGACGTAACAAACGCATGGATAATGATCTCAGCGTCTTTAGTGGACAGAATGGAGCGAATTTTAGCGATATTACGGAGATGAAAGAAGGCCGTTTTAGTAACGCTTTTAATGTGTGCCTCAAAGGAGAGAGTTGGGTCGAAGATAACACCCAGATTCTTTACCGTGTCGCCTTGTTTAATTGTTTGGTTTTCAAATGTTAGAGTTGTATTATTAAATAGAGTTCGGTGTCTAGCAGGACCGATAATCAGCATTTCCGTTTTTTTGGCGTTGAGTTGCAAAAAGTTAGCGGACATCCATTGTTTAATTTCATTAAGACATGCCTCCAGCTGACTACAATCCGGCGTGTTGGTCAGCTTTAGGGGCATGTAGAGTTGGGTGTCATCAGCATAACAGTGAAAGCTAATACCGTATTTGCGTATGATGTCACCTAGCGGCAGCATGTAGATGCTGAAGAGTGCAGGGCCAAGGACCGAACCCTGGGGAACTCCACACGTTACCTTAACGTAGTCCGAGGTCACATTGTTATGGGAGACACACTGCATCCTATCAGTAAGATAAGAGTTAAACCAAGACAGGGCTAAGTCTGACATACCAATTCGTGTTTTGATACGTTCTAATAAAATGTTATGATCGACGGTATCGAAAGCAGCGCTAAGATCGAGGAGCAGCAACATAGATGACGCATCAGAATCCATCGTTAGCAATAGATTAGTCATTTTTGCGAGGGCTGTCTCCGTGGAGTGATTTGCCCTGAAACCGGATTGAAAGGTTTCACATAGATTGTTAGACGCTAAGTGTTCATTTAACTGCTCCGCAACAATTTTTTCAAGGATTTTTGAAATAAAGGGAAGGTGAGACACCGGTCGGTAATTTACCATGAGGTCAGGATCGAGGTTAGGTCTTTTAAGAAGAGGATGAATAACCGCTTTTTTGAATGCTAGGGGAACAGTGCCCGAGGAGAGTGATAAGTTTATAATATTTAGCACTGATGGACCTAATAATACAAAGAGCTCCTTGATCAGTTTCCCAGGAAGAGGGTCAAGTAAACATGTTGTCTGTTTTATTCCATTTACACGTTGTACCAATTCCTCTAATGTTATTTCCTCAAAACGAGAGAAAGTATTTTGGAGGGTAGTATCCGCCGTATATACAATCGTGTCAGTGTTAATTAGCATATGAGTCAACAACAACAAAACTCCCCTTTGTGGTTTCGTTGACTTTATCGTTGCAAATGCATCTGCAGGTTATCCATACATCTCTGTGCCATGTCTGTCATCGCCGGTAAAATGTGGAGACACTCTGGCACATTCAATGTGGGTCTGGCGGCAGACACTTTCGCATCTTCGGGCCAGTGGTGCAACTTGAATCCCTCCCTGTTAGTGTTGTTACAACCTCCGACAACACACCGACGTGGCATGATGTCTCAGAGGTTCCAAAAAATAGTCGAAAAAACCGGAAAATAACAGAGCTGAGACCCGGTGTTTGCAATGTGTTGAAAATGAAAATGGTGGCTGTATTACCTCGGTGACGTCACGTTCTGACGTCATCGCCACAGAGCGATAAACAGAAAGGCGTTTAATTCGCCAAAATTCACCCATTTAGAGTTCGGAAATCGGTTAAAAAAATATATGGTCTTTTTTCTGCACCATCAAGGTATATATTGACGCTTACATAGGTCTGGTGATAATGTTCCCCTTTAAGGGCGTGCCTTGATGACACTGCCTTAAGCGTCCTCTACACCCTGCCGTCTCGTCCGCTTTTCCCCCATACAAACAGTGTACCGGCCCGATCAAATACTATATGAGTTTTCTACAGAGCCACGGGGGTGACTGCAAGACATTTGATCAACAGCCATACAGGTCACACTGAGGGTGGATGTATAAGCAACGTTATCACTGTTACAAATATGCGCCACACTGTGAACCCACACCAAACAAGAATGACAAACACATTTTGGGAGAACATCAACACCGTAACACAACATAAACACAACAGAACAAATATCCGGGCTACAATAGGGGGCGGGGCGTGGGGGTGGAGGTGTATATTGTAGCCCGGAAGAGTTAGGGCTGCATGGGATTCTGGGTATTTGTTCTGTTGTTTTTATGTTGTGTTACGGTGCGGATGTTCTCCCAAAATGTGTTTGTCATTCTTGTTTGGTGTGGGTTCACAGTGTGGCACATATTTGTAACAGTGTTAAAGTTGTTTATACAGCCACCCTCAGTGTGACCTGTATGGCTGTTGATCAACTATGTCTTGCAGTCACTCATTACGTCTTCAGAATCCAAATACAACATGTGGCTTTGCTGGCATGCTATTGGTACAGGTTACAGAGAACGTTAAAGACAGTACCTCCTTGGTGCCCCTTCAATAGTGTTGTGTTAAGTTTTCATATTGAGGTGCGGGCCGCAAAATAATGTCTGCGTGTTTGAGACCCCTGGTTTAATATGTTTGTGTGTATGCTTCACTGATGACAGTATTTGGTCAACATTGTTTTGGCCTACTAATTTCGGCGGTTCTTGAACTCACCATAGTGTGGACTGTGACACAACCGTTTCTTTACATGTAAAATCTTCCACTCCTTCTTTTTCTCAGTTTGTCCACCAAACGTTTTATACTGTGCGTGAAAGGTGACAGGTTTTAGTGCCAATCAGGCATATTTGGCCAGTTCGTGACTGCAAGGTCATCAATGCTAACATGCTATTATTGCATTATTAGAATGTAATAGAGTAGAATAGAAAGTACTTTATTGATCTCAGGGGGAAATTCAGCACCACAGTTCGCTCACAAAAAACAATAAACAACAATCTATCTGTGTTGAGGTGGTGACTTGTCCAGGATGTTTCTTATTGCAATTATTTTTTGTCCTTAAATAAAATAGTGAACATACAAGACAACTTGTCTTTTAGTAGTAAGTAAACAAACAAAGGCTCCTAATTAGTCTGCTGACATATGCAGTAACATATTATGTCATTTATCTACCTATTATTTTGTCAACGTTATGAGGGACAAACTGTAAAGAATTATTATTAATCTACTTGTTCATTTACTGTTAATATCTGCTTACTTTGTCTTTTAACATGTTCTATCTATACTTCTGTTAAAATGTAATAATCACTTATTCTTCTGTTGTTTGATACTTTACATTATTTTTGGATGATACCACAAATTTGGGTATCGATCCGATACCAAGTAGTTACAGGATCATACATTGGTCATATTCAAAGTCCTCATGTGTCCAGGGACATATTTCCTGACTTTATAAACATAATATACATTTCAAAAATGAAAAAAAATGTGACGATAATAAAAAAAATAACTATGTAATCATAGTAGTATCGACTACATACACTATTGTACTTTGTATCATTACAGTGGATGTCAGGTGTAGATCCACCCATGGCGTTTGTTTACGTTCAAGGTTGCTAGTTTGCTTTTAGCAGTGAGCTGTGTGTAGTGAAGCATGTTTAGCTATTCCTCGTCCTGCAGTAATGATACTTGTAAGAAAGAAACGTACTTTATTTCTCGCCAGCGAGCTATCCATGTCTTGAAGCACCTCAGTGTTATAGCTTCACTTTTATCTTTAGTTTTGAAGCCAAAATGCGTCCGATCTCCCTTTTCTGTCTACGCACTGTGTCTGCTTGTATGTACTCTGTGATTGTGCGCTGCCGAACATGCTCCTCTGCTTGTAAAACCAGCAATGTCATGACACGCCTGTTAAAAAAAAAACAAAAAAATGGGGAAGCAGTGTATGGAGAGGTGGAGCCGGCGAACGAGCAGCGGGGCAGGGCATGCAGGAGACAAGACGGCGGCGAGGAGGCGGAGAATGCGGCCGAGCGGAGAGGCGGGGCGTGCTGGGAGCGACGCCGCAGTCATGTGCAGGTGTATAAAAGGGGAGAAGGAGGAGGAGAGCCCGCAGCAGCGGAAACAAAGAGCAGGACGACGGCGGCTGAAAAGCGGACCATCAGCGAGCAGTGGAGAGGAGCAGCTGAAAAGCGATCAGACCTGAAGACAAAGCTTTATTTTGAAAAAATAAAAGAGTCAAACCTGCTCAAACGAGATGTCCTTCCTTGGTGGTTAGTGGAACCCGCACGACAGCGAGCAACTGTCACACAGTACTTTTCAAACAGTATAGTACCGTTTTTGATTCATTGCAGGAAGTGGAATTAAAACCCGGTAAAACAGGACAAAAATCCCCAATTTGCTTGAAAAAGAGGCGAGTACAAATGGAAGATGGAGAGAAGGAGACGCCACACTGAGATCCTGCTTTATCGCCTCCGCCTTTCATGTCTTCCCTGGTCAAAAGACCGCGATGTTAAAAAAAGCAGACGCCGAACAAAAAAAAAATAAAAACGCTCCTTTTCACATAAGACGTCTTTTCATCTGCTTTCTGAGGCGATTGATCAGTCGCCTTCCACACATGGCTTTCACGCCACAATCCGCCCTGGCTGCTCAGCGGGTCTGGCGCTCACGTTGGCCCCCGTCCACAAGTTCACATTTTCATGCTCCCAAAACCCAATCTTTTGTCGTTTTAGTACGCATTTAGGAAGTTTGGTCGGCCTCATTTCCTCCAATATTTTTTTGTTCCAGAAGAGAGAGAAAGGTCACGTCAGTGTTGTGACGCCGGCGAGGCATCATTACTGCCTGATCACCTGTGTCACCTCAGGAGGCGTCACCGGCCTAATGAGCACCGTCAGCCCTCCATCTAATGAGGGGAGGACAATCTTACTGAACTCGCCTTCCAGCTACCGCCTGCTCACCCGCTATTTGATTACACGTCCAGGAATAAACCTCATCACACAAAAGCAAGCCAGGAGACTAATTTTTTTTGTTTTAAACGTATAAAATTAGTTTGAAAAAAATAGCATGCTAATATAAGAGACATTAACATACTTTCAAAGTATTAAAAACCATGATTTTTATTTTTAAACACACAAAATTTGCTAAAAAGTTAGCATGTGAGACATTAGCATATTTTCAGTTAGCATGTGAGACATTAGCATATTTTCAAAGTATGAAGAAAATCATGATTTTTAGCGTTAAACTTACAAAATTTGCTAAAAAGTTAGCATGTTAATATGAGAGACATTAGCATACTTTCAAAGTATGAAGAAAAATCATGATTTTTTGTTTTAAACCCACAAAATTAGCTAAAAAAGCTGGCAAAAAAGTTAGCATGCTATTATGAGAGACATTAGCATACTTTCAAAGTATGGAAAAAATCAGGATTTTTTGTGTTAAACATACAAAATTTGCTAAAAAGTTAGCATGCTAATATGAGAGACATTATCATACTTTCAAAGTATCAAAAACCATGATTTTTATTTTTAAACACACAAAATTTGCTAAAAAGTTAGCATGTGAAACATTAGCATATTTTCAAAGTATGAATAAAAATCCTGATTTATAGTGTTAAACATACACAATTAGCAGAAAAGTTAGTATGCTAAAATAAGACGCAGTACCATACTTTCAAAGTATCAAAAATCGTGATTTTTAGTTTTAAACACACAAAATTAGCTAAAAAAGCTAACAAAAAAGTCAGAATGCTAATATAGGAGACATTACCATACTTCCATAGTACGAAGAAAAATCATTATTTTTAGTGTTAAACATACAAAATTAGCTAAACAGTTAGCATGCTAATATGGAGAGACATTAGCATACCTTCAAAGTACCAAAAATCTTGATTTTTATTTTTAAACAGAGAAAATTCGCTAAAAAGCTAGTAAAAAAGTTAGCATGCTAATATAAGAGACATTAGCATACTTTCAAAGTATGAAAAAAATCATGATCTTTTGTGTTAAAAATACAACATTTGCTAAAAGTCTAGCAAAAATGTTAGCATGCTAATACAAGAGACATTAGCGTACTTTCAAAGTATCAAAAAATCCAGATTTTTAGTGTTAAACATACAAAATTAGCTACAGTCAGCATGTTAATATGACAGACATTAGCATACTTTCAAAGTATGGAGAAAATCATGATTTTTAGCGTGATAAACATACAAAATGAGCTAAAAAAAAAGAGAGCAAAAAAGTTAGTATGCTAATATAAGAGATATTAACATACTTTTAAAGTATCAAAAATCATGATTTTTATTTTTAAACACACAAAATTTGCTAAAAAGTTAGCATGTGAGACATTAGCATATTTTCAAAGTATAAAGAAAATCAGGATTCTTAGCGTTAAACTTACAAAATTTGCTAAAAAGCTAGCATAAACATTAGCATGCTGATATAAAAGACATTAGCTTACTTTCCAAAGTATCAAAAATCATGATTTCTCGTTTTAAACCCACAAAATTAGCTAAAAAAGCTGGCAAAAAAGTTAGCATGCTAATATGAGAGACATTAGCATACTTTTAAAGTATGAAAAAAACTCATGATTTATAGTGTTAAACATACACAATTTGCAGAAAAGTTAGTATGCTAAAATAAGACACAGTACCATACTTTCAAAGTATCAAAAATCATGATTTTTACTTTTAAACACACAAAATTTGCTAAAAAAATCTAACAAAAAAGTCAGAATGCTAATATAAGAGACATTAGCATACTTCCATAGTACGAAGAGAAAACATGATTTTTAGTGTTAAACATACAAAATTAGCTAAATAGTTAGCATGCTAATATGAGAGCCTTTAGCATACTTTCAAAGTATAAAAAATCCTGATTTTTATTTTTAAACAGAGAAAATTCGCTAAAAAGCTAGTAAAAAAAGTTAGCATGCTAATATGAGACATGATCATACTTTCAAAGTAGGAAAAAAATCATATTTTGTTTTAAACTTTCTAAATTTGCTAAAAGGCTAGCAAAAATGTTAGCATGCTAATATAAGAGACATTAGCGTACTTTCAAAGTATCAAAAAAATCATGATTTTTAGTGTTAAACATACAAAATTAGCAAAAGTCAGCAAGTTAATATGACAGACATTAGCATACTCTCAAAGTATGGAGAAAATCATGATTTTTAACGTGATAAACATACAAAATGAGCTAAAGAAAAGAGCAAAAAAGTTAGTATGCTAATATAAGAGACATTAACATACTTTCAAAGTATCAAAAATCATGATTTTTATTTTTAAACACACAAAATTTGCTAAAAAGTTAGCATGTGAGACATTAGCATATTTCCAAAGTATGAAGAAAATCATGATTTTTAGCGTTAAACTTACCAAATTTGCTAAAAAGCTAGCAAAAACATTAGCATGCTGATATAAAAGACATTAGCTTACTTTCCAAAGTATCAAAAATCATGATTTCTTGTTTTAAACCCACAAAATTAGCTAAAAAAGCGGGCAAAAAAGTTAGCATGCTAATATGAGAGACATTAGCATACTTTCAAAGTATGAAAAAAATCGGGATTTTTTTGTGTTAAACATACACAATTTGCTAAAAAGTTAGCATGTTAGTATGACAGACATTAGCATACTTTCAAAGTATGAAGAAAAATCATGATTTTTTGTGTTAAACATACACAATTAGCAGAAAAGTTAGTATGCTAAAATAAGACGCAGTACCATACTTTCAAAGTATCAAAAATCGTGATTTTTAGTTTTAAAAACACAAAATTAGCTAAAAAAAAAGCTAAAAAAAAAGTCAGAATGCTAATATAAGAGACATTACCATACTTTTACAGTTTGAAAAAAAACCCATGATTTTTAGTGTTAAACATACAAAATTAGCTAAACAGTTAGCATGCTAATATGACAGACATTAGCATTCTTTCAAAGTATCAAAAATCAGGATTTTTATTTTCAAACACAGAAAATTCGCTAAAAAGCTAGTGAAAAAAGTTACCATGCTAATATGAGACATGAACATACTTTCAAAGTTGGAAAAAAAATCCTATTTTGTTTTAAACATACATTTGCTAAAAGGCTAGCAAAAATGTAAGCATGCTAATATAAGAGACATTAGCGTACTTTCAAAGTATCAAAAATCATGATTTTTGGTGTTAAACATACTAAATTAGCTAAAGTCAGCATGTTAATACGACAGACATTAGCATACTTTCAAAGTATGAAGAAAATCATGATTTTTAGCGTGATAAACATACAAAATGAGCTAAAAAAGAGAGCAAAAAAGTTAGCATGCTAATATAAGAGACATTAGCATACTTTCAAAGTATGAAAAAAAATTTGATTTTTTTGTGTTAAACATACAAAATTAGCTAAAAAAAAGCTGGCAAAAAAGTTAGCATGTTAATATAAAATACATTAGCTTACTTACAAAGTATGAAAAAAATCATGTTTTTTAGTGTTAATCATACAAAATTAGCTAAAAAGTTAACATGTTGATATGAGAGACATTAGCATACTTTCGAAGTATGAAAAAAAAACATGTTTTTTAGTGTTGAACATACAACATTAGCTAAAAAGTTAGCATGTTAATATGAGAGACATTAGCATACTTTCAAAGTATGAAGAAAAATCATGATTTATAGTGTTAAACATACACAATTAGCAGAAAATTTAGTATGCTAAAATAAGACGCAGTACCATACTTTGAAAGTATCAAAAATCATGATTTTTAGTTTTAAACACACAAAATTTGCTTTAAAAAAAGCTAACAAAAAAGAATGCTAATATAAGAGACATTAGCATACTTTCAAAGTACGAAAAAAAATCATCATTTTTAGTGTTAAACATACAAATTTTGCCAAAAAGCTAGCAAAAATGTTAGCATGTTAATATAAAAGACATACAAAATCAGCTAAACAGTTAGCATGCTAATATGAAAGACATTAACATACTTTGAAAGTATCAAAAATCATGATTTTTATTTTCAAACAGAGAAAATTCGCTAAAAAGCTAGAAAAAAAGTTTGCATGCTAATATAAGAGACATTAGCATACTTTCAAAGTATGAAAAAAATCATGATCTTTTGTTTTAAACATACAACATTTGCTAAAAGGCTAGCAAGAATGTTAGCATGCTAATATAAGTCACATTAGTGTACTTTCAAAGTATCAAAAATCATGATTTTTAGTGTTAAACATACAAAATGAGCTAAAAAGGAGAGCAAAAAAATTAGTATGCTAATATAAGAGACATTAGCATACTTTCAAAGTATGAAAATTTTTTTTAATATGACAGACATTAGCATACTTTCAAAGTATGAAGAAAATCATGATTTTTAGCGTGATAAACATACAAAATGAGCTAAAAAGGAGAGCAAAAAAATTAGTATGCTAATATAAGAGACATTAGCATACTTTCAAAGTATGAAAAATTTTTTTATTTTTTTTTGTGTGTTTTAAACATACAAAATTAGCTAAAAAAATTTTAAAAAAGCTGGCAAAAAAGATGGCGCCATAGGGCCAACAATAAAACACCTTCTAGGTCAGGGGTAAGCAAACCTTTTGCCTCAGGGGCCACATTGGCTTTTGAAATTTGACAGACGGGCCGGGCAAGCACATGATGCATTTCAAAGCAAATCATATCTGTTGGCACTAAGAGTAGATTTCTCAAACATGGGCTGTTTAATAATAATAATAATACATTTTATTTTCAACAATTTCATAACACAACATTACAAAAACATAAAAATGGTATTAAAGGGCTAACACTCGCATTCTCTTTTAGTGGCCACAGTGTTGTTGATCACCCTTTTTGCCAGTGAGTCATAGTCTGGTATTAGTTTTGTTGTGGTCTTTGCTCAATTATGTTTTAATATTTGGCGGGCGGGATGTAGTTTGCTCACACCTGTCAAAGGTGTATTTACTTGTTTTTTTTTTTTTAACTATTTTTATTATGACTGTTATCGGAAAAAAAAAGTCCATAAATTAGCCACACCGTCTTAGAAGCCGCAGAGTTCAAAGTGTAGGAAAAAAGGAGGGGCTTCGAGTTTGTAATGTACAGTGCTTTAATATAGAAGGTGGCGAGACTTTGGAAGAGTTTGTGTGGGTTATTCTACTTTGTGGAATAACCCACAAAGTGGGTAAACACTTTGTAAACACAAACTCTGCCCAGCAACAATGGCTACCCAGCCCCCACAATGCATTGCCAAATCACCTGCCCTTTCCATCCCTCTCGAAAAGACGCACAGGTCTCACTTCATTATCGCTTCACTTGTTTCAACCTCGATTTGGAACGTGTCGAACATTATCACCTCCTTGTTAAGAAAAGAAACGACAAGAAGGCGTTGTTTCCAAAAGTGTCTGCTGCCGACTGGCAAAAGAAAAAGTGATTTAAAAAAATCGGGTTTGGCGGCTTTAACGTGGATTTAAAGTGCAAGCTACTCGGACAAGTACAATGTATACAAAAAGTTACTTCGGTAAATGTAACAAAGTAAAAGTAGTTTACGCCGCACAAAAATACTCACGTAAAATTAAAAAGTATGTTGCTGTAAAACTACTCTGACAAGTAATATGTGGCCATAAAGTAAATATAACAAAGTAAAAGTAGTGTTTCCTTTTAACAAAAATACTCAAGTAAAAGTAAAAAAGTATGTCTCAGTAAAACTACTCTGACAAGTACAATGTAATCAAAAGGATACTTAAGTAAATGTAACAAAGTAAAAGTAGTTTTTTCTTCACAAAAATACTCAAACGTAAAAAGTATGTTGCAGTAAAACTACTCTGACAAGTACAATGTACCTAAAAAGTTACTTAAGTAAATGTAACAAAGTAAAAGTAGTAGTTTCTTCTTCACAAAAATACTCAAGTAAAAATAAAAAGTATGTCGCAGTAAAACTACTCTGACAAGTACAATGTATCCAAAAAGTTACTTGAGTAAAAGTAACAAAATAAAACTAGTTTCCTCTTGACAAAATTACTCAAGTAAACGTAAAAAGTATATCACATTAAAACTACTCTGACAAGTACAATGTAATCAAAAGGATACTTAAGTAAATGTAACAAAGTAAAAGTAGTTTTTTCTTCACAAAAATACTCAAACGTAAAAAGTATGTTGCAGTAAAACTACTCTGACAAGTACAATGTACCTAAAAAGTTACTTAAGTAAATGTAACAAAGTAAAAGTAGTAGTTTCTTCTTCACAAAAATACTCAAGTAAAAATAAAAAGTATGTCGCAGTAAAACTACTCTGACAAGTACAATGTATCCAAAAAGTTACTTGAGTAAAAGTAACAAAGTATAAGTAGTGTTTCCTCTTGACAAAATTACTCAAGTAAACGTAAAAAGTATATCACATTAAAACTACTCTGACAGGTACAATGTATCCAAAAAGTTGTCAAATGTACCAAAGTAAAAGTAGTGTTTCCTCTTAACAAAAATACTCAAGTAAAAGTAAAAAGTAAGTGCAGTGAAACTACTCTGACAAGTACAATGTAACCAAGAAGTTACTTAAGTAAATGTAACAAAGTAAAAGTAGTGTTTCCTCTTCACAAAAATACTCAAGTAAAATACAAAAGTATGTTGCAGTAAAACTACTCTGACAAGTATAATGTATCTAAAAAGTTACTTAAGTAAATGTACCAAAGTAAAAGTAGTTTCCTCTTCACAAAAATACTCAAGTAAAAGTAAAATATATTTTGCAGTAAAACTACTCTGACAAGTACAATGTATCTAAAAAGTTACTTAAGTAAATGTAACAAAGTAAAAGTAGTTTCTTCTTGACAAAAATACTCAAGTTAAAGTAAAAAGTATGTTGCTGTATAAACTACTCTGACAAGTAATATGTATCCAAAAAGTAGATGTAACAGAGTAAAATTACTGTTTCCTTTTCACAAAAATACTCAAGTAAACGTAAAAAGTATATTACATTAAAACTACTCTGACAAGTCAAGGTATCCAAAAAGTTACTTAAGTAATAGTAATAAAAGTAGTGTTTATTCTTCACAAAAATACTCAAGTTAAAGTAAAAAAGTATGTTGCAGTAAAACTACTCTGACAAGTACATTGTATTCAAATGGATACTTTTTTTAACCGATTTCCGAACTCTAAATGGGTGAATTTTGGCGAATTAAACGCCTTTCTATTATTCGCACACGGGGCGATGACGTCACAACGTGATGTCACCCAGGTAGTCAATCCGCCATTTTCTCAAACACATTACAAACATCGAGTCAAATCAGCTCTGTTATTTTCCGTTTTTTCGACTGTTTTCCGTACCTTGGAGACATCATGCCTCGTCGGTGTGTTGTCGAAGGGTGTAACAACACGATCAGGGACGGATTCAAGTTGTCTTACGTGGAGTGTGCATCGATTAGCACGGCATGCTAATCGATGCTAACATGCTATTTAGGCTAGCTGTATGTACATATTGCATCGTTATGCCCCGTTTGTAGCTATATTTGCATCCAGCCTTTCCCTCCACCCACATTTAAAGCCAAACAAACACTTACCAATCGACGGATTCGAGTATCACCAGTGTCAAAAGATCCGAAAGTCCCTCGTCTGCACATTTTACCAGCGAGGCTACAACAGACATGGCACAGAGATGAATGGATACCCTGCGACACTCAAAGCAGATGCATTTCCAACGATAAAGTCGACGAAATCATAAAGGTGAGTTTTGTTGATGTTATTGACTTATGTGCTAAACAGACATATTTGGTCGCGGCATGACTGCCATCTAATCGATGCTAACATGCTATTTAGGCTAGCTGTATGTACATTTGTAGCTATATTTGCATCCAGCCTTTCACTCCACCCACATTTAATGCCAAACAAACACTTACCAATCGACAGATTTAAGTTGCTCCTGCACATTTTATCGGCGATGCTACGACAGACATGGCACAGAGATGTATGGATACCCTGCAACACTCAATCGTTGGTTAGAAGGCAATCACCGAATAGCTTCAATAGCTATTCGCTCAATAGCTTCAGTTTCTTCTTCAATTTCGTTTTCGCTATCTGCCTCCATACTCCAACCATCCGTTTCAATACATGCGTAATCCGTTGAATCGCTTAAGCCGCTGAAATCTGAGTCTGAATCCGAACTAATGTCGCTATATCTTGCTGTGCTATCCGCCATATTGGCATCACTAAATTACGTCACAGGAAAATGGACGATGGATTTAAAGATGGCAAAAATCAGGCACTTTAAAGCCTTTTTTCGGGATATTCCATGATGGGTAAAATTTTGAAGAAACCTTCGAAAAATAAAATAAGCCACTGGGAACTGATTTTTATTGGTTTTAGCCCTTCTGAAATTGTGATAATGTTCCCCTTTAAGTATATGTAACAAAGTAAAAGTAGTTTTTTCTTCACAAAAATACTCAAGTAAACGTAAAAAGTATGTTGCAGTAAAACTACTCTGACAAGTACATTGTATCCAAAAAGTTACTTAAGTAAAAGTAGTGTTTTTTCTTCACAAAAATATGCTAATATATTATATTATCGTACTTTCAAAGTATCAAAAATCACGATTTTTAGTGTTAAACATACAAAATTAGCTAAAATGTAAGCATGTTAATATGACAGACATTAGCATACTTTTAAAGTATGAAGAAAAATCATGATTTTTAGTGTTAAACATACACAATTAGCAGAAAAGTTAGTATGCTAAAATAAGACGCAGTAACATACTTTCAAAGTATCCAAAATCATGTTTTTTGGTTTTAAACACACAAAATTAGCTAAAAAAGCTAACAAAAAAGTCAGAATGCTAGTATAGGAGACATTACCATACTTTTACAGTACGAAAAAAAATCATGATTTTTAGTGTTAAACATTCAAAGTTAGCTAAACTGTTAGCATGCTAATATGAGAGACATTAGCATACTTTCAAAGTATCAAAAATCAAGATTTTTATTTTTAAACATACAAAATTAACACAAAAATACTCTAGTAAATGTAAAAAGTATGTTGCATTAAAACTACTCTGACAAGTACAATGTGTCCCAAAAGTTACTTAATTAAAAGTAGTGTTTTTTCTTCACAAAAATACTCAAGTAAATGTAAAAAGTATGTTGAATTAAAACTACTTTGGCAAAAAAAAAGTCAAAAAAAAAAAAAAAATGTTTTCAATATCAACACAATTATAGTTGGCACTTTATATCCGGACGGAAACAGTTCAGATGACTAATAATTGTAATAATAAAAACTAGGGCTGTGAATCTTTGGGTATCTGACGATTCGATTCAATATCGATTCTTGGGGTCACGACTCGATAATATATCGATTTTTTTCGATTCGATTCGGTTCTCGATTCAAAAACGATACTTTTCCGATTCAAAACGATTCTGTATTCATTCAATACATAGGATTTCAGCAGGATCTACCCCAGTCTGCTGACATGCTAGCAGAGTAGTAGATTTAAAAAAAAAAAGCTTTTATAATTGTAAAGGACAATGTTTTATCAACTGATTGCAATAATGTATATTAGTTTTAACTATTAAACGAATGAAAAATACGACTTATTTTATCTTTGTGAAAACATTGGACACAGTGTGTTGTCAAGCTTATGAGATGCGATGCAAGTGTAAGCCACTGTGACACTATTGTTCTTTTTTATTATTTTTATAAATGTCTTATGCTAATGTCAATTAGGGATTTTTAATCACTGCTATGCTGAAATTATAATTAATATTGATACTGTTGTTGATAATATTCATTTTTATTTCATTACTTTTGGTTTGTTCTGTGTCGTGTTTGTGTCTCCTCTCAATTGCTCTGTTTATTGCAGTTCTGAGTGTTGCTGGGTCAGGTTTGGTTTTGGAATTGGATTGCATTGTTATGGTATTGATGTGTAGTGGTTTGTTGGATTGATTAAAAAAAAAAAAAAAATAGATTTTTTAGAAATGAGAATCGATTCTGAATCGTACAACGTAAATGATTGGATTCGTATTCGAATCGCTTTTCCCCCCACACACCTAATAAAAACATTAATGATAGTAATAATAATAATAATGTTGATAAAAAATAATAATAAAGTAATAATTATAGTTCCGATGACATAAGTGCAACACAACAAGTGAAATGTGGGGATAAGGACTTCCACAATGGAGCTGCAGTGGGTAGAACGTGGCCCCTGGACTGTGGACATCTTCACACCCACTCTTCTTCTTTCTATATTCAGGAGTGCCAGCTCCTCAATTACCGTGCGAGTGGGCCGGTGCGAAAGCAGAGGGAGGACGGGCGAGTCGGATATAGCAACGTTCCCCGCCCGCCCACACCGAACCGTTCTTTGCCGTGATAGAAATCTTATTAAATGATGTGATAATGCGCAGGTTTGGGATGAAAGTGTTCTCAGCCTACCTGGAGGAGTTGGACACGCTGCAGACGTGTAAAAATAGCACTTATGCAAGCTGAGGGGAAAAAAAAACGGACCGCTTTGGACGCAAGCTGACGAATAAATGTACTGTTGCTTAGGAGCAGGGAGGGGTCTTAAAGGGGAACATTATCACCAAACCTATGCAAGCGTCAATATATACCTTGAGGTTGCAGAAAAAAGACCATGTATTTTTTCAACCGATTTCCGAACTTTAAATGGGTGAATTTTGGCAAATTAAACGCCTTTCTGTTTATCGGTCTTTTAGCGATGACGTCAGAATGTGACGTCACCAAGGTAACACACCCGCCATTTTCATTTTCACATTACAAACACCGGGTCTCAGCTGTGTTATTTTCCGTTTTTTCGACTAGTTTTTGGAACCTTGGAGACATCATGCCTCGTCGGTGTGTTGTCGGAGGGTGTAACAACACTAACAGGGAGGGATTCAAGTTGCACCACTGGCAAGAAATCTGCCGCCAGACCCCCATTGAATGTACCAAAGTGTCTTCACATTTGACCGGCGATGCTAAGACAGACATGGCACAGAGATGTATGGATAACCTGCAGATGCATTTGCAACGATTAAGTCAACGAAATCACAAAGGTGAGTTTTGTTGATGTTGTTGACTTATGTGCTAATCAGACATATTTGGTCACGGCATGACTGCCAGCTAATCGATGCTAACATGCTGTGCTAATCGATGCTAACAAGCTATTTACGCTAGCTGTATGTACATTTGAAACTAGATACCCACATTTAATGCGAAACAAACACTTACCAATCGACGGATTTAAGTTGCTCCAGTGTCACAAGATGCGAAAGTCCTGATTGTTTGGTCTGCACATTTTACCGGCGATGCTAATAAGGCAGCCATGCTATGGGCCACTTCATTAGGTACACCTACACTATGGCCGAAAAGCGTCAATAGCTATTCGCTCAATAGCTTCAATTTCTTCTTCAATTTCATTTTCGCTATCTGCCTCCATACTCCGACCATCTGTTTCAATACATGTTTAATCTGTTGAATCGCTTAAGCCGCTGAAATCCGAGTCTGAATCCGAGCTAATGTCGCTATATCTTGCTGTGGTAACCGCCAAGTTGTTTGTATTGGCAGCCCTGTATGACGTCACAGGGAAATGGATAGTGGTTTCAAAGATAGAGAAAATAAGGCACTTTAAAGCTTTATTTAGGGATATTCAGGGACGGTAACATTTTGAAAAAAACTTCAAAAAATACAACAAGCCACTGGGAACTGATTTTTATTGTTTTTAACCCTTTTGAAATTGTGATAATGTTCCCCTTTAAGTCTTTTCTCAGCCAAGGAGCCCCAAACTAAAGTAGTGGAGACCCCACAGGTATAAATCTTGTGTGTTTTACATTAAACTGGTCCAAAAGGTTCCTTCTTATTGTGAAAAACTAACAATATTCCAATAATAATTGTATTGTGTGGCTAAAAGCTTCCCGGCAACGGGCATAAATATCCGGTATCGATATTTCAGTATCGATCTGCACATCACTAACGAATACATGTTTGCAAAACTCATCCAATAGATTGTAAATAACTGTAGTGTAAATACATGTAGCGATCGGAAAAAAACTCAATGAAACAAAGTAAAAGTAGTGTTTACTCTTTACAAAAATAATCAAGTAAAAGTAAAAAATTGGTGGATTAAAACTACTCTGACGAGAACAATTTATCCAAAACATTACTTAAGTAAATGTAACAAAGTATAAGTAGTGTTTACTCTTTACAAAAATAATCAAGTAAAAACAAAAAAAAATTGGTGCAATAAAACTACTCTGACAAGAATAATTTATCCAAAACATTACTTAAGTAAATACAACAAAGAAAAGGTAGCTTCCTATTCACAAAGATAATCAAGTAAAAGTAACAATTATGTTGCAGTAAAACTACTCTGACAAGTACATTGTATCTAAAAAGTTACTTAAGTAAATGTAACCGAGTAAAAGTAGTTTCCTCTTCACAAAAATAATCAAATAAAAGTAAAAAGTATGTTGCATAAAACTACTCTGACAAGTACAATTTATCCAAAACGTTACTTAAGTAAATGTAACAAAGTATAAGTAGTGTTAACTCTTTACAAAAATAATCAAGTAAAATTGAAAAAAACGTGTGCAATAAAACTACTTTGACAAGAACAATTTATTCAAAACATTACTTAAGTAAATGTAACAAATAAAAAGTAGTTTACCCTTCACAAAAATACTCAAGTAAAAGTAAAAAGTATGTTGCAGTAAAACAACTCTGACAAGTACATTGTATCTAAAAAGTTACTTAAGTAAGGGTAACCGAGTAAAAGTAGTTTCCTCTTCACAAAAATAATCAAATAAAAGTAAAAAGTATGTTGCATAAAACTACTCGGACAAGTACAATTCATCCAAAACGTTACTTAAGTAAATGTAACAAAGTATAAGTAGTGTTTACTCTTTACAAAAATAATCAAGTAAAAATAAAAATAAATGGTGCAATAAAACTACTTTGACAAGAATAATTTATTCAAAACATTACTTAAGTAAATGTAACAAAAGTAAAAGTAGTTTCCTCTTCACAAAAATAATCAAATAAAAGTAAAAAGTATGTTGCATAAAACTACTTTGACAAGTACAATTTATCCAAAACGTTACTTAAGTAAATGTGACAAAGTATAAGTAGTTTACTCTTTACAAAAATAATCAAGTAAAAAAAAAAAAAATTGTGCAATAAAACTACTTTGACAAGAACAATTTATTCAAAACATTACTTAAGTAAATGTAACAAATAAAAAGTAGTTTACTCTTCACAAAAATACTCAAGCAAAAGTAAAAAGTATGTTGCAGTAAAACTACTCTGACAAGTACAATGTATCTAAAAAGTTACTTAAGTAAATATAACCGAGTAAAAGTAGTTTCCTCTTCACAAAAATAATCAAATTAAGTAAAAAGTATGTTGCATTAAAACTACTCTGACAAGTACAATGTATCCAAAACGTTACTTAAGTAAATGTAACAAAGTAAAAGTAGATTCCTCTTCACAAAAATAATCAAATAAAAGTAAAAAAAATGGTGCAGTAAAACTACTCAGACATGTACAATGTATCCAAAAGTTACTTAAGTAAATGTAACAAAGTAAAAGTAGTTTCCTCTTCACAAAAATAATCAAATAAAAGTAAAAAGAATGTTGCAGTAAAACTACTCTGACAAGTATAGTTTATCTAAAAAGATACTTAAGTAAATGTAACAAAGTAAAAGTAGTGTTTTTTTTCTTCACAAAAATACTCAAGTAAACGTAAACAATATCTTGCATTAAAATGACTCTGACAAGTACAATGTACCCAAAACGTTACTTAAGTAAAAGTAGATTCCTCTTCACAAAAATAATCAAATAAAAGTAAAAAAAATTGGTGCAGTAAAACTACTCTGACATGTACAATGTATCCAAAAGTTACTTAAGTAAATGTAACAAAGTAAAAGTAGATTCCTCTTCACAAAAATAATCAAATAAAAGTAAAAAAAATGGTGCAGTAAAACTACTCTGACATGTACAATGTATCCAAAAGTTACTTAAGTAAATGTAACAAAGTAAAAGTAGTTTCCTCTTCAGAAAAATAATCAAATAAAAGTAAAAAGAATGTTGCTGTAAAACTACTCTGATAAGTAAATTAAAAAAAAAAAGTTACTTAATTAAATGTAACAAAGTAAAAGTAGTGTTTTTTTCTTCACAAAAATACTCAAGTAAACGTAAACAATATCTTGCATTAAAATGACTCTGACAAGTACAATGTATCCAAAACATTACTTAAGTAAATGTAACAAAGTAAAAGTAGTTTCCTCTTCACAAAAATTCAGTAAAAGTAAAAAATTGGTGCATTAAAACTACTCTGACAAGTACAATGTACCCAAAACGTTACTTAAGTAAAAGTAGATTCCTCTTCACAAAAATAATCAAATAAAAGTAAAAAAATTGGTGCAGTAAAACTACTCTGACATGTACAATGTAGCCAAAAGTTACTTAAGTAAATGTAACAAAGTAAAAGTAGTTTCCTCTTCACAAAAATAATCAAATAAAAGTAAAAAGAATGTTGCAGTAAAACTACTCTGACAAGTACATTAACAAAAAAAAGTTACTTAAGTAAATGTAACAAAGAAAAAGTAGTGTTTTTTTTCTTCACAAAAATACTCAAGTAAACGTAAACAATATCTTGCATTAAAATGACTCTGACAAGTACAATGTATCCAAAAGTTATGTAAGTAAATGTAACAAAATAAAAGTAGTTTCCTCTTCACAAAAATAATCAAATAAAAGTAAAAAGAATCTTGCAGTAAAACTACTCTGACAAGTACAGTTTATCTAAAAAGTTACTTAAGTAAATGTAACAAAGTAAAAGTAGTGTTTTTTTCTTCACAAAAATACTCAAGTAAACGTAAACAATATCTTGCATTAAAATGACTCTGACAAGCACAATGTATCTAAAAAGTTACTTAAGTAAATGAAACAAAGTAAAAGTAGTTTCCTCTTCACAAAAATCAAGTAAAAGTAAAAAATTGGTGCATTAAAACTACTCTGACAAGTACAATGTATCTGTGGAGAGGCGGAGCCGACGGTCCGACGGCGGGGCAGGACACGCTGGAGCCCTGCCCAAGATGGTGGCAAGGAGGCGCAGCATGCGGCTGAGCTGACGCCGCAATCTAATTCAGGTGCGTGGATCGCGCACCGGCAGACGATTATTATTTCTCTTTACGCTGCATAAAAGGGGAGAAGGAGGAGAGATCGGGGCAGAAGGAGGAGAGTCCGCAGCAGATGCAGCGCAAGAGCGATAGGGAGAAGACGGCGACGACGAAAGCGACCAAAGAGCGAGCAGCAGAGGAGGAGCTGAAAAGCAACCCGGCAAGAGATAGCTTTATTTGAAAAAAATAAAAAGGGTCAAACCTGCTCAAAGCAATGTCCTTCCTGAGTGGTCCAGGGAACCCGCACGACAACAGTAAGAAACTGTCACAGTTTCCTCTTCACAAAAATACTCAAGTAAAATTCTAGTGTGTTGCTGTAAAACTACTCTGACAAGTACAATGTATTTAAAAAGTAGATGTGACGGAGTAAAAGTAGTGTTACTCCCCACATCTGATCCTGAGGTATAAGTGTATATCACTTCATGCGATTCAGAAAAAAAAACGTGTCCGTTTGAAAGGAGCCTTTCATGACCCTGAAGGAGTAAAGCGGTGCAGCAATCAATGAAAGAATGAACACATGCTTGTCTAAAGCCAGCATTAGAAGCTTCTGAACATCACGCTGACACCTTAATAGACCTCCGACCTTCTACGCTGACATTTAAGCTCAAAATGTACTTTTTAGTGGGCGCCAAATGACTTACATTTCCTTACAGCGAGCGCCATCACGCAACAGCCATCATAATCACTGCTGACATTTTGTGGGCGATGTGTATGAAAAACACAAACACTGCAGCACCGCCATTCTCCGCAGATTACGCAACGCCAAGATGGAGGATGATATTTTAACAAGGTCTCGGGGGATCGCTGTGCGCTTCACAGACCTGGTCCGGCGGAATAAATGAGGTCATGAAACATATTTGCCACCAATAAAGACAAATCTCTGCAGACACGTGAGTCAGGTGTGCGTTGTGGGGATGTGACGTTCACGAACGAATCGAGCCTTTTGAGCGGCTCTTTTAGGTGAACGACAAGAACCGATACCCAGGTGCGAGTCGTTCGTTTGGGATCCGTTTTTTTTTTTTTTTTTATGCACATCAATCAATCAAAGTTTATTATATAGCCCTAAGTCACGAGTGTCTCAAAGGGCTGCACAAGCCGCAAAGACATCAAGGGCAAGGAAAAACTCAACCCAATGGGACACAATGAGAAACCTGGGCGACCGGTGTAATGGACGTCAAGTGGATCTAGTTAATAATGTGAGAGTCCAGTCCATAGTGGATCTAGTCACCTAATAACTTCATAATGTGAGAGTCCAGTCCATAGTGGATCTAGTTAATAGTGTGAGAGTCTAGTCCATAGTGGATTGAGTTAATAATGTGAGAGTCCAGACCATAGTGGATCTAGTTAATAGTGTGAGAGTCCAGTCCATAGTGGATCTAGTTAATAGTGTGAGAGTCCAGACCATAGTGGATCTAGTTAATAGTGTGAGAGTCCAGTCCATAGTGGATCTAGTTAATAGTATGAGAGTCCAGACCATAGTGGATCTAGTTAACAGTGTGAGAGTCCAATCCATAGTGGATCTAGTTAATAGTGTGAGAGTCCAGTCCATAGTGGATCTAGCTAATAGTGTGAGAGTCCAGACCATAGTGGATGTAGTTAATAGTATGTGAGTCCAATCCATAGTGGATTTAGTTAATAGTATGAGAATCCAGTCCATAGTGGATTGAGTTAATAATGTGAGAGTCCAGCCCATAGTGGATCTAGTTAGTAATGTGAGAGTCCAGTCCATAGTGGATCTAGTTAGTAATGTGAGAGTACAGTCCAGAGTGGATCTAGTTAATAGTGTGAGAGTCCAGTCACTAGTGGATCTAGTTAATAGTGTGAGAGTCCAGTCCATAGTGGATCTATATTAATAGTGTGAGAGTCCATACCATAGTGGATCTAGTTAATAGTTTGAGAGTCCAGTCCATAGTGGGTCAAGTTAATAATGTGAGAGTGCAGTCCAAAGTGGATTTAGTTAATAGTGTGAGAGTCCAATCCATAGTGGGGCCAGCAGTACAGAGATGTCATCACCTTATGCGCAGAGGAGTGGTCCACCCCGGGTCCCGACTCTGAACAGCTGGCGCATCATCTGTGGTCACCTAATAACCTCTCCACACATAAGGAGGCCCGAAAAAAATATGTTACAGTAATGGAGACGAGACGTAGCGAACGTATGAATAATGATCTCAGCGTCGCTAGTGGACAAAATGGAACACATTTTAGCGATATCACGGAGATGAAAGAAGGCTGTTTTAGTAACACTCTTAATGTGTGACTAAAACGAGAGAGTTGGATCGAAGATAGTACACAGATTCGTTACCGAATTGCCTTGTGTAAATGTTTGGTTGTCAAATGTTAAGGTGGTATTATTAAATAGTAAATAAATATTAAACATGCAAATTTAGCGTCGGCAATTAGAAAATAAGTCTTAGGAGCATTTGGATTCATTTTTCATAATAATTCAAAAAAAAAACATATAAGCACACACATTTGTTTGCTGTTTTAATTGTATTTATCTTTCATTTTATATTTTAATTATTATTTTTTGGGGATTCACTTTTTTTTCAATTGAGTTTGTCTTATTTAATTCATTAATGTATTTTAATTTCTAATCACTTTTTGTATAAAAAAAAGTAAATAATAAAAAAATAATAACAAAAAATATAAAAAATAAACTATAAAAACAATTAAAAATAATATTAAAATATGTTTATATTTATCCTTTTTTAAATTGTATTTATCTTTTATTTGATTCAAGACATTTTTTGGATTCACTTTTCTAAATTGTGTCTGGCAGAAGAGATCACCAGGACTCCTCTTCCTCCTATCCAGGAAATCGCAAAAAGCCGCTGCCTGACCAGAGCTCAAAAAATCTGCAGAGACTCCTCCCACCCCCGCCAAGGACTGGTTTCACAGCTGGACTCTAGAAAGAGGTTCTGCAGCCTCCGTAGCAGAACTTCCAGGTTCTGTAACAGTTTCTTCCCTCAGGCCATAAGACTTTTGAACGCATCAAAAAAGTTCCCTAAATTCACCCCAAAAATGGATTAAGTGGCTGGAACATAAACACAATATAACATACATCCATAAAAGTGGATGCATATGAAAAAGTGCAATATATTTATCTGTACGGTAATCTATTTATTCATATGGGGCGGCATAGCTCGGTTGGTAGAGTGGCCGTGCCAGCAGCTTGAGGGTTCCAGGTTCGATCCCCGCTTACGCCATCCTAGTCACTGCCGTTGTGTCCTTGGGCAAGACACTTTACCCACCTGCTCCCAGTGCCACCCACACTGTTTTAAATTTAACTTAGATATTGGGTTTCACTATGTAAAGCGCTTTGAGTCACTAGAGAAAAGCGCTATATAAATATAATTCACTTCACTATATATGCACCTTATTGCTCTTTTATCCTGCTTTACCACAAGCTAATGCAAAAAAATTTCGTTCTTATCTGTACTGTAAAGTTCAAATTTGAATGACAATAAAAGGAAGTCTAAGTGTTTTATTTTATTCATTAACTTATTTTTTTTTCGAGTCACATTGAATAATAATACAAGAAAATACAAAAATAATGAATCAATAAGACAATAAAAAACAACAAAGAAAAATATGTACATATATGTTTTATTTTTTAAATAGTATTTTATCTTTTATTTTATTTACTATTAATTTTTTCCTGGTCCATTGTTTTGATATGTAATAAATCAAATGTACACACCCCAGGTTGAGTAGTACAATTTTGTATTGCCATTTTTATTATATCCAAGTTGTTATTCGATATTAATTTATACCTTTTGTATCTATTGATGCATTTCATTCTTACTCATCATGTGGGTATTTATTTTTTCTGTATTAAGTGAGGGAAAATTCTGAGAAGTTGCGTCACATGGAAATATGGAACGTTTACAATGAAAACACAACACAAATACACTGATAGCCAATATTTCAGAATAGTTCTCACAAATAGAGTATTTTTTATTTCATTTAAATTGTTCTGATCTACGTCTTCATTATCGTTTCTTTGAGTTTAAAAAAAAAAACTATTACAACAAAAGGAGCAGCCGCTTTAAAACTCATGATCCAGCTCCATAAATCCCATCTCGAGTGCATTCTCCCTTTTTGTGACGCTTTAGGAAGTTAATGAGCAGGGAAATGATGGAGTGGAAGGTGTACCTTGGGAATGATTCTCCCACACACACACGGAGGATTAGCTGTGTTACCCTCCTCCTCGCCCCCAACACACACAAAAGGAATACAAGCGGGAGGCGTTTAAAGTCATTTTGAGGTATGGTCCGACATTATTTTGTCCTCCGTCAAAGCTGACGTTGCTGATATGATTTGAAATATTCTGCCGTTTGCACAATTTCTCACCTCAAAATGCACATTCAACGTCTCCAAGGCAGGAGCGTATCAAAAAGTATCCAGTAACAAACGTGTCCGCATCATTCTTAATTTACTGGGTCGTGGGCGTAACTTGATGAATTACTGTGACCACTAGGTGTCGCTAAATAATAATTACCACTCCACTTTAACTTAAATGGGAACTGCACTGTTTTGGGGGAATTCTGCCTACCATTCACAATCCCTACGTAAAACGAGGACAAGTTTTTCTTTTTTTATGCATTCTAAGTCGTAAAATACAGCATGTACGAGGTGGCTAACAATGCAGCTAATATATATACACTAATCTCTCTAAAAAAACACCCAAAAACCGCAAACAATACTCCATTTATATTTTGTGTCCTGAATATTAACAAAGTATTAGCGATATTGTTATTAGAAGCGCTAACGAAGACTGATTATTTATAGCTGCACCATGATCACAGGGAGCCAACTAGCTTATGCTGCTATATTGACATATTAAGCCGGTGAGCTGCTGCATGGCCTCTGAGTTGGTGAAAGTTAATTCTAGATTAAAAATCATGCCTTTCACCAGGATAGTAGAAGGTTGTGGACATAAACCGAGAATTTGGTCAACTTTGACATACAACTTACACCCAAAGATGGCAAGAAATACACGAAAAAATGCTGGTTTGCCTCGCCTTTTTTTTTACCCTTTGGGAAGATTATGAATAATTCTTCATTTAACGGGAAGATATAAACATCCCATCTGTCGGCATCCCAGTGAAAGCAAACATTGTACAGTAAGTGGTTGTGTTATTATGTTCGTAGTTTGTATTTCGTGTTTAGCACTTGATGCTTGGTGTTTGTTGTTGAAGGGAAAAGCGAACCTTGTGCTAAGTCTGTGAAAATAAAATGCTGACTTGTGCCAAAAATTACCAAAATATGTAAATATTACATGTTATGATAAATGTGCATGATACTACATTACATGTACACTTATAGTGTGTATATAAAAGGATGACAAAAGCAATTGGATCCTATTGCCTCCATTGTTAGCTGACATTTGCTAGTGATTATTTATTATTTAGAAATGCATAAAAAAAGTAAACATATGTGTTTTTGTCTTACATAATGATTGTGAATGACAGGCAAAATTCCCCCAAAAAAGTGCAGTAGAGTGGAAAAACAAGTTGACTTTATGTGCTTATTTGTGTTTCATTGTATCCATTCTCCAATTGTATTAAAAATCCGCAAAGTGTGTGAAAATACCGTCTAAACATTACAAAATTGCACAAATTCAGTCGGCCGTTTTAAATATTCCGCTCAAAGTATTTTCGTCAATTTTCGTAGATTCTACGTCACTGTAGACGTGGAATTTACGGAACGCTTCTGCACTCTTACCATATTATTAGATCAGTCATACCGGAAATACGCAAAAATTGGAAATACAATTGTTGTTTATCATTCACAATCATTATGTAAGACAAGATCACATATCCTTGACTATTTTATGCATTCAAAATTGTAAATAAATATCCAACAATTGAGTCAACAGACGGAGGGTCCTCTCATTATACTCTCTAAAAACATCCAGAAAGCGCCAACAATACTCCATTTATATGAAAATTAACCAAATATGAGTGATATTGTTATTATAAGCGCTAACGCAGACAGACTATTTATGTGGCGCAGTGCTATTTTACGCTCCTTACATTGAGCCGAAGGCTTCTTCTGCTTGGTCTCAAACTTGCTAAAGGTAAATTCTAGATTATAATTCATGCATCTCTCACCTGCTAGTAGACAAACGTAACCCTGGACCGACAGGCTGGTTGAAAAAGCTTTTGTGATCGAACCTTCAAACGGAATTTTGTGAGCGTCCTGTCGGTCGACATCCCTGGGAAAGTGGAAATATTGCAGTAAGTGTTTGTTTTATTATGGTTTAGTTAGTATATTTATCACCTAGCAATGCTGCTGATGCTATAGTGTCACAATAAAGCTGCATCCGTTTAAAAAGTATTACTCATCCTCATTGTGTTCGGGCTCGAAAACACAATTTTTACCAAAGTAATCGTTGTTAGCTCTCACAAAGTGTGTTGATTAGCATTGTTGTTGATGGGGAAGGGATCTGTGGGTCCTAGCATGGGCTTCACGCGATCACATGAGATTGATACTATTTTTATCATATCTGTTTACTTGCAAACTTTGGGAGTCTTTTGGTGTCATGAATCAGATATATAGAATAACATCTTTAATACTTGGTTTTCCACTCTACTTCCACTTTCACGATTGAAATATATTATGCCGCTTCATGTTGTATATTTTTATACAAGATTTCCAGTTCATTAAATCATTTATTCTTCCACCCACAAATGTCTACTCTGTCTATTTGTGTTTGTGTTGAACTTTCTCTTCCACCATTTGCCGCATTGCGACGATTTACTGTGAACCAAAGATATTCTGTTTTTGTCAAACTATCCCTTTAATTTGTTTATTTCTTCCGTTTTTATATGTGTTAGCTTTTGTATGTTCTCTCCTGAACAAACCTCAGTCGTGTCATCTGCAAATATCACTAGCTTAGGGTATTTTTATGAATATTGAGGTGGAAAAATTAGGGTCCCTGGGGTACACCTTAAAATGTATTTAAAGCTACTATCCATCCATTCATCTTCTTCCACTTATCTGAGGTCAGGTCGCGGGGGAAGCAGCCTAAGCAGGGAAGCCCAGACTTCCCTCTCCCCAGCCACTTCAACCAGCTCCTCCCAGGGGATCCCGAGGCGTTGCCAGGCCAGCCGGGAGAGATAGTCTTCCCAACGTGTCCTGGGTCTTCCCCGTGGCCTCCTACCGGTCGGACGTGCCCGAAACACCTCCCTAGGGAGGCGTTAGGGTGGCATCCTGACCAGATGTCCGAACCACCTCATCTGGCTCTTCTCGATGTGGAGGAGCAGCAGCATTACTTTGAGCTCCTCGCGGATTACAGAACTTCTCACCCTATCTCTAAGGCAGCTTATTTCGGCCGCTTGTACCCGTGATCTTGTCCTTTCAGTCATAACCCAAGCTGATGAACATAGATCGACCGGTAAATTGAGAGCTTTGCCTTCCGGCTCAGCTCCTTCTTCACCACAACGGATCGATACAGCGTCCGCATTACTGAAGACGCTGCAACGATCTGCCTGTCGATCTCACGATCCACTCTACCCCCACTCGTGAACAAGACTCTGAGGTACTTGAACTCCTCCACTTCACAAATTGTTGGTTGAATAGCTTTTTACCCACTTCAAGACTAACCCTAAGAGCCATACTCTTCTAATGAATGTATTATGATTAATTGCGTCAAAACCCTTTGGGGAAATCATGAACGCTGATCTATTGCGTTGGTAATCACTTCCATGATTTACATGAACGTCATGGCCGCATTACATTTTGGAGATATGATCCAACTTCACCGCTGCATCATTGTGTCATCGACCCAAGCTGATGTTGCGAATATGAATCGGCGGTTACACAATTAGTCGGCCTGAAATACCAAAGAAGCCTCAGCACGGCTTCACCCCGGCGCTCCGAGCGCGGAACAACAGATTTCCATGCTCTGTCGACACAAATCCGGCTTTGGAGAGACTTGACTCCCACCTTTCCAATTCAGCGTTCTCGATAACCCGACTCATCCTCCTCCTCCTCACACTCCCACTCGGCCTTGTAATCCTTAACGTTTTGTTTCGCGCTCGTCACGGATCTCCCACTGAAAGCTGACGATCCAAGTAACAGCTTGTACGTAACCTAGATCAGGGCTTCGGAAACTTTTTCAACCGAGCGCCACCTCAGAAAAAAAAAACGTGGCTCTTAATGTACCGCATAAAAAGTAACATTAAAATAGAGTAGCGTAGTAGGCCTAAGTGTTCGTTAAAAACAAGGCAGAAGCTTTGTTTAACAAGTACATTGAATATTTTTTCCTACATTACACACAGTTTGAACAGTAACACTGTGTTTGAATTGAGGAAAATAAAACTGAACTTTTATCAATTGATTCTTTAACTTACCAGTAGATTGGGGATCAGCAACCCGCGGCTCTCAAGCAACATGCGGCTCTTCAGCACCGCTGCAGTGGCTCCCTGGAGCTTTTTAAAAAATGGAAAAAGATGGGGGAAAAATATATTTGTTGTTTTAATAATGTTTCTGTAGAAGGACAAACATGACACAAACCTTCCTAACTGTTAGAAAGCCCACTGTTTAATACAGGGGTGTCCAAAGTGCGGCCCGCGGGTAATTTTTTAAAGGCCCTAAGCACATTCTAAAAATACGATTAAAAAATAAAAAACAGAAAAAGTGGTATAAAAGAGTAAACAGGTGAAATGTGACAAGAAAACGTTGCAATGTTTACTCTAATAACACAAAGCTGCCATGCAGGCTGTTATTTTCTTTAAAAAAATAATAATCAAAATCAATGTCACATTAAATATTCCCCTTTGAGATATTTTTTTGGGGAAAATGTTGCATATTTTGTGTTTGCCATATGAAAAAATTAAGTTTTTTTTTTTTGTAAAGAAGAGCCTAATAAGAACAAACAAAAAACATAAACAACAATAAAAGTTATAATTGACAGATGGATCTGAAGTTGATCTCAAGACGATTGTGTTTAAAGTAAACAGTAAAAAAAAACAGTTTTTTATTTTTAATGAGTAGGATCCCCAATTATTTTAGTGTGATTTTTTTTGTGTGTGTCATTGCTAAAAAATAATAAATTGAAATCAATGGTGTTATGTGTTGACATTTTTAAGGCTCCAATTATTCTATAATCTCAAATATTCCACTTTAAAATTCTATTGGGGGAAACTATTGGATATTTTGTGTTTTTTTTCCATAACAAAACAGGGATTTCTTTGACAAAAAGGGCATACTACTTAAATCTTTAAAAACGTTATATTGACAGATAGACCTAATGTTGATCTAGAGATTTAAACCTTGAATAACAATAATACAAAATAATGACACATTTTAAATATTTTTTTGACCAAAATCCTTTAGGGTCCCTGGGATCAAGCCTGAGTAGAGGCCTAAATGTATGTTTTTACACATATATTACATTGGTTTTTCAAATAAAAACATATTAAAATGGCCCCCGCTCGCTTTGATTTTTCAGTGTGCAGCCCTCGGTGGAAAAAGTTTGGACACCCCTGGTTTAATATGTTTGTGTTTATGCTTCACTGATGAGAGTATTTGGCCAGCGCCATTTTGTCCTACTAATTTTGGCGGACCTTGATCTCATCGTAGTTTGTTTACACCTTCTACCATCCTAGTCACGTCCGTTGTGTCCTTAAACAAGACACTTCACCCTTGCTCCTGATGGGTTCTGGTTAGCGCCTTGCATGGCAGCTCCCGCCATCAGTGTGTGAATGTGTATGTGTGAGTGGGTGAATGTGGAAATAGTGTCAAAGCGCTTTGGGTCCTTAAAAAGGCAGAAAAGCGCTATACAAGTATAACAGATTTACATTTAACACATATACATGTACAACTTTCTCCGACGCTGCCACAGAAAGACGTGCTTTATGCCACTCCTTCTTCGTCTCATTTTGTCCACCAAACGTTTTATGCTGTGCGTGAATGCACAAAGCTGAGCTCTGTTGATGTTATTGACTTCTGTGGAGTGCCAATAATCCATGCTAACATGCTATTTAGGATAGCTGTATGTACATATTGCATCATTATGCCTCCATCTTTTAATTTCCTTTACTTATGTCCTCTGTCTATTTAATTTATATTTACATGTCTCATGACACATTATCTGTATGTAATATTGGCTGCATTTCTTAGTGCGTGCCATGTTGTTCCAGACCACAGCAAACGTTACCCAGCTTTCAAAGATTGTAATAAATCTGTTAGAAGAAGACAGCCTGTCCTTTCCTTTAACTTGGGCACACACATCTATACCTTTGGCAGTTTTAAGCCAGTAATTTCCAGGAGTTATCTCACCCTCTTAGACGCTAACTTAATGTGTTGCCTTCATTATAGCACTTAAATAAGACTTTTAACTTTTTGAAGCTCCACACAGAATAGTTTTTAAAATTTTTGGTCCTCTTTCAACGTTTTGGGTTGCCGACCCCTGCATTAGATGGTGGCTGCGTACCACTAGTGGTACACATACCACAGTTTGAGAATCTCTGACCTAAATGAACAAAAATAAAAGAAATTACAAATCTTAAAATCCTTGTGCATTTGTCACTTTTTTAAAGGTCATTTCTCGAACTTTTGTCAGTTATTTCCAGTCTTATTTCCTCTCTCTCTGATTCTTTCCCCCGACTGTGTAAGGTGGGAGCTGTCGTGAATTACTTGCAAGGTGAGCAATTGCATGAATTACACAACACATCTTTAAAAGAACATTTTGGGTTTGTAGTATTGTATGGTATACCGCTACTGATAAAGTACCACTTGCAAACAGAAACGGTGTGGAGACAGAAGAGGGAGAATGGACGTATTTGGGCTTGAAAACTAACAATGGAGTTGAAGCTATAAACACAGACGCGCCGTTCTCTTTAAAACATAGCTACTAGCTAGCTACTAGTAGTGGTGATTTAGTAGTGGCTAGTTAGCAGCAACTAGCTAGTAGTGGCTAGCTTTTCATTTACCCATCACTACTTTAATAGGTTAGTGTTTTTCATACCTACCATTGATCTCTGTTTAAGTCCGTTTGCTTGATCAAACCTTTTCTAGCTAGCGGTGCTTTAAAACATAGCTGCTAGCTAGTAGTATCTAGTTAGTAGCAGCTATATCGTAGTGGCTAACTAGTAGTTTCTAGCTAGTAGCGACTAGGTAGTATTAGCTAGCTAGTCATTTACCCGTCAGTACGAAAATAGTTTTTTTTTTTTTCCATACCTACCATTGATTTCTGTTTAAGTCTGTTTGCTTGATCAAACCTTTTCTAGCTAGCTCTGCTTTAAAACATAGCTGCTAGTTAGTAGCAACTAGATAGTAAGGGCTAGTTGGTAGTGGCTAGTTAGTAGTTATTAGCTAGTAGTGGTTACTTAGTAGTAGCTAGCTAGGCATTTACCCATCACCACTTTAATAGGTTAGTGTTTTTCATACCTACCGTTGATCTCTGTTTAAGTCTGTTTGCTTGATCAAACCTTTTCTAGCTAGCGATGCTTTAAAACATAGCTGCTAGCTAGTAGAAGCTAGATAGTTGTAACTAGTTGGTTGTGGCTAGTTAGTAGTTATTAGCTAGCAGTGGTTAGTAGCTAGCTAGTCATTTACCCATCACCACTTTAATAAGCTAGTGTTTTTCATACCTACCATTGATCTCTGTTTGTCATTTTGCTTGATCAAAACCTTTTCTAACATTCCACAAAACTAAATAATACAATTTATCATACAAACCCTGTTTCCATTTGAGTTGGGAAATTGTGTTAGATGTAAATATAAACGGAATACAATGATTTGCAAATCATTTTTCAACCCATATTCAGTTGAATATGCTACAAAGACAACATATTTGATGTTCAAAATGATAAACATTTTTAATTTTGCAAGTAATCATTAACTTTAGAATTTGATACCAGCAACACGTGACAAAGAAGTTGGGAAAGGTGGCAATAAATACTGATAAAATTGAGGAACGCTCATCAAACACTTATTTGGAACAACCCACAGGTGTGCAGGCTAATTGGGAACAGGTGGGTGCCATGATTGGGTATAAAAACAGCTTCCCAAAAAATGCTCAGTCTTTCACAAGAAAGGGGTCTCCGTTGTCGTATTTTAGACTTCATAATGCGCCACACGTTTTTAATGGGAGACAGGTCTGGACTAAAAGTAGGCCAGTCTAGTACCCGCACTCTTTTACTATGAAGCCACGCTGTTGTAACACGTGGCTTGGCATTGTCTTGTTGAAATAAGCAGGGGCGTCCATGATAACGTTGCTTGGATGTAAATCATTGTATTCCGTTTATATTTACATCTAACACAATTTCCCAACTCATATGAAAACGGGGTTTGTATATGATTCTTACTAATATCACATCAGATCAATGTCAGTATCAGCCAATAAGCAAGATAGCAGAATATTGTTATGATCGGAAGTGAAAAAGTAGTATCGGGACACCCCTAACTGTGGACAATACACAGTTTAAGGTCATTTTTACTGTAGCAGATGAGATACGTACGATATTGTTCCTCAAAATACGATCATTTCAAACTCAATTGGGCGTGGATGCGTGCGCTCACACGAGCCAAGACACGGCAGGCTTTAGGTGTGAAGCGGCGCTACGACGGGCTTAGTGCGAGTACGCCCTCGCCAAAGTACTTTATCACTTCCAGCAACAATGTGCCACAGTCGCTTCCTTTTCACGTGAGCAAATGTCAACGTTCCGCTAATTACGCTGCCTTACCTTTCATAGCAAATCTTATTAAGTTTTCCTGGCTCCTGCATGTCATGTAAAAAAAAAACACTGGCAAGGACTTTTTCTGCAATTACCTGGCAGGAGACGCGAGTGCCGGTACTCCAGGCAACACTTCACAGCTCGGAGTGGGTGAGTAAAAACAAATGAAAGCCGTAAATTATCCTCAAAATCCCCTTTTTCTTCATTGGCTTCGTAGTCATGACAGCAAACTAAGAAATAAACAGTTGTTTTTAATGCTTTTTAAATTTGTGCAGGACCTAAAATCCAGTGAGTAAAAATGAGCTCATGTAGCGATGACCCTCGTTTGTTAATGTTGGTTATTATGAGGAAAAAGATCATGCAAAAATAATACCGTATTTTCCGGACTATAGAGCATGGGTGTCAAACTCTGGCCATGTAATTTATTTTGGCCCTTGAGACAATATTAAATTAACATTAGAGCTGGCTATTATACAGCGGCGGTGCATTCTAATACTTGCCAACCCTCGCGATTTTCCCAGGAGACTCAGTGCACCCCCCCCGAAAATCTACCGGGGCAACCATTCTCCCGGATTTCTCCCGATTTCCACTCGGACAACAATATCGGCGGCGTGCCTTAAAGGTACTGCTTTTAGCGTCCTCTACAACCTGTTGTCATGTCCGCTTTTCCGCCATACAATCAGCGTGCCGGCCCAGTCACGTAATATATGCGGATTCTACACACACACACAAGTGAATGCAAGGCATACTTGGTCAACAGTCATACAGGTCACACTGAGGGTGGCCTTATAAACAACGTTAACACTGTTACAAATATGCACCACACTGTGAACCCACACCATACAAGAATGGCAAACATTTCGGGAGAACATCTGCACTGTAACACAACATCAACACGACAGAACAAATACCCACAACCCCTTGCAGCACTAACTATTCCGGGACACTACAATATACACCCCTGCTACCAACAAACCTTGATTTTGCATGTCACTATATGTTAA
Organism: Nerophis ophidion; assembly: GCF_033978795.1. Classification (NCBI taxonomy): domain Eukaryota; kingdom Metazoa; phylum Chordata; class Actinopteri; order Syngnathiformes; family Syngnathidae; genus Nerophis; species Nerophis ophidion. The sequence goes on from NC_084637.1 coordinate 26,379,408, forward strand.
GTTTTCAATGCAAAACTCGTTTGGGTCCCTCTTAAAAGGTTAAGTTGTTCAACTTTGGCCCGCGGCTTTGTTCAGTTTAGAATTTTGGCCCACTCTGTATTTGAGTTTGACACCCCTGCTATAGAGCGTATATAAGCCGCACCCACTTTTTACAAGAAAAAAATTATATTTGTTCTTATATTAGCCAGACCGGACTATAAGACGCAAATATATACGTTGCGACATTAGTTATTTACTCAGAAAGATTTTGTAACTGTTTGTTTACATACTTAAATCGTTTCCAAACGTTGTCTGTAACCAGGCAGTAAAACGGCTGATCAAACAAAACATTGTCATGGAATCTAGCTCTCCAATCAGCTAAACAGACTCAATAACCCCACGGTGACGTTTTGGTGAATTTACTGAGGAATAAGTGAAACTGAAACAATACCCAATGTATGTTAATGATACCAACACAGACACTGGTAAACATGTTAGCATATTCGCTAATGCTAAAGACACCTGCTTGATTACATTACGATAGCACGTACAAATAAACATGAATACACTCCCACAGACATCGCACATGGGACGGTTTCGTAAGTATGAATTGTTTTAGTTATAGTGCAAAACTTGCAAACGTTCCTGCAAGAATAATCCTTATAGGTAGAAACGCTATGACCGGAAGGGCACTTGTACTTCCGGTTGAAAGCTCTAGAAAAAAAAGCACAGTGCATCACTACGGCACATGTAGTGAGCGAACTCGTCCAAAAGATGGCGTCATGGCACAAACAACAACACACCTTTTCAGTGTCTGTGTTTTCTGTTTTGCATTATGGCTGTTAGCAGGAAAAAATCTGTACGGTTTCCGAAGTATGAATTGTTTTAGTTATAGTGCAAAACTTGCAAACGTTCCTGCATGAAGAATCCATACGAGTAGAAACGCTATGGACCGGAAGGGCAATAGTACTTCCGGTTGAAAGCTCTAGAAATAAAAGCACATTGTATCACTGCGGCACCTGCAGTGAGCAAACTCGTCGAAAAGATGGCGTTATGGCACAAACAACAACACACCTTTTCAGTGTCTTTGTTTTCTGTTTTGCATATGACCGTTAGCGGAAAATATCTGTAAATTAGCCACGCCTTTTTAAAAGCCGTCTATTGCAAAGCGTAGGAAAAAATTGGAGGCTTATAGTCTGGAATTAATGACATATTTTTCCGGAGGTGGACGTCAATTTCCGTTTTGCACACGGCTGATCAAAAAAAAACATCGTCATGGACCCGCTAGCTGTCCATTCAGCCAAACTGACTCAATATCTCTATGGTGACGTTTTGGTGAATTTACTAAGGAATTTGTCAAATTGAAACAACACCAAATGTCAGTTAATAATACTAACACAGACACTCGTAAACGTGTTAGCATATTCGCTAATGCTGTTGACGCTAGCTTGATTACATTACGATAGCACGTACAAATGTGAATTAAAACACTCCTACAGACATCACACATGGGAACGTTTAGTAAGTATGAATAGTTTGTTATATTGGAAAACTTACAAATGTTGCTTGGAGCGATTAATGAAGAATCCATACGAGTAAAAACGCTATGGACTACTAGAAGAGCAGATAGCGCATGTATTTCCGGTTCAAAGCTTTAAACAACAGGAAACACTGTAGCCAATCACTCGGGCTGTAAATCTTTCAAAGCCACACGATTCGATTCGATTCTTGGGGGTATCAATTCAAGTCCGGAATCGATTCTTGGTTCAAAGTCTATACTTTTTTGATAACATTAGACGGCCAGTGCTATGATTAACTGCATTCGTCAAGAAAATAAACAGCTCTTATCAATTTCAATATTACTTCAAATAAAAATGGTTTTCTTTATATAAAATTTAAAAAAGTTAAATATCCAACACTTCTCTTGTCTAAAGTGAATCTGTACAGCAGATATAAATCATCTTGATCAGGGGCCTCAAACTTGTTTTCATTGCAGTTATGGCTGCCCTCTGAGGGCCGCATGTTACTGTCAATAATATATGCATGAGGATTCCCGTTATCATATTATTACACACTGTGGAGAGGCGGAGCCGACAGCAGGCTAAGATAAACAGTGGTCCTGCCCAAGATGGCGGCCAGGAGGCGGAGCATGCAGCAGAGCGGAGAGGCGGGGCACGCCTGGAGCGACACTGCAGCCATCAGAGTCAGGTGCGTAGATTACACACCTGCTCTCAATCCCTGCATCTTCTCCAGCAGCATAAAAGGGGAGAAGGAGGAACAATCGGGGCAGAAGTAGGAGAGGAAACCACGGACAACGAAGACCAGGAGAGCGACGATATCGACCCAGAGCGAGATGAGCCCCCGCGAAAGACGCGGACACCGGCCACCGAAAGGTGCGCCGCGACGAGCAGGAAGAGAGGGCGCGCTAGAAATTGGCGCGACCGACTGGCAAGAAAACTCATTGATTGAAATAATAAATGAGAGTCAAACCTGCTATGATGCATCTTGCATTGATCGTCACTGCAACCTACACGATGACGGCTGGAGACATGTCACACACACATTTTACTACACGGTCTAGCTCCATCCTATCTTGCCGATTGTATTGTACCATATGTCCCGGCAAGAAATCTGCGTTCAAAAGACTCCGGCTTATTAGTGATTCCTAAAGCCCAAAAAAAGTCTGCGGGCTATAGAGCGTTTTCCGTTCGGGCTCCAGTACTCTGGAATGCCCTCCCGGTAACAGTTTGAGATGCTACCTCAGTAGAAATATTTAAGTCTCACCTTAAAACTCATCTGTATACTCTAGCCTTTAAATAGACCTCCTTTTTAGACCAGTTGATCTGCCGCTTATTTTCTTTTTTCTCCTATGTCCTCCCCTCCCTTGTGGAGGGGGTCCGTTCCGATGACCATGGATGAAGTACTGGCTGTCCAGAGTCGGGACCCAGGATGGACCGCTCGTCGGGACCCAGGATGGACCGCTCGCCTGTGTATCGGTTGGGGACATCTCTACGCTACTGATCCGCCTCCGCTTGAGATGGTTTCCTGTGGACGGGGCTCTCGCTGCTGTCTTGGATCCGCTTTGAACTGAACTCTCGCAGCTGTGTTGGAGCCACTATGGATTGAACTTTCAGAGTATCATGTTAGACCCGCTCGACATCCATTGCTTTCGGTCCCCTAGGGGGGGGTTGCCCACATCTGAGGTCCTCTCCAAGGTTTCTCATCGTCAGCATTGTCACTGGCGTCCCACTGGATGTGAATTCTCCCTGCCCACTGGGTGTGAGTTATCCTTGCCCTTTTGTGGGTTCTTCCGAGGATGTCGTAGTCGTAATGATTTGTACAGTCCTTTGAGACGTTTGTGATTTAGGGCTATATAAATAAACATTGATTGATTGATTGATTTTAGACATTTACGGTTTAGTAAGTAAAAATAGTTTTAGTTATATTGTAAAACTTACAAACGTTGCTTGGAGTGATGAATGAATAATCGGTTCGAGTAGAAACGCTATGGACTACTCGGAGACGGAACGGCACTTGTACTTCTGGTTGAAAGCTCTAAACACAGACTGAGTCACCAACCCGTGGGATTTTTTTGCTCAAGTATTCAATTTTGTGGACTGAAAGAGACTAGTTAGATACGAGCAAATAGAAAACTGATATTGGAGCCTTGAGTATTGGCTGACACCGATATCGATGTGATACGATATCAGCAGAAATCATACATATTTGTATTATTTTGTATAGTGGAATGTTCGAAAAGGTTTGCTCAAGTGAAATTGCTCAGAAAACAATGGTAGGTATGAAAAACACTAACCTATAATGTATTGTCTTTAAGTTGAAGTGCAGTGGTGATTTGTTTTTGGTCACACCTCGTGGCCACAGTAAACCGATTAGGCTAAGCTCACGACGTAGTAAGTTGAATGATGCGGACACTTACCCGAAAGTAAGGCCCCACTTTTCCAAATGCGCTAGCTCGATGCTAATTTACATTGGATATGCCATAGACGTGCTAATAATTAGCACTTGCTCTTTTACATGGCCATTTCAACACCTCCAAATTTGGTCATGGAAACTCCAACAAAGACGCACGTTGCAATCAAACAACTGGTGTGTGATAAATGCAATACTTACAGTGCAAAGACTTTGTGGGACTCAACCAAATACAAGACTGTCATGTTCAACCTAATGGCAAAGACTACTTCCTGACTACAGGAAACTGAAATGAAACAAGACATAACTGCTCATTGTTAAATTTAATGTAATAATTTAAGAAATTAGCAATTATTAGTGTCAGGCTAGCCTCTGACAGTTTGACTATTTTAGTTTTTTCCTCTGCATTTGTCTTTGTTTCCTCTGTGTGTGTAGTGTTTCCTGTCAGCGCTCTTATTTTGTTGGTTTCCTGTCTTTCTCCCAGAGTGCTGTGTTCCCTCTCAGCTGCGGCTGATTGGCACCTGGCCACACCTGGTGTCAATCAGTCCGCTCCTATTTAGACCTGTCTTCCATTCCAGTCACTGCTGGATTATTATATTGTCTTGTCGATGACTTCCGTATTGTCGCTCCGGTTGTGTCGTTTCATGTCGAGTCACTGCAGCGTAGCGGTAAGCTATCTTTCGGCATCTGTTTGTAGCTTACTGTTTTTTGTTCCCTGCTTCCGTTTTGTTTTCACTCTACAAGTAACGACTTCTGTTTTCCTATTTGCTACCCGTTGGCTTCCACGCTAGGCCCCTTTTTGTTTCTTGCTAGCTTCCATGCTAAAGACCCTTTTGCTTTCTAGCTCCCATGCTAGCTCCCTTAGTTTGTAATCTGCCTCTTGCGCGCTTTATGTTTGTACCCTTTGTTTTGTTTTTGTTCTAGTGTTTTATATTAAAAGCATGTTTCCCTATTCAATGCCTGCCTCCGTCTGTGCATCTTGGGGTTCGTCACAAACAAACATTGACAATTAGGACATGAACACACACAAAAGTATAATTCCTGGATCAATTCCTATGTACTGTATTGGTTGAAATAGGAAAGCTACTCATTCTTCCTTAATAGTGTGATTTATATAGTATTACTCCTGCCCTCTCTACAGTCAGATCATTTATAATGACATAAATAATTTATTTCAGTGATTGCTAACCACTGTTTGGCACGCAGCCAATTCCGGGTCATTTCGCCGAAAATAAAGATTTACGACACATCCCATCTTTCTATGCCAGCGACATGTCGTTTTTAACATTTATTTTACTGAATGATACGTTTATTGTGTGACATTTTGAAGGTTTTTACCAAGTGATGTGCCCTGGGATAAAACACTGGTCTATTGAATCCGTCAACCTCTCTCGTGTTCGCAGGATGCGGAGGAATAGGAGGAATCAGCGTGCAGGTGAGAGAGTATTTTGTGTCCAAGTGAACAAATACCAAAATATAGTGCAGCAGGGAAATGCACAAGCACAATAACAGAAAACAGTAGACTAGGGCTGGGCGATATGTCGATAAACTCGATATATCATGGATTGGTCTCGGTGCGATACAGAAAATGACTATATCGTGATATTCGAGTATACGTTCTCACACAGTTGCTTTTAGCTGCTGGCATTACATTGCAGGCTCTTCTCAGTCTTTCCTGTCTTTACTTCTCACAGACATGCGCACTTTCTTATACACATCACATACTGTTGCGTCATACGCCCTCGCATGAGAGGTAGCAGCATGGGTAACGTTAGCTGTGATGCTCGCGGTGCGGTGCGAGTGGTAATACGAGAGAAAATAAGGTGCCAATCTGGTAACAAATGAAGAAAGAATTAATTCCTAAGAAAAACAGCACGGAGTTCATCGTCTGGCGCTAGTTTGGCTTGTATGCGGCAGAAGCGTTGTTACAAAAAGTAGCATTAGTGCTAAATTGTAGCATCATTTGAAAAGTCGCCCACTAGAGAATTAAGAGTGCTTGAAACAGCAGTCAACTGTCACATTGAGTTTGTGACGAACCCCAAGATGACGAACCCCAAGGAAAACATGATTTAATCTTTAAAAATGAAAAAAACACAAACTAGGAACCAGGAACAGCATCCAGCAAATAGGAACTAGCAACAAAAATACAGCACGCTAAAAACAGCTGCGGGTTCTACGACAAGCCTAAATGACATTGACAGGTAGTGGTGACAAGAGGTAACGACAATAATCCAGCACTGACTGGAGGGAAAGGCAGCCTTAAAAATAGTATCTGGCTGATTGACACCAGGTGTGGCCAGGTGCCAATAAGCCACAGCTGAGAAGACACAGCACTTAGGGAGACAAACTGGAAACAGACAAAATAAGAGCGCTGACAGGAAACAAAGACAGGAAAAACTAAAACATGGCCACACTGTCAGAGACAAGCCTGACAGTCAACATCTCTGTTCAATGCCATATCCACAAAATGTCCAAGCAATCATTTGCAGATCTTATAAAAAAATTTGTCGACAACAGAATTTAATAACGTCCGCAGTAACCTACCACATAGCGAAGGACATACACTATTTGATTTCCTATTATGCAGCTCATTTTTATTTGACAGTTATTGAAATATCTTGTGTGACATCATGCACAAAAGTGCACTTTGTTTGTTTTAAACTATTTTAGTGGCGTTCTGTACAAAAACTGCACTTAGCTTGTTTTAAAATGTCTCTGACAATCTTGCACTTTCTGTTTTGAAATGACATGAATGTTTGTGCCACTGCTTAATAACTGTTTAATAAATACAGTTTTGGTCAATTGACTTAGTTGTGATTTCCCGCTCTGCATGAAAGTTTAAAATGAGCATATATTAATGCAGTATGAACAATAATGTTGTAATGTAGACACATAGAATCATCATACTGATCTGATTATATGCATAAAGTGTTAATTCAAGGCTAAGGCAAAATACTGAAATATATATATCATGTATAGTGACATGGCTTAAAAATATTGAGATATTAATAAAAGGCCATATCGCCCAGCCCTACAGTAGACATGAATTGAACGCTGGATTTGACTGCCAGACAAGTCTAAATAGGGGACAGGTTGTAACGAGAGGGTCGCATGGTGATGCAAATTCGTTCTCCCAAGGATGCTGACGAGTCTTGGACACAGCTTGAAGGTAAGAACAAATGATTTATTTAAAAAATAAATTAGACCCTAACAAAGAAAAACTTGCTCAAAGCACAAAAGGCAAAAGAAAAGAGCTAGCATGGGAGCTAGAAGATAAAAGGCCTAGCGTGGAAGCTAGCAAGTGAAGAACCGGGAACAGAAGTCGTTACTTGTTGTGTGTAAACAAACTACGAAGCCAGACAGACTGACGGGAGAAGGCAGGCTTAAATAACGACAGTGTTTACAAAAACAAGTGTGCGTCTGGAACAATCGGCAGGTGAAACTAATACGTAACTATGGTGACAAAACAAAGAAGTGCAACCAGGAACTAAATAAGTCCAACACTAACAGAACATGATACAAAAAGACTCAAAAACCTAAACATAATATGATCCGGGCAGCAGATCATAACACAGTCCTGATCCACAAACCGAGGCCGGGGTGTTCAATCGGCGTCCTTAGCGATCAGAGGTAACGCTGAAACAGAAGTAAATCCTAAACACCAGAAAGCCACAAACAAACTAAGGCAAAACAAGACATAACCTGGGCAGACACCTGCCAAACATTGTTTCTAATTGAAGAAAATTGGTTGGAAGTGAGAGGTCAAAAGTGTAAAAGCTGAAAACTGTATCACGATGTAATTGTTGGATTTCGGCCAATATCGATAATTATTGATGTATTTTATGATCTATCAAGAAAATAACGACCGGGATAAAAATATTTGAAATGTAAACATTTTTATTTCAAATGTAACCTTCCACCGATTGTAATACCTTCAGCTATCAAGGCAGATGTAACAATGTAAACAAAATAGTCAACTCACTTCACAATAACATCCTAAAATGAAGGTAAAAAATAAGGAATATGTAAGAAATGCTTCATAAAATCTAAGAAAATAGTGCAAAGTGTGAATATTGTGTGAAACTTGAGAACAATTATTTTCTGCAGGTTTAGTGCCAGGAACTTACAGCTGTGCTCTAAAGGGTGAGCGCAGTTAAGGTATTAGCGGTCTCGGTGGGGACGAGCGCCCTGCATCATTTACAGACCACATTGGTCTGACTAGGGTCCCTTTGGAAAGAAATCCAAAAACCGGCCAGCACTGTTGGCGGTAAGGCCCTTTTTGTGTCTTTTTACGCATTGAAATTTAGAAAAGATGTGCAATTCCGGAATTCCAGTTTGTTTTTCTATGTATTTATTTGATCAATTATCGATAGATAAATAGTACTTTATTGATTCCTTCATGAGAGTTCGCTCAGGAAAATTTTTAAAAATCGCTTTTTGCGGGTGTTTTGTTTTGTTCATATTTGCCGGGTCAAATTTCCGTCCCCATTTATTGCGTTTTTTATTGTTCGTAAATGTTGATTCACCGAACGTTTTATCAATGACAAATACTGCCTCAGTTTGCACTCGGACAAGTTTACCGCGAGGGGCCGTCAAAAGTGAGCAGCGGCATACCTTCAAGTACCACAGGGGTACGCGCAGGGGCGTCGCCAGACATATTTCACTGGGGCACGTGCCCCAGTAAAAATTTCACCAATAAAAAAAAACGCTTCAGAGTTTTAAGTCTACATAACATAGACAACAGCGCAAATACTACTTAGTATGGTAATTGATTACTACTGTATTCACTCCACTTAACAATGAGCACATGGCTAATATGGTAATTCATTCACATGTGGATGAGACTTCAGTTGAGAGAGAGAGAGAGAATCACTGCGTGAGGTAGGTAACGTTAGCCAACAACAATTTGTTAATTATATTATTTTGATTTGACTCAAACTGTAACTCCTAGATGGATACCAGAAAGTTATTCGCCCGCAGCAATGAAGAAGCACCGAGGAATGAGAGGTATAAGCGAAGTCCTAGCTAGCTAGGAAACATCATTGTCTTAAGTTGATGCTAAGTTAGCTAACGTTATTCCTTGTATCAAGACAAACATATTCATTTGCTGTACGAGCTGTCGGGGGAATTTCCAATCAACATGAAGCATAATGTTGGTTATTGTCTGCTGGTTCTGCATCAATGATGATTTGGAGTCAGCATGTGTGAGTTGAGTGCTTCTCAAATGGTTTATCCTCAGGAAGAAAAACATTTTTCCATATCATCAAGTTGTGAGCCAAATTTTTAAATCATTCAAGTTTATTTCACAGAAAAATAGCACAGTAGACTTGTCTTGTTAATCGGTGTGACTTTGACTAAAATAATCTTGTTTTGTCACCAGAAAAATGGCTACAGCTAAAGCATCTGGTTTTGTTTCCAGAAAAAATAGTAACATTTCTGTATTTGTTTTCAGAAAGATGGCTGAAAATATCGGGTTTTGTTGCACCATTTAGATTAAAAAAATATATATTTCCATGTCTGTCCAAAGTCTTCCTCCAACTTGTTAGTCAGTTTGCCTTTTGCTAAAATACTCACTAATAGTCACTAGAAAAATGGCTAAAAATATCTGTTTTTGTTGCCACAATTTGATTTTTTCCTCCCTAAACTTTTTTTTTTTCATGCACACATCTGACTGCGACTCACTGAAAATGACACACAATCCACTTTTATGTCACGACCCAGCAGTTGGGAACCACTGGTCAACTGTGTAACAGTTACTGTAATATTTCCATGTCTGTCCAGAGTGATTGACCACTTTGCAAAAATGAAAACGAGACGTTACAGTTTACTTCTCAGAAAATGATTCCCACAACAGTTGTTCATTTATTCTACTACTGT
>NC_084637.1:26394193-26511693 GCF_033978795.1 Nerophis ophidion
TTGCCTGTACCGGAAGTAGCAGACGATGTGCGCGTGACGTCACGGGTTGTAGAGCTCCTCACATCTGAACATTGTTTATAATCATGGCCACCAGCAGCGAGAGCGATTCAGACCGAAAAAGCGACAATTTCCCCATTAATTTGAGCGAGGATGAAAGATTTGTGGATGAGGATAGGGAGAGTGAAGGACTAGGGGAAAAAAAAGGGCGGTGGGAGCGATTCGGATGTTATTAGACACATTTACTAGGTTAATTCTGGAAAATCCCTTATCTGCTTATTGTGTTACTACTGTTTTAGTGAGATTATATAGTCGTACCAGAAAGTCGGAGGAGTGTGGCCATGGCTGTGGTGACCGCCAGTGTCTCTGAGGGAAGCCACGTTTCTCGACGAGGCGAAGCGAAGGCAGCCGGTCGGGCCAGGCTGAGCTTTCCCCCCCCCTCCCCCCTCCTCCACGGAGGAAGCATCCCACGTTCGGGTGTGGCTGGTCGGAGGATGCAAGCGAGTCCGCAGCTGCCTCTTTTGACAGGTGCACGAGGAACGACGCAAGCTCCACTCATGTCTATGGTAAGAGCCGACTTATTACCACAATTTTCTCACCGAAACCTGCCGGTTGACATGTGGTAGAGAACCATGTTTGCTTGACTGCTCTGTTCCATAGTAAAGCTTCACCTTCGGGAATGTACACAAGGAAACACCGGCTGTGTTTGTGTTGCTTCCAACCTACATCTTTCTTCTTTGACGTCTCCATTATTAATTGAACAAATTGCAAAAGATTCAGCAACCCAGATGTCCAGAATACTGTGGAATTATGCGATTAAAGCAGACGACTTATAGCTGGGATCGGGCTGGAACAAAATGTCCGCTACAATCCGTGACGTCACGCGTCATCATACCGACGTTTTCAACAGGATACTTAGCGCGAAATTTAAAATTGCACTTTAGTAACGTATTGGCATGTGTTGCAATGTTAAGATTTCATCATTAATACGTAAACTATCAGACTGCGTGGTCGGTAGTAGTGGGTTTCAGTCGGCCTTTAAGAGTTGAAAGTAAAAAAAACCAAAAAAACCTTGTAAATATTTTTATGCCTTTCGGATCCCCGGGGACCTCTAACAGTCATCACATTCAGGGTTAGGGTTAGGGTTAACCCCCATGGATTAGACAGCCTTGAAATAAAATGATCTGAGAGAAGAAGGATCCAGGACCATCTCAGGGTGAATCACTTCAGGTTTAAACCCAGAGTGGGTGGAACCTTCTACAAGGTTCTACAAGGTTTTGGTGCTTCCACCGAAGCACCAAAACAAAGGCAACCATGACCAAAACAAATCACCTTTTCACTTTTATTTGGGTTCCCAATACACAAATTGAAGATAAGTTCATCAACAGTCGGCTTTAAATTTCAAGAGACATCGAAGGCTTCGAGCGTGAACCGTAAAAGTCAACTGCAGTCCTATGTACACCATCTTGAATCAGACGTCGGTATTTTCGGACAACTACGTGCATCGGGAGCGACTCGGTACAATCAAAAGGCCTCTGGCAATTTAAGTCGATGAATCAGAAATGCACTTTTTTCACAGATGTCACGTAAACTTCAATAGCGGAGCTGAGTTGGGTCTGCGCGTGGCGCTCAGGAACTGCGTTTTCTTTTTTTTTAGGGGCCCGGGGGTTGATTGTAAGGGACCGAATAAAACAAAAAACGAAAAAGCAGACTGGTCCCCTGGGAGGTACCAAAGTTCTGGTGTCGATTGGACGAGGCGTCAGTTCTCCACAGAAGCAGGCGCCGAACCCAAAGTTTCTCTCTTATATTAAAAAACTTCAAGACCTGAGATATTCAGCGGAACACAAAAAGAAAAAGAAAGACATAAATTAACTGTAAACTGTGGTTATGGCTGCAAGTACTAGTAGCTACGCCACTTCCCTTTCACGACTTAAAACATGCACATTAAAGTTGGTTAAAGGAACATTTCACCTTCCAGCCGTGTCTTGGACGCGCACGGCTCGATGCGTGATGTCAGCAGTGTGGGCGATGCGGAGTTCACATAACTTAAGACAAATAAAATCTTTTTTTTGAAGAAGTCCGTTCCGAAGGGTAATCCGGTGGCGCCTGAGGTTACAAGTTCATTCCTTGGGCACTTAGTAGCGAGTCCAGCATGTCGAAGGTGTCTTTATAGTCCGTGTGTTGGCCGTTGGACGTCAACAAGCCGTTGGTGCCGTCATGGCCGCGGTGCTCCATCGTCCTCTGGCCGCCGTCGGCGTAGTGAGGCGGGCCGAGGGCCGCCTTGGAGCTCCTGCTGCTCTTTGACGAGTGGTGATGGTGGCCGCCGTCGGCGTGAGGCCTCTTTCGGGAAGAGCCGGAGCTCCCGTCGCCGCCGTGGCTGTTGGCGGTTCGCAGGGAGACGGAGGCGGCGTCCATCCGGCAGTTGGCGCTGAGAGAATACGGGTGGGAGTGGCCGTGTTTGGAGTGGCGGTGGCCCGCGTGCTCCTTGTGCTTGTCTTTGCCCTGATCGGCGCCGCCGTGGCGCTCCGACGAAACCTTGATTCTCATCTTGAGTTCCTCGCTGGTGGCCGAGCCGTTCTCGGCGAAGGACGCGGGCGCCCGACTCTTTTTGGATTTCTCCCGCCGCCCCTCGCCCGACTGGCTCCCCGCCAGCGCCTGAGAGCGCTTCTTGTGGTGGTGCGACGTGGTGGCGGCGGCCGGCGGCGCGTAAACGTCCGAGCCGGCCTCCTCCTTGCCGCCGTTTTGCAGAGCCAGCTCCGCCGCGTGTTTCTCTCGGTACTTTTCCAGAGTCAAGACTTTCTGCGGCCGCGGGAAAGGGGCGGCGTTCACAGCCAGGGTTTTGCTAGCAGCTTTGTGTTCGTGTTTCAGCACGGTGAAGTCCGAATGCGCCGGCTGAGAGAAAGGGTCGCCCAGCGGCTGGTAGGACGTGTAGGCGCCGAGGGAGGACATGTCCGTCGAGTCTGACGACGACGTGGAAGGGAAGAAGGAGCCGGCGACGCCGGGAAGGCCGTCTAAGGAAGTCCCCTGGAAGGCGCCGTCCACAGCCGGACCCTCCGTCTTTGGCTTTTTAGCAGCTTGAATAGCCTGAAAGCAAACAACTGGACATGAGGCGGCGAGCGAGGAGCGAGACGCGCCATCCGCCTACCCTCCAGTTTCGTATCCTCTTCAGCCTGCTGGGCGTTTTCTCCAGGATCTGAAGGAATTCGTGCGTGAGCTCTGCAAACAAAAAAAACGGCAGCGGCGTTAATCCGGGCGCTCTCGGCGCGGCGGAGTCGAGGCGGTTACCGTCCAGCAGCTGCAGCGTCACTGTGCGGTCCACGTACTCCCACCAGTGCTTGCTGTCGGTCGACACCGGGATCTCCCAGTTGGACCACTTGCACGCCAGGTGGATACAGACGCAGGCGACCACCGTGGGCCGGTACTGCAGGCAGAACGTGGTGAGGTGCAAACTGGCGGGGGGGAAACACGGATGAATGTCAGCTCGACACATTCAACACAAACAACCTAAATCAGTGATTCTCAAACGGGGGTACGCGTACCACTGGTGCAAGTATCATTGTTACGGTGATCCAGAACATTCAATAAACAATCTGCCTTGTTTTTAGTGAATACTTATGCCTACTACGCTGCTGCATTTTAATGTTGGTCAATATGTTGGTAGGTGTTTCCCGGGGAAGTTTGAGAACCACTGTTCTAAATCATTAAGAGTGACGCTACGTTTCCACCAAGCAGCACACTTCAGTCCAGCACACGTTCAGTAAGGTTGCTTTGATTTGGTTTTTAGGATTGCAGGAAGCAGCTGAGGTTGGCCCCGCCCTCTACCGGCGCTAATAAATATGTGGCGGCGTCTCACTTCGGCTCGCACATCTGGGCCCCACAGCTGTTTCTTGTTGGGTGCGAGTAGGGCAGTAACAATATGAAAACGTCATGTTACAGTTGTCGTGACCAAAGTGATCACCGTTATTGTTGAATATGCTCAAAAAGTGAAATTTTCAAGAAAATGTAAATAATCAAAATCCATAGTTAGAAAACTCTTTTGCATGTTTTGTGTTTCTTATGCCTCACCGATTGTGTTTTAGTTGTAGTACTGTACTTGTTTTAAAGGCTAAGCTTTTATTGTTTGAACTATTGATTTGTACTAGAGCACTTTAAGAAGTCTATACGTAAAAAGTGCCCCAAAAAAATAAAATCTGTCATTATTGTTACTTCTGGCGGGCATTGTGGCACCCCACTCTGTCAGGCGGTCCTTGAACGCACCGTAAAAAAAACAACGTCTCCGATTAAAGAAGGTTCAATGTGCACAATTGAATATCTTAGTAGCCCAGACAGTGATGTGTTCATGTAAGTTTAGCTTAGGGCAGGGCTCTTTGGCGCCGCCCTAGTGGCTCTCTGGAGCTTTTTCAAAAATATATGAAAAATGGAAATGATGAGGGGGAAAAAAATGTTTGTTTTAATTTGGTTTCTGTAGGAGGACAAACATGACACAAACCTCTCTAATTGTTATAAAGCACACTGTTTATATTAAACATGCTTCACTGATTCGAGTATTTGGCGAGCGACGTTTTGTCCTACTAATTTTGGCGGTCATTGAACTCTCCCTAGTTTGTTTACATGCATAACTTTCTCCGACTTACTCAGGCGTGATTTATGCCACTTCTTTTTCCGTCTCATTTTGTCCACCAAACTTATAACGTTGTGCATGAATGCACAAAGGTGAGTTTTGTTGATGTTATTGACTTAATGTGGAGAGTGCTAATCAGACATATTTGGTCACTGCATGACTGCAAGCTAATCGATGCTAACATGCTATTTAGGCTAGCTGTATGTACATATTGCATTTACGATGCCTCATTTGTAGCTATATTTGAGCTCATTTAGTTTCCTTTAAGTCCTCTTAATTCAATGTATATCTCATGACACACTATCTGTATGTAATATGGCTTTTATTTTTTTGCGGCTCCAGACATATTTGTTTTTGTATTTTTGGTGCAATATGGCTCTTTTAACATTTTGGGTTGTCGACCCCTGGCTAGGGGATGTCGTTTACCATATATATATATATACACTGAATACACTTGGTAAACAAAACCTCTGCCTTGTTTTTAGTAAATACTTGGGCTTACTACGCTACTGTATTTTAATGCATTCACGCACAGCATAAAACTTTTGGTGGACAAAATGAAACAAAAAAGGAGTGGAAGATTGTTACCATGAATTTATTAACGTGGACCCCGACTTAAACAAGTTGAAAAACTAATTCGGTAACACCCGAATAAGTTTTTTAGGGGTCAATTGTACGGAATATGTACTGTACTGTGCAATCTACTAATAAAAGTTTCAATCAATCAATCAATCAAAAAGTTTTTTCATGGGAAAATAAGTTATATTTATCGATCACTGTTGTTAATCTTTAAATTTAAAACGGTAATATTAACGGTCGGGGGTTTTACTGCGGTTATCATCAATACCGATTAGCGTTAATACCTAGCTGCTTGCATAATGTCCGTACCACAACGTTGTGTTTGCTTATTACTTTTGATTAGGGATTTAAGTTTATGGATTTTGATTGTAAAGGCTGAATTGTAGGCTTACGTAGCTTTCGTCCTATCTGACGGCGTCTTCCGCGTGACTCGCAGTTCTCTTCCAAAACGCAAGAGGGCAGTGTTTTCATTGTTGACTAGCGATTAGCTTCCTCTGTAGTTGTAGTGTAGTAAACAATGGCACGGAGCCAATTTCTTAAGGGCCTGCGGCCAATTGTAAAAATACTATTTAAAGAAAATAACATTAAAAAGTGGAAAAAAGAGCAAACAGGTCAAATGTAAAGATAAAATTACTTCACATCAATGATGTCATTTTGAAATATGTATTCCATATTTTGTGTTTGCAATACA
The DNA here is from genome assembly GCF_033978795.1 of Nerophis ophidion. Lineage (NCBI taxonomy): Eukaryota > Metazoa > Chordata > Actinopteri > Syngnathiformes > Syngnathidae > Nerophis > Nerophis ophidion. The sequence continues at coordinate 26,400,082 of NC_084637.1, forward strand.
ACACCTTTTTCTTCAACAAAAAGCACATAAAACAAACAAAAAATATGATATAATATATTCACTGGAAAGATATGAAGTTGATCTAGAGACTTAAGCATTAAAAACAATGTTAGACTTATTTTAAACACTTTTGGGTGTGGGGCCCTTCAGGATCCCAAAGAGTTTTACTGGGATTTTTCCCCCCAAAATTGTCATTGCTCAAAAAAATCATAATGAGTTCAAATCAATGTTATGTTTATTGACCTATTCAAGGCTCCAACTGCTTTACATCAAAAAGTCCACTTTGAAATATTGGGGGGAAAATATTGCTTATTTTGATATCGCAATACAAAACCATTTTCTTCAAAGGAGAGCATAAATCAGACAAAACAAATAATTAAAAAAAAAATAATCACCAGATAGATACGAAGTTGACATAGGGACGTAAGTGTATGACTTATTTTTAACACTTATAAGTGTTGGACTCAAAAATTATAAATGACCTGCAATTACTTCACATCAAATATTGCACTTTGAAAGGTTTTGGGGGAAAAATATTGAATTTTTTGGGTTTTGATAAGGGCAAACATTTTTTTTCAAAGATTATGTCGACAGATAGACCTGAAGTTGATCTAGAGATTTAAAGTGTTGAATGAATAATAATAATGTATGACTTATTTTTAACATTTTTATGACAGAGACCTTTCCGGGTACCCAAAACCAAACTTGAAGGGAGCCCTAAAAGTTAAATATACATTGTATTGGTCTGAAAAATGTTAAGTATTAAAACGCCCCCCGCGAGCTTTAATTTTTCAGTGTGCAGCCCCCAGGTGACAAAGTTTGGACACCTCTGGTATAATGTCTTCTGTTCCTTTCGGCCGGCTTACAAGGTCTTTTCTTTTGTGACGTTGGGACACGGGAAGGTTTTTGCGGGTTCATGTAGAGAAAAATGAGTAACCAAAACCATTTTCAGTGTAGAAATAAAATCTGTAAACTTGGACTCGTCGTCTTCTGTGTCCTTCCTAAAATGTTCAGGTCGTTAACATATTTAATGGGGGCTTGTCCGGGATACCTCTCGGGTGGGACCTTTCAGAACTTCAACGCGCACGGAAGTGAACTGGACTGTTTGGTGGAAACACAATTCTTCATCATGTGCACAAGCCCTCACCTCACTTGGCTGGTACACTAATTACGAGAATGACATTGTGCTCTGTGAGTAATTTACACTTCAAAACAAAGCGGGGAGGAACTTCCACATAAAAATGGGCTTTTTCTCAGCCTCTTCATTTACTGTGGCATTGGTTGGCCCGCTAATAGGTGGAACGTGAAGATGAAACACAAATGCAGAAGCCCTTTAAGGGATCATTACTGCCTCCGTCCTACCAAACTCTACTGCAAGCTGGACTTCCTGGGACTCCAGTAGGTACACAGAGTCGATAGTGTGACCCGCACTAAATCTTTTTAATGCAACTACGATAAAAGTAAAAGCAAACCGTTTAACTAGGGGTGTCCCGATACGATATTGGTATCGGTCCCAGTATCGGATTTGCGTCTAAAATCTCCCATACCCGCGTGTTTACTGGTGCAAAGCTGGACAGCCGTCTGAATGTCCTCTAATAAGCACACCAATTATTCTGTTTTAGTAAAGTCATTTACAAAAGGTAAACATGTTATAGCAGACCTGGGCAAATTAAGGCCCGGGTGCCCCATGCGGCCCGTTAAGCTTTTCAATCTGGCCCGCCGGACATTCCGTAATATTTTTTTTTTTCTTCGATCTTTAAGATGGAAAGTGTACCTGCCATCATGATGTGCAGTGATGTTTTATAATGACCGTAGTAAGTCTTCAGCTATACAAAGTATTTCAATGCTTGAAATCTGCACTTTTGGATGATATACTAGTTACTATGGTCATCTAGTTAGTTACTGTGGTCATCTACGTCACAACAGCTCAGACGAGCCACCAAGCAGTGTGGGTGGGGAGCGTTTCCACAGACGCGGAAGGAGATTTTCACAACAATGTTCTAAAGCTTAGTGATATACCACATATATCATATTCTAGGTGGGGTTTTTTTGTACCCTTCGCGTTCATATTTCACTGTTTGTTGCATTTCACTTGATTGTGAAATATGTCGATTGAAAGGGGGTGTGACGTTCCTATTTTGTCAATATTCAGTCTTTTATCGTTCATAGAAAAATGCAAAATTCCATTATGGTTTTTAAGGCGGTCTGTCATAACGTTTTCAGCATTCAATCAGTCATTATTGTGAGGTTTTGCATTAGTATTCCTAAAAAGAGATATACCGGCTCCCAGACACATTTTTTTCTCTAAATGTGGCCCTTGAGTCAAAATATTTGCCCAGGCCTGTGCTATAGGATACTAGAAGCTACACAACGGCTGAGCACGCAATAGCGCACAAGCGAGACGTACATAAGTCTTTCAAAATAATACAAGTGTTGTGATTTTGGCTGGTATCAGATAAATATCAATATCGGCCAATGTTCAAGGCTCAAATATCAGTACCATATCTAAAGTAACTTTTGATATTGTAGTTAAAGTTGCAAAGTAAATCCGTTTCTTTGGGTCGAAAGTATGTAGTACGTAGAGCAGCTTTAAACAGCCCAATCCTGTATACACCTCAATTCTTCAGCACCGTTGCTTTGTGAGATGCTGCTGCAATGCTGCAAGGTGGTGGTTATCACCAAGTACTAGCTGGAGTTTTACAAAGACACACACACACTGGTGAAATGAGTCAAACAGAACAATGACACTAACCTATTTATTATTAACTGTCTGGAATGGACTTGTGCTGTCTTTAAGTTGAAGTGGAGTGGTAATTTGTTTTTGGTGCCACAGTAATTCAACAACACATCATTTAAGTTACTGGGTACTTTTTAATAGGTTTCTGCTTTGGAGACTTTGTATGTGTAAGTAATATGTAACTAGAGTTATTTGATACTTGTTTACATTGACAAATGCCATGTTTTAGACTGCAATATTGTTCAATTAAGGACAATTCTTCCCTATTTCTAGCTTCTGTGCTTAGCTGTTGTGTAGCTGCTAGCTCCTATACCCTACCATGTTTAGCTTTTGTAAAATGACTTGACTAAAATACAAGAACGTTGAAACTTGTGTGTTTATTGGAGGACATTTAAATGTTAACTGGCTATCCAGCTTAGCACAAGTAAACACCACAGGACTGCTTGTCAAGTGATTTTAAATGCAAGCCGATATAATCCGATACCTGTTTTGTGCTGATATCGAACCGATATCCAATATCGATATGGGATTGGGACACCCTCAGAACGCAACCCTTACTGACTAAATACTAAAGATATTAGTAGACCTTGGAAACCTGTTCAATTTAAGAGACTTATGTGTGCACGAGGGCTGGGTGATTAAACAATATAAATATATGTCGCGATACACACGTAATTGATAGCAATAAAAAATGTGTTTGATAAAACATTTAGTACCCAATTTTTCGGACTATAAGTCGTAGTTTTTTTCATAGTTTGGCAAGGCGGTGCGACTTGTGTGTGAAATTATTAACACATTACCGTAAAATATCAAATAATATTATTTAGCTCGTTCACGTAAGAGACTAGACGTTGAAGATTTCATGGGATTTAGCAATTAGGAGTGACAGATTGTTTGGTAAACATATAGCATGTTCTATATGTTATAGTTATTTGAATGACTCTTACCATAATATGTTACGTTAACATACCAGGCACCTTCTCAGTTGGTTATTTATGCGTCATATAACGTACACTTATTCAGCCTGTTGTTCACTATTCTTTATTTATTTTAAATTGCCTTTCAAATTTCCCCCAAAAATGCGACTAATACTCCAGTGCGACTTATATATGTTTTTTTTTTTTTTTCCTTCTTTATTATGCATTTTCGGCAGGTGCGACTTATACTCCGAAAAATATGGTGTATATACTTGTCTTTATCGGAAGAGAGCAGAAGTTGCAAAGCAAGATTGGTTGCATGAACAAAGGCACTCGCCGAGCAACGCAAGAAGTGATCACTAATCGGTGGGATTGACACGCTAACAACCAACCAGGTAACAGTATGGAGTTTGGCTGCACCATCTTGTTGTCGTGTGGTTGATTCTTTGCATGGAGTGAGAAGAGAACATAGAAATGAAGAAATTGTGAATAAAAGAGGAAAAGTCACCTGGACAGTTGTTTTTTTTTCCCAAAGGGACCGTAGTCAGACCAATGTGGTCTGTAAATTATGCAAGGCACTCGTCCCCATCATGACCGCTAGTACCACACCACCTTAACCGCGCTCTCCCTTTAGGTGTAACGGTACGGGTATTTTATCGAACCGTTTCGGTACGGGGTTTCCGGTTCGGTGCGGTGGTGTACCGAACGAGTTTCCACACGGAAATATTAAGTAGCGTACTGCACGTTGTGTAAACAATACTCAAAATGCCGGACATTTGAGGCATTTAAGAAACTCCGCCCTGACAGCTCCGCAAAAGAGGACATGTCCGGTGAAAAGAGGAGGTATGGTCAGTCTATGACCTAGCCCGGTCGCATGCTAGCATAGGTCCTGACCACACGTCCTCCCCTCACTGGACCCAAAACCCCCCAACCCCCAAACCCCCGCAGATCCCCCCAAACGCTCCAAATGTCCGGCACCTCGAGTTATGGTTGCGTGTATTTTCAATGTACGTTCAGTAGGGGTGTAACGGTACGTGTATTTGTATTGAACCGTTTCGGTACAGGGGTTTCGGTCCGGTTTGGCGGTGTATCGAACGAGTTTGTAAGCTAAAGTCTTAACAAGCTGCTATGCTTTCTGCCTCTGTCTGAGCACCCAGCATTGTCCCGCCCACACAACCATCTGATTGGTTACATACAAAGCCAATCAGCAGTGCGTATTCAGAGCGATGTAACAGCCAATCAGCAGTGGGTATTCAGAACGCATGTTGTCAATGCTTCAGCGTCAAGCAGATATGTGTTTAGCAGCAGACATTGTACTCTCCCCAAATTATTAAAAAACACATCCCAGTCACAACTACTACTAACATCATTATGACCTTCTAGAAACTTAAACTGCAGCTCAGCTCGCTCGCAGTTCTGGCTTGAGGTGAAGGCTAATTAGCTTTTAGCGTAACGTTAGCTCATTTTGCGGTGTGTGTGTGCATGCGTGTGTGTGTGCGTTTGCGTGTGTTAGGGGCAGCAAAGCCCTGTCTGTCTGTTATTTCACATGAACTAACATGAACTCCATAGATTTCTGGGATGAATAGTCTCTCCTATTGCTGTTGTACTATTTTTTCAGCTATAGTTACATTAATCATTAGTAATGTAGCAGCCTAGTTTTGAATGGCAGGGTCCCTGCTATCACATGTTGACAAAAATATAACATTTACATAATAAAAGTCAACTACAGGCTTCCCAAATGCTGTAATAAATTAAGCATGATGAGTTGACTTGAAACTGTTTAATGTTGCACTTTTTATATGTAGAAGAAAGGTTTTGTCATTTTGTTTAATCAAAGCATCAACTTGAGGCAGTTTAATGTGGATTAACATGGGCAGAATTATAATAGTGTTCCCAATGTTAAAAGGATAAAGCCATTGTTTACAGATTTGGTAAATAAATAACCCAAAAATGTATATTTTGTTGTTTTCTTACTGAACCGAAAACGAAATTTTTGTGTACCGTTACACCCCTAACGTTCAGTGTTAAGAAGGTTAAAAACAAAACAAATTGCGCGCGCAGCAGCATTCGTGAGGGAGGGAGGGAGAGAGAGAGAGAGAGCGCATGCGTCTGCTTTTTATGCATAGATTTATCAGATTTAAATTTTTGTGTCAAAAGTGTGCCCCGGGGGCCATTTGCAGCCCACAGCTAATGTTTTAAAGGCCCACGGCACATTCTAAAAATACTATTAAAATAAACAAAAACATAACAAAAGTGAAATAAAAAAGCTTAAAGGTTAAATGTAATTTAGAAAAACTTTCAATGTTGACTAATAAAACAAAGCTGTTTTTTTTCTTTCAAACTGTCATTGCTCAAAACAAACATATGTACAGTATATGTAGGATATATTTATATTAATATTATTTATATATTATATATATTATATTATTTATTATTCATCTTGTCTATTGTGAGCAAACTGTTGTGCGGAATTTTCCCCAGGGATCAAAAAAGTACTTTTATATTCTATAATATTTAATCAAAATCAATCAATCAATCAATCAATGTTTACTTATATAGCCCTAAATCACTAGTGTCTCAAAGGGCTGCACAAACCACAACACAAACCACTACGACATCCTCGGTAGGCCCACATAAGGGCAAGGAAAACTCACACCCAGTGGGACGCCGGTGACAATGATGACTATGAGAACCTTGGAGAGGAGGAAGGCAATGGATCAATGTTATTATGAATTATTGACCTATCCAAGGTTCCCATAACTTCCTATCAAATATTCCACTGAGAAAAATATTTTTGGTGGAAGATTTTGCAAGTTTAGTAAATATATAACCAAAAAATCTATATATTGTTGTTTTCTTACTGTAACGAAAATGAACTGAACCGTGACCTCGAAACCGAGGTACGTACCGAACCAAAATTTTTATGTACCGTTACACCCCTAATATTCACACTTTGCACTATTATATTACACTTTTAAGCATTTCTTAAATATTCCTTATTTTTGCTTCTTCATTTTAGGAGCTTGTTCAATGTGATTTTACTATTTTGTTTACAGGGACTGAGTTTTTTTTTCCATGCTTGTGTTGACATTTCCTTTAGCTGCTGGGTTATAATCAGAGTAAAGTTGCGTTTTCAATAAAAACGCTTGTATTTAATAGATTTTTACTTCTGAACGCGTATCAATATCGACCGATCTAAAACGTTTACATCACGATACAGTTTCCAGCCTCAGTGTGCACCATAAAATGTTAGTGTGTCTCCTCATAATAACACAATAACTGAGAATGAACTGCGAAAAAGCCACAATCAGATTGCAGTGGAGTTTGGCGGGGGAAAGCTCTCTCACTTGGGGTGAAAGTGGCCCAATAAAAAAAAAAGAACTGGGCTGCATCTATTTCAACACTTCCAGGAAATGTTCTACTCAGGCTACCATCTGAGTGTTTTAGAGCTATGCACTCGCTACCAAACAACCGTGAGAGGTAAAGGGCACCACTACATCCCATGCTGTGCGTCCAACCCCTCTGTGCCAAAGTTTTACGGCAGTGGTTCTCAAATGGGGATACTTGAAGGTATGCCAAGGGGTACGTGAGATTTTTTTTAAATATTCTAAAAATAGCAACAATTCAAAAATCCTTTATAAATATATTCATTGAATAATACTTCCACACAATATGAATGTAAGTTCACAAACTGTGAAAAGAAATGCAACAATGCAATATTCAGTGTTGACAGCTTGATTTTTTTGTGGACATGTTCCATAAATATTGATGTTAAAGATTCCTTTTTTTTGTGAAGAAATGTTTAGAATTAAGTTCATGAATCCAGATGGATCTATACTGCAATCCCCAAGGGGGGCACTTTAAGTTGATGATTACTTCAATGTGTAGAAATCTTTATTTATAATTCAATCACTTGTGTATTTTTCAACAAGTTTTTAGTTATTTTTATATCTTTTTGTCCAAATAGTTTAAGAAAGACCACTACAAATGAGCAATATTTTGCACTGTTATACAATTGAATAAATCAGAATCTGATGACAATGTGCTGTATTTGACTTATCAGTTTTTTTCAACCAAAAATGCTTTGCTCTGATTAGGGGGTACTTGAATTAAAAAAATGTTCACAGGAGGTACATCACTGAAAAAAAGGTTGAGAACCACTGCTCTCCGGTACACAAGAGCCTACCTGCCGCTTCTGCACAAAGTGTTGGACACATGAAGGGGCATTCTATAGTGTGCCATTAACAGTGCAATAATGTGAACAGGATAATAACCTGTTGGTAGCCATGAAATAGGAAGTCTGTGCCAAATCCTTGCTTGCTGTAAAAGGAAGGAGAAAGTGGTTTTTAGAAGGCAGTTGATGAGTTGCTACAACACAATCATGCTTATTTTGGGGCGTGTCATGGTTTCACATCCACAGCCTCATGTAATCATTTCAATTGCATTTTAAAGGAATTAGTAAAAGCTGAAACATACAATTGCCCGAGCACTTTTAGCACCGTTACTACCAAAGAGGCTTTGAATGCGGGGAAGCCGTGACACCCCCGATGTCTGTACATTAGCACAAAGCGTGCTTCCTTTCAACCCCCCCAGTTACAATTCATGCAGCTGTCCATGAGAAACTTGAGTTTCAAAATGAGACTGGGCACTAAGAAAAGGTTAGACTCTTACAGGAATCAATCATCACTCAGTTAGAAAGTGAGAAAAGAGCAGTACCTCTTACGAGCTGGGAACACCTCACAACATCTGTGTGCGGATGGTCTATCGTAATTTCAAAACCTGCAATAAAGACAGTGAAGGAAGGAGAATTAACTTTCGTGGAGAACAACAGCCGAAGGTTTGATTTGTTGAAAGTAAGTTAGGTATTGTTTACTTAGGATCCAATACAAGTCATTTGGACATGGTGTCCAAACAGTGACTTGAAGAAAGGAAAACATATGAAAGGGGAAGATTATCACCAGACCTATGTAAGCGTCAATATTTACCTTGATGGTGCAGAAAAAAGACCATATATTTTTTTAACCGATTTCCGAACTCTAAATGGGTGAATTTTGGCGAATTAAACACATTTCTGTTTATTGCTCTGGTGGCAATGACGTCAGAACGTGACGTCACCGAGGTAATACAGCCGCCATTTTCATTTTCTACACATTACACACACGGCTCTCAGCTCTGTTATTTCCTGTTTTTTTGACTATTTTTTGGAACCTTGGAGACATCATGCCTCGTCGGTGTGTTGTCGGAGGGTGTAACAACACTAACAGGGAGGGATTCAAGTTGCACCGAAGATGTGAAAGTGTCTGCCGCCAGACCCCCATTGAATGTGCTGTAGTGTCTCCACATTTGACCGGCGATGACAGACATGGCACAGAGATGTATGGATAACCTGCAGATGCATTTGCAATGATAAAGTCAACCAAATCACAAAGGTGACTTTTGTTGATGTTGACTTATGTGCTAATCAGACATATTTGGTCGCAGCGTGACTGCCAGCTAATCGATGCTAACATGCTATTTACCGGCGGTGCTAAAGCAGACATGGCACAGAGATGTATGAATAACCTGCAGATGCATTTGCAACTATATTACGTTTCCTTCCACCCACATTTAATGCGAAAAAAACACTTACCAATCGACGGATTTTAAGTTGCTCCATTATCACAAAATGCAAAAGTCCTGATCGTTTGGTCCGCACATTTTACCGGCGATGCTAACGCAGCTATTCGGCCATGCTATGGCTATGAATGGCGTCAATAGCTATTCGCTCAATAGCTTCAGTTTCTTCTTCAATACTTTCATACTCCAACCATCTGTTTCAATACCTGCGTAATCTGTTGAATCGCTTAAGCCGCTGAAATCCGAGTCTGAATCCGAGCTAATGTGGCTATATCTTGCAGTGCTATTCCCATTGTTTGTTTACCTTGGCAGCACTGTATGAGGTCACAGGGAAATGGATAGTGGTTTCGAAGATAGCGAAAATAAGGCACTTTAAAGCTTTATTGAGGGATATTCCGGGACCGGTAAAATTTAAAAAAAAAATTCAAAAAATACAACGAGCCACTGGGAAATGATTTTTATTGTTTTTAACCCTTTTGAAATTGTAATAATGTTCCCCTTTAATAGTGTTCTCCCGATTGGTACTGGTAGCAAAACATATTTCAATACTTTGATACTTTTCTAAATAAAGGACGCCACAAAAAAATGCATTATTGGCTTTATTTTAACAACAAATCTTACATTACATTAAACATATGTTTCTTATTGCAAGTTTGTCCTTAAATAAAATAGTGAACAAAGAAGAAAACTTCTCTTTTAGTAGTAAATAAACAAACAAAGGCTCCCGATTAGTCCGCTGATGTATGTAGTAACATTGTGTCATTTTCCATTGTATTATTTTGTCAAAATTATTAAGGACAAGTTGTATAAAATGAATTATTAATCTACTTATTCATTTACTGTTAATATCTGCTTATGTTCTCTTTTAAAATGTTTTATCTCCACTTTTGTTAAAATGTAATAATCACTTATTCTTCTGTTTGGATGCTATACATTAGTCTTGGATGATACCACAAATGTAGGTATCAATCCGATACCAAGTAGTTACAGAATCATACATTGTGAATTAGTGTGAATTAAGTGGATTATATTTATATAGCGCTTTTCTCTAGTGACTCAAAGTGCTTTTACATAGTGAAAGCCAATATCTAAATTACATTTAAACCAGTGTTGGTGGGCACTGGGAGCAGGTGGGTAAAGTGTCTTGCCCAAGGACACAACGGCAGTGATTAGAGTGGCGGAAGCAGGGATTGAACCTGGAACCCTCAAGTTGCTGGCACGGCCACTCTATCAACCAAGCTATACCGCCCCACAAAATTGGTCATACTCAAAGTCCTCACGTGTACAGGGACATTTTTCTTGAGTTTATAAACAAAATATAAATTTTTAAAAAAGGAAAAAAGATTTTGCGATGCTAAAAAATATCAATGTTATGATAGCAGTGAATTATATTTATATAGCGCTTTTCTCAAGTGACTCAAAGCACTTCACATAGTGAAACCCAATATCTAAGTTACATTTAAACCAGTGTGAGTGGCACTGGGAGCAGGTGGGTAAAGTGTCTTGCCCAAGGACACAACGGCAGTGACTAGGATGGCTGAAGCGGGAATCGAACCTGCAACCCTCATGTTGTTGGCACGGCCACTCTACCAACCGAGCTATACCGCCCCAGTATCGACTAAATTGATTTAATTAATAAATTAATTTAAAAGTTGTAATTTTCTTGAGGGAACTCTGCTGAAGGAATCATCCATCCATCCAATTTCTACCGCTTATTCCCTTTTTTGGGGTTGCGGGGGGCGCTGGCGCCTATCTCAGCTACAATCGGGCGGAAGGCGGGGTACACCCTGGACAAGTCGCCACCTCATCGCAGGGCCAACACAGATAGACAAACAACATTCACACTCACATTCACACACTAGGGCCAATTTAGTGTTGCCAATCAACCTATCCCCAGGTGCATGTCTTTGGAATCAATAAAGTACTATCTCTCTAAATACGCTCCTGTACTTGGTATCATTACAGTGGATGTCAGGTGTAGATCCACCAATGGCGTTTGTGTACATTCTGACGCCGGTGAGGTACGGTGTGTAGTGAAACATGTTTAGCTATTCCTCGTCCTGCAGGGATGATACATGTAAGAAACTTACTTTATTTGTCGCCATGGAGACCAGGATTAGTGATTTAGAAGTAGCTAAAACACTGCCGACTGCAGCTAGACTTTAGCTGCTAGCTAGCTAGCCATGTCTTAAATCGCCTCTTCCTGTTGGCGTTTCAGTGTTATAACTTCACGTTTATTGTTAGTTTTAAAGCCAAAATTTGTCCGTTCTCCCTTTTCTGTCTACACACTGTGTCTGCTTGTAAAAACCCCGTTTCCATATGAGTTGGGAAATTGTGTTAGATGTAAATATAAACAGAATACAATGATTTGCAAATCATTGTCAACCCATATTCAGTTGAATATGCTACAAAGACAATATATTTAATGTTCAAAATGATAAACTTTTTTTTTTGCAAATAATCATTAACTTTGGAATTTGATGCCAGCAACACTTGACAAAGAAGTTGGGAAAGGTGGCAATAAATACTGATGAAGTTGAGGAATGCTCATCAAACACTTATGTGGAACATACCACAGGTGTGCAGGCTAATTGGGAACAGGTGGGTGAAATGATTGGGTATAAAACCAGCTTCCATGAAATGCTAAGTAATTCACATACAAGGATGGGGTGAGGGTCACCACTTTGTAAGCAAATTGTCGAACAGTTTTAGAACAACATTTCTCAACGAGCTATTGCAAGGAATTTAGGGATTTTACCGTCTACGGTCCGTAAAAGCATCAAAAAGTTCAGAGAATCTGGACAAATCACTGCACGTAAGCGATGATATTACGGACTTTTGATCCCTCAGGCATCAAAAATGAACATCAGTGTATAAAGGATATCACCACATGGGCTCAGGAACACTTCATAAAATCACTGTCAGTAACTACAGTTGATCGCTACATCTGTAAGTGCAAGCTAAAGCTCTACTATGCAAAGCCAAACCCATTTATCAACAATACCCTGAAACCCCGCCGGCTTGGCTGGGCCCGAGCTCATCTAAGATGGACTGATGCAAAGTAGAAAGGTGTTCTGTGGTGTGAAGAGTCCACATTTCAAATTATATTTGGAAACAGAGGACGTGGTGTCCTCCAGAACAAAGAGGAAAATAACCATTCGGATTGCTATAGGCGCAATGTTCAAAAGCCAGCATCTGTGATGGTATGGGGGTGTGTTAGTGCCCAAGGCATGGGTAACTTACACATCTGTGAAGGCACCATTAATGCTGAACGGTACATACAGGTTTTGGAGCAACATATGTTGTCATCCAACCAACGTTATCATGGACGCCCTTGCTTATTTCAGCAAGACAATGCCAAGCCATGTGCTACAACAGCGTGGCTTCGTAGTAAAAGACTGCGGGTACTTTCCTGGCCCGCCTGCAGTTCAGACCGGTCTCCCATCGAAAATAAGTGGCGCATTATGAAGCGTAAAATACAACAGCGGAGACCCCGAACTGTTGAACTACTCAAGCTCTACATAAAATAAGAATGTGAAAGAATTCCACTTTCAAAGCTTCAACAATTAGTTTCCTCAGTTCCCAAACGTTTATTGAGTGTTGTTAAAAGAAAAGGTGATGTAACACAGTGGTGAACATGCCCTTTCCCAACTACATCGGCAAGTGTTGCAGCCATGAAATTCTAAGTTAATTATTGTTTGCAAAAAAAAATAAAGTTTATGAGTTTGAACATCAAATATCTTGTCTTTGTAGTGCATTCAATTGAATATATGTTGAAAAGGATTTGCAAATCATTGCATTCAGTTTATATTTACATCTAACACAATTTCCCAACTCATATGGAAACGGGGTTTGTGCGCTGTTCCTCTGCTCGTAAAAAATCAACAATGACACGACATGACCACGGCGGGTGGGTGGGGGTCCGGTACTTTCTAGACGCGGTGGAATATCGAATATGATTCATTAGTATCGCGGTACTATACCAATACCGATATACCGTACAACCCTACATTCAAATTCTGCCCCAAAATAATCCCTTTTATATTTTTTTGTGATATATTGGACGGAATAGCTTTCTAAATATTTCATTATTATAAATAAACATCCATCCATTTCCTACCGCTTGTCCCTTTCGGAGTTGCGGGGGTGCTGCAGCTTACAAATTGTCAATAATATTACAGTCAGGCCTGGGTGGTTAGTCAGTAAATCAATTAATCCAACTATAACTTCGCTGTCATCTATAAATGTCCGCGTGTGTTTGTTTTATTCGTCTTTTGCTTTCAAACAGGGTACAAGAGGGGTTCACTCTGTGCATCGCTCTGAGCATGTTTTAGAGATGGGATTTACGGCTCTTTGACAGGAGCCGGACCTTGCAGATCCTGTTCCTTTCAAAAAGACGTCCAAAAGATAGACTCATTATTATAGTTTATTTTTTTTCCCAAGAAAACAATCACTAGTAGCAGTTACACAATAAGATGTAGATTAGAACAATTTAAATGTACACCAATATTACTCTATTAGTGGGAATTATTCACAAAGTTACTATGTTTTAGTTCTGTTGTATTTTCATTGTAAACATTGCATAAGTCGGTGCTATATTCCCATGCTTTTTTCGACAGTGACATCACTCGTTTTGAATTCTTTTTTACAAACGGAAAATACATTTAAAAAAGTACAAATAAAAATTGGGACATAGTACAAAGATGAATACCAAATAGTATTACCCTACCTAGTAAGGACGTGACTACAACAACTCACGATAGATTTACAATTGCTGGGGCTGCGATTCGATTCAAAATCCGTTTTCAATTCAACACGATTCTCTTCAAAGTGATTTTCACAATATATTATTCTTTTTAATTCTACTGAAACTTTTGCAAAACAAATTATAAGTTACAAAATCTCCTCTTGGCTGCTGACGTGCAGCTAGGAAGCGCAAAGATGGCCTAAAGAACGCATTTTTAATAATAATAAATAAATATAATTCAGGATTCCGATGTGAACTGATTTTTACCAGCCCCCCTCCTAGTGTGTGTAGTTTGAAATACTTTTCGTATCCACTGCAGAAAAAGGAACCAGAAAAGTGAATTCGAACACTCCAATGTTTTTTTGTTGACGATGACTCATTTTCAAGTCCACTCGCCAGTACAGTAAACGGACGTACATGGAGCGTGGGCAATTAAAAGAATTGCTCCCAAACAAACGCCTCGCTACTGCAAATCATCTCTCATCGTACATTTAAAAGAGCCATTAAATGACAGGCCTCGAATTTTAACTTTTTAAGCTCAAGGCAAGGGGTGCCTTATATTTTAGGGCACCAAGGCAAACATTATTTTATTTTGGGCTAGGGGCTCCAACTATATATATATATATATATATATGGAAGTATATTTTTAAAAAGAAATATGTCATATAGGAATTAACTATACACAATAAAACAATAAGAAAAAGACGTGTCACATGAATGTTTTTTGAAGTTATACCTTTGTGACATTGAAAAAAGACCCTTGTGTCTACTTTTTGATATTAAAATAAAACACAAAGCAGTTTGACTCATGAAGATGAAGTCTAATAAACAAGCTTTGTTCTTCTCTTGGTTCAGTACAACAGTTTGGCCAACAAAAAGAAAGAGTGATACCTCTCACATCGAATACACAATCCTCACAGCCTGCTTTCAGTTCGATAAGATGACAAAACATTTTAGCTAGTATTATTTGAAGACTGATACAGTTTGCAGTTAAAAAAATAGAGGAGCATCCCAATCCACAAAGTAAAGACTTTAGAAACAAGTTGCGACAACGTTCACGACATATCGCCCGCTACAAAACATCAGTTTTCTCCTTTGCTTGACCCACACTTTGAATGTGGGTCAAGTGTGTCTGTCTCCAATATTGCCCACACCTGTCTCCATCTAAACACAGCAGTGCGCTTTTATACGAAGATGACGTTAAACCAAGCGCTTGGCTCCGTTTACTTCGATTGGAAATTTTCGGAGCAACATCTGTGTCCTTAGTCTGCCATTATTAGCAAGCCAAACGACGCTAGTGCGCGTGCGCCTGACTTAATGTTGCCTAAAATGCATTGATAAATGACAGTTTTTCTGTAATTGAAAAATGAAGACGGCATTACTAACCGTCTGGAATTTTATCGCAAATTATCATTATATTAACAAATAAAAACTCAAGAGCGGTCCCGGCATGTTCTTGAAGCAGATTTTGGTCAACTTTTGTAGGGCTTACGGCAAATTACGAGGGCGGTCGCGGCTTTTGCCAAAGTTGCCCTGGTTAAATTCCAGCCCTGAAATGACCTATTTCGTTTGTGAACGAAACACGTTTCTCGCGTGTTTATTCTATGGCAGAATTAAATAGAGTGAATCGCTTTTCACTCATCCACAATTTGTGTCCTGGTGGGCAGAAAAGGGACTGCTCGCTTACACACAGAATGCACGGGTGCCGATTTTGTTGGAAAGTGATAGCAACAAAAAACAACCAAACAAAGCACCCGTCACTATAGCTCAATGGCTCATTTTAGTGCCACTAAAGCAGTGTTGCAAGGTATAATTATGTTCTGATCTGCAGGTCGGAACATATTTAACGGGGGCTCGTCCAGGATCTGACCCGGAATCTCTCTCACGCACACTAAACCCTGATCTTGCTTGTGTTGCCATTGCAGTGCCACACAAAAAACTACTACGAAGCACCTTTGAATCCTCTCTTGTACATTGGGTTTCTTCCCATCTCGCTGTAACACAGTAGCAGTGTTTGCTATGCCTTCACTTACTAGTGGGCGAACCGCCACAACCCAAACAGATATTAGAGAAGTTACTGTTACAAGATATTAGGGGGCCTCACCACTGTGTAACAAACGCCACAGTAAACCCCGCAAGATCTGACCAAACCATCCGTTCTCTGCTCGCATGAGCTTTCAGCCAGAGATGGTCATTACTTTGCTATCCAAGCAGGAAGAAAGTGAGTGTGAAGGACATGGCTGAGAAGAAGTGGATGATATTCACTACATAAAAAATTAAAAATCTAAATAAAAACCATGATCGTCTTGGCGCAGCAGTTGTAGCATAGCACTGCTAGTCGGCACGATATCGAAGCAGAATAAGTCAATAACTTGATAATGAATACTAGTTACTTTCAATAGGGGACGTTGATTGCGATGTGTGTTTACAGTTAATGAAAGGATATTTTTCATTTTCGTATGATCATTATTGCAAAATAGTTTTTATTAATGTTTACAAACTCACAAGACTCTGGATACAGGAAAGCTTGGAGGCTCAAAACCTAATAATTTAAATCGGTGCCAATTCATGCTGTGTGATATGCACACAAATATATACATGATAAAAAACATGTTTCTCGGACTATAAGGCGCACTTAAAATCCTTTTTTCCCTTCAAAACTTGACAGTGCGCCTTATAACCCGGTACGACTAATGTAAGGAATAAGTTAAGTTGAGCTTTCCCACCTCTTTTATTTGGTACATGGTGTAATGATAAGTGTGACCAGTAGATGACAGTCAAACAAGAGGTAAGTGTAGGCTGCACTATGATGGCAATAAGACTCAAGAAAACACCAACATTCTAAATGTTTCAATGAAAATATAGAACATTACATACGGCGCTCCAAAATCTATCAAAATGTTTTAGTACGACTTTGGTAAGCTATGAAGTCGCACCGCTAGATGTGCTTTAACATATAAAGTATTATTATGGTGTGTGTATAAGGTAAGACATATCTGGCATTTTGTTTCGCAATATTATGCAGAAGCAAATTTCTTACCTTCTGGTACCTGCCTATCTGTATTTGGGATCTGCATAAATCCTGAAAAATTGTGCGCTTCCGCCTTTGTAGTCCGTGGCGAAAGTAGTCGATAAGCTTCTTCTTTTTCTCTATCTTCTTGATATGGGACATTCATCCTCCGCTGTTGCCATTTCTAAGATATAGTAGTGTAAAGTTCATACTTATATCTGTCAGTAAACTCGCCATGAAAGCGCTAAAAAACACACCGTTGTAATGAGTTTACATAATTCGCACAGGGAACTTTAGTTATTAGAGAGTTCCGGTCGGACATTTTTTCACGGGACACATTTCACACATTGTTTCTGAATGAGGAGGTGCTGCTCCGTTATTGATTGAAGTAAAGCCTGAATGTCATTAAAACAGTTAGCTCCATCTTTTGACACTTCTTCCACTCCCGTCCTTGCACGCTACACCGCTACAATAAAGATGGCGGAAAGAAGACGCCCTCGAAGGTGAGCCACGTAAATAAGACCGCCGACAAAACGGCGCATCCGGAAGCGACTGTCAGAAAGCGGCTTGAAGATGATCTGTAAAACATCAACTATGCAACATTTTCACCAAAGAACCACCATTTCATGTTATGTAGACCACAAGTTTTTTCAATGTAGAAAAAATATATAATAATACGGCTCTTTTAATGCGCTCTATCATCCAGTGCGCCTACATATTAAAAAAGATAAAAAATAGACTGTTCATCGGCAGTGCGCCTTGTAATAATACGGTGCGCCCTATGGTCTGGAAAATACACGTATGTATACAAACACATATATACCTGCATGTATATACACACACGAACACACATTTAAAATATGATATATATATATATATATATACACACATGAAAAATTAATACAATAAAAAGTATTACATATAAAATGTAGTACTAGCCCTTCTTTTCGAGAGTGTATACTATATAGTATGTCAACATATTACAAAACCCAAAACCAGTGAAGTTGGTACGTTGTGTAAATGGTAAATAAAAACAGAATACAATGATTTGCAAAATCCTTTTCAAACTATATTCAATTGAATAGACTGCAAAGACAAAATACTTAACGCTCGAACTGGTAAACTTTGTTATTTTGTGCAAATATTAGCTCATTTGGAATTTGATGCCTGTAACATGTTTCAAAAAAGCTGACACAAGTGGCAAAAAAGACTGACAACGTTAAAAGAATGCTCATCAAACACTAATTTGGAAAATCCCGCAGGTGAACAGGCTAATTTGGAACAGCTGGGTGTAGGGCTGGGCGATATGGCGTTTTCTTAATATTTCAATATTTTTAGGCCATGTCACGATATTCATCTCGATATTTTGCCTTCGCCTTGAAAGAACACTTTATACATATAATCACAGCAGTATGATGATTCTATGGGTCTACATTAAAACATTCTTGTTCATACTGCATTAATATATGCACATTTTAAACATATATGCAGAGAGGGAAATCACAACTAGGTCAATTTACCAAAACTGTATTTATTAAACAGTTATTAGGCAGTGCCACAAACATTCATGTCATTTTCAAAACAGAATGTGCAAGATTGTCAGAAAGATTTTAAAACAAACTATTAATGCACTTTTGTGCATGATGTCACTAAGATGACATATCAGAACAACACTAAATTAAAGTGTACTTTCTGTATAGAACGCTACTACAATAGTTTAAAATAAAAAAGTGCACTTTTGTGCATGATGTCACAAGATATTTCAATAACTGTCAAATAAAAATGAGCTGCATAATAGGAAATCCAAGTGTATGTCCTTCGCTATGAGGTAGGTTCCTGCGGACGTTATCGCCTTCTGTTGACTATTGTTTTCCACGGTGTTGATCTGGAAAAGGTTTCTTCTGCATTTTTGGGTGTGGCACTGGACCGGAAATGTTGACATGCAGAGTTTCAAGCACTCATTCTCTAGTGAGTGACTTTTCAAATGATGCTACAAATTAGCAATAATGCTACTTTTTGTAGTAACGCTTTTGCTGCATACTTTACATATTACGGTTGTCTTTTCAACATATTCCCGCTTGAAGCCAAACCACCGCCAGACGATGGAACCTGTGCTGTTTTTCTCGAGAATTAATCAATCTTCCTTCATTTCTTACCAGATTTGCACCTTTTTTCTCTCGTATTACCACTCACATCGCACTGCTAGCACC
The DNA here is from genome assembly GCF_033978795.1 of Nerophis ophidion. Classification (NCBI taxonomy): domain Eukaryota; kingdom Metazoa; phylum Chordata; class Actinopteri; order Syngnathiformes; family Syngnathidae; genus Nerophis; species Nerophis ophidion. Next base: position 26,419,319 of record NC_084637.1, read on the forward strand.
ACAGCTAACGTTACCCATGCTGCTACCGCTCTGCTTCGCGAGGGCGTATCACATTGCATGTGTGACAGTGGGTGACGGATGTAAGAAGGTGCGGTTGTTTCATCTCTCTGTGAGGAGAGACAAGGAAGAATGACAAAAGCCTGTAGTGTAATGCCCGCAGCTAAGAGCAACTGCGTGAGAACATATACTCGAAAATCACGATATAGTCATTTTCTATATCGCACAGAGACAAACCCGCAATATATTGAGTATATTCGATATATCGCCCAGCCCTAGGTGGGTGCCATGATTGGGTATAAAAGCAACTTCCATGAAATACTCAGTCATTCACAAACAAGGATGGGGCGAGGGTCACCACTTTGTGAACAAATGCGTGAGCAAATTGTCCAACAGTTTAAAAACAACATTTCTCTACAAACTATTGCAAGGAATTTAGGGATTTCACCATCTACGGTCCGTATTATCATCTAAAGGTTCAGAGAATCTGGAGAAATCATTGTACGTAAGCAGCAAGGCTCAAAACCAACATTGAAGGCCTGTGACCTTCGATCCCTCAGGCGGTACTGCATCAAAAATCGACATCAGTGTGTAAAGGATATCACCACATGGGCTCAGGAAGACTTCACAAAACCACTGTCAGTTACTACAGTTTGTTGCTACATCTGTAAGTGCAAGTTAAAACTGTACTATGCAAAGCAAAAGCCGTTTATCAACACCAGCCAGAAACGCCACCGGCTTTGCTGGGCCCGAGCTCATCTAAGATGGACTGATGCAGAGTGTAAAAGTGTTCTGTGGTCATTGTTTTTGGAAACTGTGGATGTCGTATCATCCAGACCAAAGAGGAAAAGAACCATCCGGACTGTTATAGGCACAGAGTTCAAAAGCCAGCATCTGTGATGGTATAGGTATGTACTACTGCCTAAGGCATGGGTAACTTACACATCTGTGAAGGCACCATTAATGCTGGAATATACATACAGGTTTTGGAGCAACATATGTTGTCATCCAAGCAACGTCTTTTTCATGGACGCCCCTGCTTATTTCATCAAGACAATGCCAAACAATGTGTTACAACAGTTTGGCTTTGTAGTGAAAGAGTGCGAGTACTAGACTAGCCTGCCTGTAGTCCAGACCTGTCTCCCGTTGAAAATGTGTGGCACATTATGAAGCCTAAAATACCACAACTGAGACCCCAGACTGTTGAACAACTAAAGTTAAAGTACCAATGATTGTCACACACATACTAGGTGTGGTGAAATTTGTCCTCTGCATGTGACCCATCCCCTTGATCACCCCCAGGGAAGTGAGGGGAGCAGTGGGCAGCAGCTGTGCTGCGCCCGGGAATCATTTATGGTGATTTAACCCCCAATTCCAACCCTTGATGCTGAGTGTTAAGCAGGGAGGTAATGGGTCCCATTTTTTAATAGTTTTTGGTATGACTCGGCCGGGATTTGACCTCACAACCTCCCGATCAAAAAGCGTCAAAAATTGGTCTCCTCAGTTCCCAAACATTTACTGGGTGTTGTTAAAAGGAAGGGCCATGTAACACAGTGGTAAAAATGCCCCCGTGACAACTTTTTTGCAATGTGTTGCTGCCATTATATTCTAAGTTAATGATTATTTGCCAAAAAAACAAGTTTCTCAGTTCCAACATTAAATATATTGTCGTTGCAGTCTATTCAATTAAATATAAGTTGAAAACGATTTGCAAATCATTGTATTCAGTTTTTTTTTTAACAAATTTCACAACGTGCCAACTTCACAGGTTTTGGGTTTTGTAATATAGAGATGGAATCTGTCATTTCTTGGTGTGTGTGGGACTGCTTGTCACAGATGGTGCCTTTGGGCAACAACTTGGATAGGCTCGTTTGCTGTGTTTTTCTTTTCATCATGTTGTGGTTTTGAGGTAAAGTTAGTATTTTGTCGCAGTTCAACTCTGTATCTGTACTGTTTTTTGTGTTGTGTCTGTAGGTGTTAGAAGACAATAGATGTGTTCAAGTCGCTTGCAACGACTTGTTGGCGACATGTTTTTACAGATTAGCCTACCGTTGTTTGGATGGTGTCTGACTTTTTTTTTTCCAAACAAAGGAGTTCTTCTCTTTGGCACCGATTCCTCTTCGGGTATTGTTGGTTTAGCTTCGGTTGTGCTCTCCGTCTGTGCAATGAGATCCATGCTCCTGTCGGCTCTCGCTGTAAAGTTCTTTCAAGTGACGTAAAAATGCTCCCGCAAAAGTACCAGTGTTGCTGCAGTCACATGGGCTGCAGCCCAGGCGTTAGAATTGAGATAAACAACAGAGAGTTGCATTGTACGATGCATATTTTTACGTCGTACGATATGTGTCGCAATATCGCACAGCACTAGAGTCAATGGTAGTAAGCCAAAACGTAAGCTCGGAAAGGAACTAACTTGATACATTTCAATCTAGCGCCATGAGTGTGTGGCTGAAAGTGTGGAGAGCAGTGATGCAGGTGGAGATCTCACCCAGCGTTTGCAGTACAATGGTTTCCAGGGCTACAAGCTCCTGTGACTGCTGATGGAATGCCTGGAAAACATCAAGCAATTAAGCATTAAAAGCAGATCACAAGTACATACACATGCATTCATAGTATTTTATACTTATTACTGCCTGTACTTGTCAAAAAATACCTACTGCTGTTCTGCATTACATCTAGGGCTGGGCGATATTTGTCTCTGTGCGATATAGAAAATGACTAAATTGTGATATTCGAATATACGTTCTCACACAGTTGCTTTTAGCTGCTGGCATTACACTACAGCAGGGGCGCTCACACTTTTTCTGCAGGCGAGCTACTTTTCAATTGACCAAGTCGAGGAGATCTACCTCATTCCTATTTATATTTATTTATTTATGAAAGAGACATTTTTGTTGACAAGTTAATGGTGTTTAATGATAATACAAGCATGTTTAACACACAGATTCCTTTCTTTCATGAAGACAAGAATATAAGTTGGTGTATTGGATTCTGATGACTTGCATTCATTGGAATTAGACAGTGGTGCTGATAACGTCCGCATTTTCAAATGGAGGAGAAAAAAAAGTCCTCCTTTCTGTCCAATACCACATGAAAGTGGTTGGATTTGGCATCTCATTTGTCCAACTTGCATACTCGTTTTTAAACACTTTGTTATGAGAGTAGCATATGTGTGTGGCCCTTTAATGTCTGGCAGCAGGTGAGTGACATCAGTGACTGTGCGGGTGGGCAAGCAAGTGAGAAAGTGGTCGCTGAGGGCGGGGGAGAAATACATTGGCATCAAACTCCGTAGCTTGCTAGCTTGTGCACGCTAGCTTTCTGAGACTCTTATTTTGTTAGCACAGGCAGGTTGAAACAGGTCTTTTATGGTGAAGACAGGAACTGTGCAGTCTGTCTTTAGAGTTTTGACAGTAGGTACGGAGTCTCTAGAAATAAAATGTGTTTCTCTGCGTCCGCCCTGTTAGTGATTTTTTTTCTTAAATATGAGCTCGCAGCAGCCAGCGTCATTTCACAAGATCCTCGGGTGCCGAGAATGTCAAACAACTGACGAAAGTGAAGTCTTGGTATGATTGATGATTGCTCATTTTTATGTCTATTTTTTAATGCCTGGCTTGAGATCGACTGGGACACCCTCCGAGATCGACCAGTCGATCGCGATCGACGTAATGGGCACCCCTGCTCTACAGGCTCTTCCAACTCTTTCCTGTCTCTCCTTCTCACAGACAGCAAGCGCACCTTCTTACACACGTCACATATTGTCATGTCATACGTCACATACGTATACGCCCTCGCGGAGCAGAGAGGTAGAGGCATGGGTAACGCTAGCTGTGATGCTAGCGGAGCCGTGCGTGTGGTAATACGAAAGAAAGAAGGTGCGAATCTGGTAACAAATGAAGGAAGAATTATTCCCAAGAAAAACAGCAGGGAATTGATCGTCTGGCGGTGGTTTGGCTTCAAGTGGGAATATGTTGAAGAGACAACTTTAAATTGTCAAGTGTGGGGCAAAAGTGTTGCTACAAAAAGTAGCATTACTGCTAGCTAATATGTAGCATCATTTGAAAAGTCACCCGCTAGAAAATTAAGAGTACTTACTCCGCATGTCAACATCTCCATTCGGTGCCACACGCCTGCACCATCAAAATGCCAAGGCAAACAATTAGAGATCAACACCGTATGAAAAAAATAGCCAACAACGAAAGGAGATAATGTCCGCAGTAACGAAGGACGAACACTATTTGATTTCCTATTATGCAGCTCATTTTTGTTTGACAGTTATTTAAATATCTTGTGTGACATCATGCACAAAAGTGCACTTTATTTGTTTTAAACTATTGTAGTGGTGTTCTGTACAAAAAGTGCATTTTAATTTAGTGTTGTTTTGATAAGTCATCTCATTGACATCATGCACAAAAGTGCACTAATAGCTTGTTTTAAAATGTCTGACAATCTAGCACTTTCTGTTTTGGAAATGACATGAATGTTTGTGCCACGGCTTAATAACTGTTTAATAAATACAGTTTTGGTAAATTGACTTGTGATTTCTCTCTCTGCGTGAAAGTTTAAAATGAGCATATTTTAATGCAGTATGAACAAGAATGTTTTAATGTAGACACATAGAATCATCATACTGCTGTAATTATATGCATCAAGTGTTTATTCAAGGCTAAGGCAAAATTTTGAGATATATATCGTGTATCGTGATATGGCTTAAAAATATTGAGATGTTAATAAAAGGCCATATCGCCCAGCCCTAGTAAGTAGTAGTTTTTGTTTAGTTATTGTGTGCCATTATAACTGAGACTGTACTACTGACTTAATGTGCTCAAACAAATGAATGTAATACAAGAGAATAATGAACTAGTTTAAATATTGTGTTGATATTGTTACACTGTCAATAGCAACCAGCCTGAATACCATTTTTACAGTTAACACATGTGATCAGTATCATACAATCTCACCCATGAATGATCGGTAGGAACTGGCAGCATAAAAGCTTGATCGGAATACCCGTAGTGTTTTAACACTTTCTGTGGTCCAAGTCAATTGATGTGTTTGTTAACTTGATGGTTTCCAAATATCAAGGACACCAAAATGAGTCACAACAAGCTCTGCTGTCTTGTCTAATTTGTCAGCAGTGAGTGAAACAACGCTACCAAACCACACATTTCATTGCCTTAGTCATACCTTAATCGGCAACAATATTTTACGCGTACAACCTATGTACTGCAGTACACCAGCAAAAAGTGGAGTGCAGGTGAAGGGACCTTAAGAACCAGGTCATTGTACACGCATGACAACGTGCTTAACCAACATGTTATGTAAGTCGCTGGCTTTATCTGTTTACTACCTGTAGTTACATCACCATTTTGCCATTCGGGGTCACAACAGCCATTTGTCAGTTGAAACCAGTTTGAAAGTGTTTTAGACCGAGGCAATTTGGCCTGCACTACTTGACGAAAGGAGGGGCACCATAGAGAAACCCAAACAATCACTACGGTGGCGCAATACACAATACAAATGATATAAAATTAGCAGACGATAACGCTTTCAATATTATTGATGTATCAAGATAGATGCGCCCTCATTGAACTGGAGTGTTCTCGCTAGCAGCCAACATCCCTCCACAGGGCAAAGCCACTTCTAAATATGCAATCCTTACCTCCATGGTGGCAAATAAAATGTTTCTTACAAGTATTATCACTGGAGGATGACGACTACCTACGCACCACAGGAGGATATGCTTGCAGCTAACTGATAAACCAGACCTCAGTAACAGTAACGATACAGAGTACAGAATATAGTGGACACTGCTTAAGTCAATATTTGTTGATAATAATTTAATCTATTATAATATACCAAACTCAGGAATTAAGTCATTGGACACAAAAAGGCGTTAGGGGCAAAAACCAAAGCTATTAAAATCAGATCCAATTGTAGGAAATAATGTAAATATTTAATTGATATTGTAACACCGCCACACTGTGTTTTTGTCTGATTATATTCTGTTAAAAATATAACCATTAAGTTATCTTGAGCGTTTCAAGTATGAGTATCATTAGAGCCAACACTGCCCCTGTAACTACAAGGTATTGGATCGATACCCAAATTTGTAATATCGCCGAAAAATATACAAACAACTAGGACTGGCGCGATATACTCGATATATCGCAGGTTTGTCTCTGTGCGATATAGAAAATGACTATATTGTGATATTCGAGTATACGTTCTCACGCAGTTGCTTTTAGCTGCGGGCATTGCACTAAAGGCTCTTCTTGCTCTTTCCTGTCTCTCCTTCTCACAGACAGCAAGCGCACCTTCTTACATACGTCACATATAACGTCATATGCCCTCGCGGAGCAGAGCGGTAGCAGCATGATTAACGTTAGCTGCACGAAAGCGACGATAATACGGACCTTTGATCCCTCAGGCAGAGCCGTGCGAGTGGTAATACGAGAGAAAGAAGGTGCGAATGAAGGAATAATTAATTCCCAGGAAAAACATCAGGGGGTCGATCATCTGGTAGTGGTTTGGCTTCAAGTGGGAATATGTCGAACAGACAACCGTAATTTGTCAAGTGTGGGCCAAAAGCTTTGCTACAAAAAGTAGCATTACTGTAAATGTGTAGCATCATTTGAAAAGTCACCTGCTTGAGAATGAATAGTGATTTCTCTGCATGTCAACATCTCCATTAAGTGCTACACCCAAAAAATGCAGAGGCAAATATTTACACATCAACACCGTATGAAAAAAATAGTCAAAATTCAATAACGTCCGCAGTAACCTACCACATAGCAAAGGACGAACACTATTTGATTCCCTGTTATGCAGCTCATTTTTATTTGACAGTTATTAGATTAGATTAGATAGTACTTATAGTATTTATTCCGTCAGGAGAGTTCCTTCAGGTAAATTGAAATTTTCAGCACAATCCCATTCAAGATCAGACAAACATTACAGGGAGACAGAACAGGATCGCTGACGGGTCTGCCGGCTTCCAGCGCCCCTTACAAAAAAGATGAGATACAGGTAAACAAGGGGGGATGGGGAATGGGAGAAAAAAATAGAAGTTTAAAATAAAATAAAAAAATCAATCTTAGCCTGGGCCCTGAAGAGGGGGTGCAGACTGAGGCCAAGGGAAAAAAACACCAACTCATAGCCATAGAACACATCCCTCTTACATGTGTGTAAGAGGGAAACATCAAACATCAAAGAACACAAAGGACAGACATTAAAGACATTAAAGCAGCAGATACAACCAGACACTCCTCATACAGCTATGAATAAAAAGTAAAAGAAACATATCCACTGTGGTGAAATATGTTATAATATTAATATTGAAATATCTTGCACAAAAGTGAACTAAAAGCTTGTTTTAAAATGTGTCTGACAATCTTGCACTTTCTGTTTTGGAAATGACATGAATGTTTGTGCCATTGCTTAATATCTGTAAAATAAATACAGTTTTGGTCAAACGACTTAGTTGTGATTTCACCCTCTGCACTAAAGTTTAAAATGAGCATATATTAATGCAGTATGAACAAGAATGTTTTAATGTAGACACATAGAATCATCATACTGCTGTGATTATATGCATCAAGTTAGGGCTGGGCGATATTGGCTTTTATTAATATCGCTATATTTTTATGCCGTATCACGATATACGATCAATATCTCAATATTTTTCCTTAGCCTTGACTGAACACTTGATGCATATAATCACAGCAGTATGATGATTCTTTGTGTCTACATTAAAACATTCTTCTTCATACTGCATTAATATATGCTCATTTTAAAATTTCATGCAGAGAGGGAAATCACAACTAAGTCAATTGACCAAAACTGTATTTATTAAATACTCTTCATTCTCTCGCGGGTGACTTTTTACATGAAAGAACAAATTAGTAGTGCTGCTACCTTTTGTAGCACCACTTCTGCTGCATACTTTGCATATTGCTGTTGTCTACTGAATATTCCCCCTACTGTTTTTTTGGGGCATTAATTGTTCTGTAATGTCACTCGCTCCCTCTTGCACGACCTGCCTCAGCTAACGTTAGCCATGCTGCTACCTCTCTGCTCGGCGAGAGCGTATGATGCTACATGCGCGACAGTATGTGACGTATGTAAGAAGGCGGGCTTGTTTTAAGTCTCTGTGAGAAGGAGAGACGAGAAGGAGTGGGAAGAGCCTGTAGTGTAATGCCCGCAGCTGAAAGCAACTGCGTGAGAACATATACTCGAATGTTACGATATAGTCACTTTCTATATCGCACAAAGACAAACCCGCGATATATCGTTTATATCGATATATCGCCCAGCCCTACATCAAGTGTTAATTCAAAGCTAAGGCAAAATATCGAGATATAAATCCTGTATCGCAATATGGCCTAAAAATATCGAGATATTAAAAAAAAGGCCATATCGCCCAGCCCTACAAACAACATAAGAATACGAGATTATTACGTTTTAAAAGAAGTGTAGATAAAACCATGCTATGACAGAAAGTAAACAGATACTCACGGTAAATTAGCAAGATTATAAATACTTTTGAGAAAATAATACAACCATAAATGACGCAATACGTTACCACATTTCTCCTCAGCCAAATTGAAACCTTGGTAACCCCTTTGGAAGTTGTTTTAATATCATTTATATATCAAATAATATATTGTAATATACTTTATAACGATATCGCAGGAGGCAACAATATATATTGCCTATCCCTAACTCGCGCAAGGAGTGGTGGTGTGAAGACACTCCAAGTGCCTTAAGGTTATGTTGTGTTCTGTAACTGACCACCACAAACTGGGGTGACTCGGGCCACGTACAGCCGTGGCAACCCAAGTAGGCGGAGTGCAGTGGAAGGAGCTTTAGTTACATTGAGAGAATTTCTCTGCCACAATTCAGGCATATGCAGTCTATAAATTATCTCCTGCATATAGCTGTGATGCAGCGGAAGGGAAATAAATCTTCCCTTAATGGAGATGTTCACATGAATCTTATATTATCATTCGTCTTGTTAAAGGGGAAATGCACTTGTTGAGGGAATTCATATGTAAGACAAGAATATATGTTTTGTTTGATGCATTTGCAACTCATGACTTCAATAGTAACCAATTATCAGTGATATTGTTATTATAAGCTCTAAGGTAGACAAACTACAGGATCACAGAGACCTAACTAGCTGTTATATTGAGTCAGTAAAAGTTAATTATGGTTTATAAGTCATGGCTCTTACATGGATAGAAGGAGGTTGTGGCCATAAACAGAGAAGTTGGTCAACTCTTACATTCAATTTATACCGGAGATTGCGAGAATGACACGAAAAAGTGCTTGTTTGCAGCATCCTTTTTCATTTTAATCTTTGGGTGACATTTATGAATAACTCTTCATCCAAAGGGGAAGATATAATCATTCCATCCGTCGGAATCCCAGTGAGAGTAGACATTGTACAGTAAGTGGTTGTTTCATTATGTTCGTAGTTTGAATATAGCTCACAACTTTTTACATCATTTTTTTCTTTTAAATGGACGAAAGTTTGATACCTATTTTTATTTTTCCAAGAGCAAAACGAGCAGCTTAGTTACAGTATGAATAAATCTATAAATGAATTATTCATCTTTGTTGTTCATAAACACATGCTTAAACTAACTTAAGTTAATTGTAAACGTTGACGGCTAAAATAGATCTACTAAATTTGTGTACACTATATAATCCGATTAATCGACTAATGTTTTAAGATAGTTGATGACTAATCAACTATCAAAATATTCATTAGTTTCAGCCTTACTTACATCATGTATATACAACCTTAATAGAGATGCTTGGATGTTTTTAGACTGTTTTATATGCGGAATAGAGCACATCCATTTACCACCCGTCTCAGTTGACTTTTGCTAGCGTTTATTTACGAGTTTAATCCATGTTCCAGGCTTCATACACCTTTTCCATGACCAAATTCAAGCACTATTTAAGGACTTTCAAGATCAATTTCCCAGTACCCTTCAAAAGGCAGTGTGAATCAAGCCATAGCCTTGTTGTTTGAGGTCACCAAATGCTGTCTGTGGGAAAAAATACGGAAAATCTGCTAAAACCTAAGCCAAACATTGAGTCAGCAGTTAGAATTAATTGAATGGTGCATAGAAACTGAAGCAGTAATTCTGTAGACAATTCAATGTCATTGGTGTTTGCAAACGTTGTTTACAGGTATGTTGGTATCATCATCATTCATGTACACATCATACCTTAGAAAAAATAACATTAATTATTATTATTTACTTGTTTGTTTGTATCATAATTAGGGGTATAATGGTACACAAACATTTCGGTTCGGTACGTACCTCGGTTTAGAGGTCACGGTTCGGTTCATTTTCGGTACAGTAAGAAATCAACAAAATCTAAATTTTTTGGTTATTAATTTACCAAATTTGTAAACAATGGCTTTATCCTTTTAACATTGGGAACACTATAATAATTCTGCCCACGTTAATCCACACTAAACTGTCTCAAGTGGTTGCTTTGATCAAATAAAATGACAAAACCTTTCTTTAACATTAAACAGTTTCCATTGAAACTGTTTGTCAACTCATCATGTTTAATTTATTACAGCATTTGGGAAGTCTGTAGTTGACTTTTATTTTGTAAATGTTGTATTTTTATCAACATGTGATAGCAGGGAGCCTGCTATTCAAAACTAGGCTGCTACAATACTAATGATTCATGTAACTATAGCTGAAAAATAGTACAATTGCAATAGGAGAGGCTATTCATCCCTAAACACAATGGAGTTCAATGAAATAACAGACAGACAGGGCTTTGCTGCCCATAAAACACGCATGCAAGCACACACACACACACACACACACACAAACACACACACACACACACACACACATTCACACAGAAAAATGAGCTAACGTTACGCTAAAAGCTAATTAGCCTTCATCTCAAGCCTATACTGTGAGCGAGCTGAGCTGCAGTTTAAATTTCTAGAAGGTCAACGGGCTCATAGTGATGTTTGTAATAGTTGTGACTGGGAAGTGTTTAGCGTAATTTGGGTAGAGTCCGCTCCTCCCCTGCTAGACGGATATCTGCTCGACGCTAAAGCATTGACTACATCGCTCTGAAGTCTGAATACGCACTGCTGATTGGCTGTTACATCGCTCTGAATACGCACTGCTGATTGGCTTTGTATGTAACCAATCAGATGGTTGTGTGGGCGGGACAATGAGGCAGAGACAGAGGAAGAAAGCAGAGCAGCTTGTGAAGACTTTTGCTTCTGAACTTGTTCGGTACGCCCGCGTGCCGAACCGAAAATCCCGTACCGAAACGGTTCGATACAAATACACGTACCGTTACACCCTTAATCATAATTCATGCATACATCATGTTCATTAAAATGACAACCTCCCGGCATGATAGAGCGCACGACACACGGCTCAGCCATGACAACAACCTAATGTAAGGGCTTGTGCAAAGCCAACGGATCAAGCGTGTAGCTTTCATTTTTAAGGAAACTTATTTTATTTTTCCCCATTTTATAATTAGCCTATTGAGTCAGACTGCTGAGAAATATGAACATTTCCAAGCACGTCACACAAAATTCAAGCATTTTTTAAACCTTAAAAACACAACATCAAAATCCAAGCGTTAGCAAGATTTTCAATCACCCGTACGAACCCTGATGTTCTTAAAACAATTTAAAAGTTAAAGTACCAAGTACGTCACACAAAATTCAAACATTTTTCGAACCTTGAAAACACAACATCAAAATCCAAGCATTTTTTAAGGTTTTTAAGCACCCATACGAACCCTGATGTTCTTAAAACAAGTTAAAAGTTAACGTACCAATGATTGTCACACACACACCAGGTGTGGTGAGACAATCCTCTGCATTTGACCCCTCATCCTCACTTCCCAGCAGTAGGGAGCAACAGTGGTGATTCAACCCCTAATTCCAACCCTTGATTGTGAGTGCCAAGCAAGGACTTAATGGGTCCCATTTTTATATTTTTTGGTATAGGGCTGGGCATATATTGGGTATATATCGATATATACACTATATATATCGCGGGTTTGTCTCTGTGCGATATAGAAAATGACTATATCGTGATATTCGAGTATACGTTCTCACGCAGTTGCTTTTTGCTGCGAGCATTACACTACAGGCTCTTCTCGATCTTTCCGGTCTCCTTCTCACAGACAAGCAGGCGCACCTTCTTACATACGTCACATACTGTCACGTCATACGCCACATACGTATACGCCCTCAAGGAGCAGAGGTAGCAGACTGGGTAACGTTAGCTGTGATGCTAGCAGAGCCGTGCGAGTGGTAATACGAGAGAAAGAAGGTGCGAATGAAGGAAGAATTAATTCCCAAGAAAAACAGCAGGGGGTCCATCGTCTGGCGGTGGTTTGGCTTCAAGTGGGAATATGTGGAACAGACAACCGTAGTGTGGGCCAAAAGCGTTGCTATAGAAAGTAGCATTACTGCTAATATGTAGCATCATTTGAAAAGTCACCTGCTAGAGAATGAAGAGAATATTATAACGGCCGTAGTAACCAACCACATAGCGAAGGACGAATACTATTTGATTTCCTATCATGCAGCTCATTTACCATTGACACTTAAAATGTCTCTGACAATCTTGCACTTTCTGTTTCGGAAATGACGTGAACGTTTGTGCCACTGCTTAGTAACTGTTTAATAAATACAGTTTTGGTCAATTGACTTAGTTGTGATTTCCTTCTCTGCATGAAAGTTTAAAATGAGCATATATTAATGCAGTATGAACAAGAATGTTTTACTGTAGACACAGAGACTCATCATACTGATGTGATTATATGCATCAAGGGGAACGCGTGGCGCAGTGGGAGAGTGGCCGTGCGCAACCCGAGGGTCCCTGGTTCAATCCCCACCTAGCACCAACCTCGTCACGTCTGTTGTGTCCTGAGCAAGACACTTCACCCTTGCTCCTGATGGGTGCTGGTTAACGCCTTGCATGGCAGCTCCCTCCATCAGTGTGTGAATGGGAAAATGTGGAAGTAGTGTCAAAGCGCTTTGAGTACCTTGAAGGTAGAAAAGCGCTATACAAGTACAACAACCCATCAAGTGTTCATTCAAGGCCAAGGCAAAATATCGAGATATATATCGTGTATCGCGATATGGCCTAAAAATATGAAGATATTAAAAAAAAGGCCATATCGCCAAGCCCTACTTTGGTATGAACTCACCACCTACCGATCTCAGGGCGGACACACTAGGCCACTGAGCAGGTCATCATAAGAAGGGCTGGGGGATATGGCCTTTTTTTTAATATCGCGATATTTTTAGACCATATCGCGATATATATCTCTGTATTTTGCCTTAGCCTTGAATGAACACTTGATGCATATAATCACAACAGGATGATGATTCTATGTGTCTACATTAAAACATTCTTGTTCATACTGCATTAATATATGCTACTTTTAAACTTTCATGCAGAGAGGGAAATCACAACTAAGTCAATTTACCAAAACGTATTTATTAAAGTTATTAGCAGGTGACTTTTCAAATGATGCTACATATTAGCAGTAATGCTACTTTTGGTAGCAACACTTGTGCCCCACACTTGACAAATTAAAGTTGTCTATTCGACATATTCCCACTTGAACCCAAACCCCCGCCAGACGATGGACCCTTTGCTGTTTTTCTTGGGAATTCATTCTTCCTTCATTTGTTACCAGATTCGCATCTTCTTTCGCACCATCACAACACTCCGCTAGCATCACGGCTAACGTTAGCCACGCTGCTACTTCTCTCCTGGGCAAGGGAGTCTACGTATGCGACGTATTACAGGACAGTATGTGACGTGTGTAAGAACCTGCGTAACTCTGTGAGAAAGAGACATAAGGAGTGGGAAGAGCCTGTAGTGTAATGCCCGCAGTTAAAAACAACTGCGTGAGAATGTATACTCGAATATTACGATATAGTCATTTTCTATATCGCACGGAAACAAACCCGCAATATGTCGCGTATATCGATATATCGCCCTGTCCGAATCATAAGGATTCCAAATAAGTGCAGTTCCACTTTAAGTAGAATCAGGTTGTACTCACATTGCTTTTAGTGTCCAGGGCTGTCTCTTGGGAGTTAATGCAGGCATGAGCTATTTTAATGACATGCTCCAGCTTCCTGGGCTGCTCCTCAACTTTAGCAGCCAGGAACAATGTTGTCTGGGAGATCATCTGCAAGGGGAAAAACACGCCAATTAGTTGTCGTCTACCACCACGATTAAAGGCCTACTGAAACCCATTACTACCGACCACGCAGTCTGATAGTTTATATATCAATGATGAAATATTAACATTGCAACACATGCCAATACTGCCTTTTTAGTTTACTAAATTGCAATTTTAAATTTCCCGCTAAGTGTCCTGTTGAAAACGTCGCGCTATGATGACGCGTGTGTTTGACGTCTCGGGTTGTAGCGGACATTATTTTCAAGCCCGATCCTAGCTATAAGTAGTCTGCTTTAATCACATTTTTACACAGTATTCTGGACATCTGTGTTGCTGAATCTTTTGCAATTTGTTCACTTAATAATGGAGACGTCAAAGAAGAAAGATGTAGGTGGAAAGCGGTGTATTGCGGCCGCCTTTAGCAACTCAAACACAGCCGATGTTTCATTGTTTAAAATTCCCGAAGGTGAAGCTTTACTATGGAACAGAGCGGTCAAGCGAACATGGATCCCGACCACATGTCAACCGGCAGGTTTCGGTGAGAAAAGTGTTGTAATAAGATGACTCTTACTGAGATGGCGTCCTCCTGCAGCAGCTGTGGACTTTTACCTCCTCCCACCGGAGACACTGGCGGTCAACACACCCGCCTGACTTTCAGGTATGACTATATAATCTCACTTAAACACTAGTAACACAATATGTAGGTAAGGGATTTTCCAGAATTATCCAAGTAAATGTGTCTAATAACATCTGAATCGCTCTCACTGCACTCGCCATCCCCCCCCCCCCCCCCCCAGTCCTTCACTCTCAATATCCTCATCCATGAATCTTTCATCCTCGCTCAAATTAATGGGGAAATCGTTGCTTTCTCGGTCCGAATCGCTCTCGCTGCTGGTGGCCATGATTGTAAACAATGTGAGCATGTGAGGAGCTGCACAACCCGTGACGTCACGCGTATATCGTCTGTTACTTCCGGTAAAGGCAAGGCTTTTTTATTAGTGTTGTAAGCATAATACCAATTGGAGCAATTTGCAAAATGCGCAACCGCATTTTGCAAACTTCTATAATGCACAATCTTTTTGGAAATTTTGGAAATTGCTTCCAGCTATATATTGATTGTGTTGGAAGTTCTGGCTACTAACCCTAACCCTTGACGCCATCTACACAGTGTTGAGAGACTGTTTTTCTGTTCTTCTTCTGTTCGATGTAGCTTTCTGAGCAGAATTCTGCAAATTCTACTTCAGCCGTCCTCAAACCATCCATTTGCACGGTCGTGCCATTTTCAAACAAAATCTTGTCTTGCGATATGGATATTGCTTGCGCACAATGGAAATGACCTATAATTTGCACAATAGGCAGATAAGGGGATATTCCAGAATTATCCTAGTAAATGTGTCTAATAACATCTGAATCGCTCTCACTGCACTCGCCTTTTTTTGTTTGTTTCCCATTGTCCTTCACTCTCAATATCCTCATCCACAAATCTTTCATCCTCGCTCAAATTAATGGGGAAATCGTAGCTTTCTCGGTCCGAATCGCTTTCGCTGCTGGTGGCCATGATTGTAAACAACGTGAGGATGTGATGAGCTCCACAACCCGTGACGTCACGCGCACATCGTCTGCGACTTCCGGTACAGGTAAGGCTTTTTTATTAGCGACCAAAAGTTGCGAACTTTATCGTGGATGTTCTCTATTAAATCCTTTCAGCGAAAATATGGCAATATCGCGAAATGATCAAGTGTGACACATACAATGGACCTGGTATTCCCGATTAAATAAGAAAATCTCATTTCAGTAGGCCTTTAAGAAACAATAACACCCTGCTATACTTACATTTCTATGGAACTTGGTGAATGAGTGGATCATGTAGAACCTGTGCATGTATACTATAGCGGTGTTGATGATCAGTTGGGAGCTGGGTGCACAGTTAAGGGTGATGACGACATGACGACGGTTAAAGACCTGGCGCATGTACGTTAGAATTACCCAAGCCCCACTATTCCATTTGTTTCAGCACACAGAAAAGACTTGATTGTAATCAAAGATCGTTGATTCTCTCGAGATGTTACAAAACGGCGACTATATCCCGGCAGAGCACGCTAACAATAGACTGCTGCAAAACAAAAGCTAACCTAACGTGAAGGCCTAATCATCGCCACCGGCTAATTTGGAGCATGATCGGCGACAGCACTCGTGTATTAAAGGTGTAAATGTGTTCCAAATGAGATATGAGAAGGGAGAATGTGTTATTATCCAAGCGCGCCGACAATAGAGAGGATGAGAATTGTGTAAGCGAAGCTAACTCCGGGCAGCTAGCTTGTAGCACGTAAGGATACACGTTGAGCCGCTGGCCGATGTCCTGGATGAGGTTGGCGGCTTGTTGCCGGTAAGACAGCTCCCTGTCGGCCTCGATCCCGCAGCGTCGGGACGGCGTGTTCTCCAGCTGCTCCCGGGTGAAAAGCCATTTGGTTGAGGGACCCCGGTGCACCGCCATTACGCTCCCGCAGCCAAGCCCGACCGGGTAGCATCGGGAGGGAGCGAGCTGGCTGGAGCACCGGAAGTACGTCGGCCGGCCGACTCAAAACCGGTTGGTCGTCCACATCACAGTGGCCTCTAGTGGCTGGAGGCGAAAACTGCATTTGTAATGTTTTCTTTTTGTTTTGCTTGTTCGACGGCTTGACGGTGGCAGAGGGGTTAGTGCAGGGGTCCATCCATCCATCCATTTCCTACCGCTCAGTCGCGGGGGGCGCTGGCGCCTATCTCAGCTACAATCGGGCGGAAGGCAGGGTACGCCATGGACAAGTCGCCACCTCATCGCAGGGCAAACACAGATAGACAGACAACATTCACACTCACATTCACACAGTAGGGCCAATTTAGTGTTGCCAATCAACCTATCCCCAGGTGCATGTCTTTGGAAGTGGGAGGAAGCCGGAGTACCCGGAGGGAACCCACGCATTCACGGGGAGAACATGCAAACTCCACACAGAAAGATCCCGAGCCTGGATTTGAACCCAGGACTGCAGGACCTTCGTATTGTAAGGCAGACGTGTCAAAGTCAAATACAGAGTGGGCCAAAATTTTAAACTGAACAAAGCCACGGGCCAAGGTTGAGCAAATGAACCTTTCATTAGGGACCCAAACAAGTTTTGCATTGAACGTTGAACAAGCAAGGCTTATATAACTTTATAGTGACATGCAAAATCGAGTTTCAAATAATAATAATAAAATATCAATGGCATATCAGATAAAATGTAAATACAAATTTAATGCCTATTTTCTATTTGCAGCCTTCTGAGGTAAACATCAAAATATATATTGTAGCGCCCCGAAAGAGTTAGTGCTGCAAGGGCTTCTGGGTATTTGTTCTGTTGTGTTTATGTTATGTTACAGTGCAGATGTTCTCCCGAAATGTGTTTGTCATTCTTGTTTGGTGTGAGTTCACAGTGTGGCACATATTTGTAACAGTGTTAAAGTTGTTTAGGGGCGGCATGGCGTAGTGGGTAAAACGGCCGTGCCAGAAACCTGAGGGTTGCAGGTTCGCTTCCCACCTATGGACATCAAATTCGCTGCCGTTGTGTCCTTGGGCAGGAAACTTCACCCTTTGCACCCGGTGCCGCTCACACCGGTGAATGAATGATTGGTGGTGGTCGGAGGGGCCGTAGGCGCAAACTGGCAGCCACGCTTCCGCCAGTCTACCCCAGGGCGGCTGTGGCTACAGATGTAGCTTACCACCACCAGGTGTGAATGAATGATGGGTTCCCACTTCTCTGTGAGCGCTTTGAGTGTCTAACAATAGAAAAGCGCGATATAAATCTAATCCATTATTATTATTATTATTATTATTATTATTGTTTATACGGCCACCCTCAGTGTGACCTGTATGGCTGTTGACCAAGTATGCCTTGCATTCACTTATGTGTGTGTATTAGCCGCATATATTATGCGAGTGGGCCTGCACGCTGTTTGTATGGAGGAAATGCGGACGTGACGACAGGTTGTAGAGAATGCTAAAAGCGGTGCCTTTAAGGCACGCCCTCAATATTGTTGTCCGGGTGGAAATCGGAAGAATGCTTGCCCCGGGAGATTTTCGGGAGGGGGATTGAACTTCGGGAGGATTGGCAAGTGTGAGAAATTGCGGTGTTACAGCGGCACCGCTGCTGTGTAATAACGGCGGGCCAGCTGTGATGTTAATTTGATATTGCCTCAAGGAGCAAATTAAATTACACGGCGGGCCACATTTGGCCCGTGGGCCAGAGTTTGACACCCATGGGTTAGTGTGTCTGCCACACAATACAAAGGTCCTGCAGTCCTGGGTTCAATGACCCTGTGTTGGTATTATTAACTTACAATTGCATTCTTTTTGTATTGTTTTAGTTTCACAAATTCCTCTGTAAATTCACCAAAACGTCACCGTGCAGTTATTGATTCTGTTTAGCTGATTAGAGCGCTAGCTTTTGCAGCTGGGTCCATGACGACAACCTCTGTTTTGTATAATCTTCCGTTTTACTGCCGTGTTACAGACACTGTTTGGAAACAATTAGAGTATGTAAACCATGGGTGTCAAACTCTGGCCCGCCGTGTAATTTAATTTGGCCCTTGAGGCAATATCAATTTAGCATTAGAGCTGGCCCGCCGGTGTTATACAGCGTTGGTGCCGCTGTAACACCGCATTCACCGCTAATACTCATACTTGCCAACCCTCCTAATTCCTAAGTAGACTCCCGAAGTTCAGTGCCCCTCCCGAAAATCTCCCGGGGCAACCATTCTCCCGAATTTCTACCGATTTCCACCTGTATTGGGGGCATGCATTTAAGGCGCTGCCTTTAGCGTTCTCTACAACCTGTCGTCACGTCCGCTTTTCCTCCATACTAACAGCGTGTCACATAATATTTGTGGATTTTACAAACACACACACACACACACAGGCACAAGTGAATGCAAGGCATACTTGGTCAACAGCCATACAGGTCACACTGAGGGTGGCCGTATAAACAACTTTAACACTGTTACAAATATGCGCCACACTGTGAACCCACACCAAACAAGAATGACAAACACATTTCAGGTGAACATCCGCACCGTAACACAACAGAACAAATACCCAGAACCCCTTGCAGCACTAACTCTTCCGGGAAACTTCCAGCAAACTGACCAATAATTAACGTTTTATTCATGCATTTTCTCTTGCTACTTCAAGGCTCGAATGTTTGATTCATTCATTATTGTTATTTTATCTTCAAATTTATTATTAGCCTGTGGAAAAAAAATTGATGTTTACCTCAAAAGATTGCAAATAGAAAAAAAATGCATAACATTTTTATTTAAATGTTATTTGATATGCCATTGATATTTTTTTAATTATTATTATTATTATTTGAAACTGGATTTTGCATGTCACTAAATTATTATTATTATTATTTGAAACTGGATTTTGCATGTCACTAAAGTTATATAAGCCTTGCTTGTTCAATATTTAATGCAAAACTTGTTTGGGTCCCTATTAAAAGGTTAATTTGTTCAACCTTGGCCCACGGCTTTGTTCCGTTTAAAATTTTGGCCCACTCTGTATTTGAGTTTGACACCCCTGATGTAAATAAACATTTACAAAATCTGTGCAAGTAAATAACTCATTTCACAACGGATATAGCTGCGGCTAATACGTGGAAAATATGTTTTTTTTCCTAAAATTTTGTGGATGAGGCTCATACACCGGCGCGCTCTGTAGTAAAAAAAATACGCAATGCTAAATGTTCTTTTATATATATTTAACATTGTGTAAAACTATAGGGCAGCACGGTTGAGGAGGGGTTAGTGCAGGGGTCACCAACCTTTTTGAAACCAAGAGCTAATTCTTGGGTACTGATTAATGCGAAGGGCTATCAGTTTGATACACACTTTAATAAATTGCTGGAAATAGCCAATTTGCTGAATTTACTTTTAATAGATAAATCTAATTTGTTTAGAAGAAATAAATAAACATAGACTTGAATAGGATTTTATATAGAAGGATATACATGTATTTTTTAATTTTAAATGTTTTTAAAAACTACATAAAATTAAATATGCTTGTGGGATACCATTTACCAAAGATAAGTATTATTTTCTAAATATTTAAATGTAAAACATGTCACATTTGATGATGTTTACCAAGGGTGTCTAAACTTTGTCCACCGAGAACAACAGGCCGACAAACCAAAGGACGCCATTTTAGTAGTTTTCACCTTCAAAACCGATACAATGTACAGAGTTTTTTTCAAAGAACTAGAAAATGCTATTTCATAGAAATTTCGAGTGAATGCTAACTGAAATGCTAACCGTTGGCAAAATAGCCAGATAGCGTCAGGTAACAAAATATGTGAGCAAAATGAGCTAACATGCTAACAGTTAGCATTAGTGAAATATCACAGTATAAGACACTGAGGTGTACACGTGCTGAATTAGCTAAAAAAAAAAAAAAAAGCTTACCATGCTAATATTACGGTATATTTAAAAAAATTGTCAAAATATCGTCGATAAGTCAATGAGTGTTGGCAGGCTGGATAATCATCAAAATCATTGTAGCAACATATTTCACAAAGGCTTGTCTAAATACAGCAGGGGTCACCAACGCTGTGCCCGCGGGCACCAGGTAGCCCGTAAGGACCAGATGAGTCGCCCGCTGGCCTGTTCTAAAAATAGCTCAAATAGCAGCACTTACCAGTGAGCTGCCTCTATGTTTTAAATTGTATTTATTTACTAGCAAGCTGATCTGGCTTTGCTCGACATTTTTAATTCTAAGAGAGACAAAACTCAAATAGAATTTCAAATCCAAGAAAATATTTTAAAGACTTGGTCTTCACTTGTTTAAATAAATTCATTTATTTTTTTACTTTGCTTCTTATAACTTTCAGAAAGACAATTTTACAGAAAAAAATACAACCTTAAAAATTATTTTTGGATTTTTAAACGCATATACCTTTTTACCTTTTCAATTCCTTCCTCTTATTTCCTGACAATTTAAATCAATGTTCAAGTAAATGTATTTGTTTTATTGTAAAGAATAATAAATACATTTTAACGTAATTCTTCATTTTAGCTTCTGTTTTTTTGACAAAGAATATTTGTGAAATATTTGTTCAAACTGATTTTAATTAAAATTGAAAAAAATTATTCTGGCGAATCTAGAAAATCTGTAGAATCAAATTTAAATCTTACTTCAAAGTCTTGAATTCCTTTTAAAATTTTTGTTCAGGAAAATCTAGAAGAAATACTGATTTGTCTTTGTTAGAAATATAGCTTGGTACAATTTGTTATATATTCTAACTAAGTGCAAATTGGATTTTAACCTATTTAAAACATGTCATCAAATTTCTAAAATTAATCTTAATCAGGAAAAATTACTAATGATGTTCCATAAATTCTTTTTTTAATTTTTTCAAAAAGATTCGAATTAGCTAGTTTTTCTCTTAATTTTTTTCGGTTGAATTTTGAATTTTAAAGGGTCGAAATTGAAGATTGAAGAAGTGGCTGGGGAGAGGGAAGTCTGGGTTTCCCTGCTTAGGCTGTTGCCCCCGCGACCCGACCTCGGATAAGCGGAAGATGACGGATGGATGTATGGATGAAATTGAAGATAAACTATGTTTCAAAATTTAATTTTCTTTTTTTTCATGTTTTCTCCTACTTTAAAAAGTTCAGGTAAGTGTTTTTTTCATCATTTATTCTCTACAAAAAACCTTCCGTAAAATGGAAAAAAAAATGTACCACGGAATGACGGACAGAAATACCCTTTTTTTTAATATACATAGATTTATTTATTAAATGTAAATTGAGCAAACTGGCTATTTCTGGCAATTGATTTAAGTGTGTATCAAACTGGTAGCCCTTCGCATTAATCAGTACCCAAGAAGTAGCTCTTGGTTTCAAAAAGGTTGGTGACACATAATTCAACTTTAGGGCCACTGACCTGTAATACTTTTTTTTCACCACAAGATGGCAGCAGAGCTCAGTCGCAGTAGCCGAACGGGCTGGCATTTCCGGGGGGTGTGACGACACCGGCGACGACATGACGTATTGATAACCACGGGGGACGGGTCGCCATGGCAACATGGATCGGCGGGTGTCATTAGAGGCCAGGTGACGTTTTGCCGCCGCGGCGACACTTTCTGCACCTGGGAAACGTTTTTGTCTAGTCCTTGCTGACACGCGCTCGACGACTTTTGTTGTTGTTTGTGCAAATTATTATTTTGATTTTTTTTTTCCATTTCATTTTATTTATTTCAGGCAATGACATAGAATAATAATATTAAAAAAGGTACAAAGTTGACAACACTTAATAATATAGCTTACTATAGTGCGAAAGGTAATGTATATTATTTTAATTATTCATTTTCAGTAGCCTGCGATGGGGTGGCGACTTGTCCAGGGTGTACGACGCCTTCCGCCCGATTGTAGCTGAGATAGGCACCAGCGCCCCCGCGACCCCGAAGGGAATAAGCGGTAGGAAATGGATGGATGGATGGATTTTCAATAGCTTTGTTATTATACGTCACATCTCTGAAGCATGTGGCATGTAGATGGCTTCTAATTGAATAAACTATAAGGTTTTTTTTAATTAAATAAAAAAAAGTATTGATTTTTCAGATATGTTTTCCGTTTCAACAGATTTGTTATTATATCACAACTTATCAAAAAACATGACACATAGATGGCTTCTAATTGATAAACTACAGGTCTTATTTTGGGGGAAAAAAATGTTTCTATGGCCCTGCGATGAGGTGGAGATTTGTCCAGGGTTTAAACCGCCTTCTGCCTGATTGTAGCTGAGATAGGCACCAGAGCCCCCCCGCTAACCCCAAAGGGAATAAGCGGTAAATTTTGGATGGATGGATGGATATTTATCTTTTTGTTTTTAATTTTCAATCGCTTTATATTTTCTCCAAAAACATGACATGCAGATGTAATCTAAGTGAATAAAAAACAAGTACTTTTTACATTTTTGCTGATTTAAAAAAAATATTTTCAGTCATCATTGTTGAATAACTTTGTTATTATGTCACAACATCTCCAAAAACACGTAGATGACGCCTAGTTGAATATACTACAAGTCTAATTTTGGGGGAAAAACATTTTTCTATAATTTTTGTAGTTTTTAATTTTAAATCGCTTTATATTTTCTCAAAAAAAAAACTGACATGTAAATGTCTTTTAAGTGAATATACAACAAGTATTTTTTTGATAATTTTTTTTGCTGATTCAAAAAAAATATTTTCAGTCATCAATGTTGAATAACTTTGTTGTTATGTCACAACATATAAAAAAAAAAACCCATAGATGACACCTAGTTGAATATACTACAAGTCTAATTTGGGAGGAAAAACATTTTTCTATAATATTTGTAGTTTTTCATTTTCAATCGCTTTATAGTGTGTGAATGTGAGTGTGAATGTTGTCAGTCTTGGCCCTGCGATGAGGTGGCGACTTGTCCAGGGTGTACACCCCCTTCCGCCCGATTGCAGCTGAGATAGGCACCAGCGCCCCCCGCGACCCCAAAGGGAATAAGCGGTACAAAAATGGATAGATGGATTATATTTTCTCAAAAAACATGACATGCAGATGTCTTCAAAGTGAATATACAACAAGTATTTTTTAGATTTTTTTTTTTTGCTGATTTAAAAAAATATATTTTCAGTCCTTCCATCCATCCATTTTCTACCACTTGTCCCTTTCGGGGTCGCGGGGGGTGCCGGAGCCTATCCCAACTGCATTCAGGCGGAAGGAAGGGTACACCCTGGACAAGTCGCCTCCTCATCACAGGGCCAACACAGATAGTCATCAATGTTTAATAATGCAATCCACCCATCTGGTCCTTGGCCTGCCCCGGGGTCTCCTTCCAGTGGGACGAGCAAAGAGGACCTCCTAGGGAGACGCTTGTGAGGCATCCGCACGAGATGCCCGAACCACCTAAGCTGGCTCCTTTCCAAGCGGAGGAGCAGCGGCTCTAGTCCGAGTGAACTTCTTACCCTCTCTCTAAGGGAGATGCCAGCCACCCTGCTGAGGAAACTCATTTCGGCCGCTGGTATCCGCGATCTTATTCTTTCGGCCACACTTCATGACCATAGGCGAGAGTATGAATGTAGATAGCTCGGTAGACCGAGAGCTTTGCCTTCTGGCTCAGCTCTCGTTTCGTCATGACAGTGCGGCAGAGAGACTGCAATACTGCCCCAGCTTCTTCGATTCTCCGGCTGATTTCCTTCTCCATCTTTCCCTCGCTCGTGAACAAGACCCCGAGATACTTAAACTCCTCCACCTGGGACAGAGTCTCGTTCGCTACCTGGACTGTACAAACCATGGGTTTCCTGCTGAGAACTGTTGTCTCAGATTTGGAGATGCAATGCACCCATCTGGTCCTTGGCCTGCCCCGGGGTCTCCTCCCGTTGGGACGAGAAACGAGGAACCTCCCTAAGGAGACAATCGTGAAGCATCCGCACGAGATGCCCAAACCACCTAAGCTGGCTCCTTTCCAAGCGGAGGAGCTGCCGCTTTAGTCCGAGTGAACTTCTCACCCTCTCTCTAAGGGAGATGCTAGCCACCCTTCTGAGGAAACTCATTTCAGCCGCTGGTATCCGCGATCTTTTTCTTTCGGCCACACTTCATGACCATAGGCGAGAGTAAGAATGTAGATAGCTCGGCAGACCGAGAGCTTTGCCTTCTGGCTCAGCTCTCGTTTCGTCACGACAGTGCGGCAGAGAGACTGCAATACTGCCCCAGCTTCTCCGATTCTCAGGCTGATTTCCTTCTCCATCTTTCCCTCGCTCGTGAACAAGACCCCGAGATACTTAAACTCCTCCACCTGGGACAGAGTCTCGTTCGCTACCTGGACTGTACAAACCATGGGTTTCCTGCTGAGAACTGTTGTCTCAGATTTGGAGATGCAATGCACCCATCTGGTCCTTGGCCTGCCCCGGGGTCTCCTCCCGTTGGGACGAGAAACGAGGACCTCCCTAAGGAGACAATCGTGAAGCATCCGCACGAGATGCCCAAACCACCTAAGCTGGCTCCTTTCCAAGCGGAGGAGCTGCCGCTTTAGTCCGAGTGAACTTCTCACCCTCTCTCTAAGGGAGATGCTAGCCACCCTTCTGAGGAAACTCATTTCAGCCGCTGGTATCCGCAATCTTTTTCTTTCGGCCACACTTCATGACCATAGGCGAGAGTATGAATGTAGATAGCTTGGTAGACCGAGAGCTTTGCCTTCTGGCTCAGCTCTCGTTTCGTCACGACAGTGCGGCAGAGAGACTGCAATACTGCCCCAGCTTCTCCGATTCTCAGGCTGATTTCCTTCTCCATCTTTCCCTCACTCGTGAACAAGACCCCGAGATACTTAAACTCCTTCACCTGGGACAGAGTCTCGTTCTCTACCTGGAGTGTACAAACCATGGGTTTCCTGCTGAGAACTGTTGTCTCAGATTTGGAGATGCAATGCACCCATCTGGTCCTTGGCCTGCCCTGGGGTCTCCTCCCAGTGGGACGAGCAACGAGGACCTCCCTAAGGAGACAATCGTGAGGCATCCGCACGAGTTGCCCGAACCACCTAAGATGGCTCCTTTCCAAGCGGAGGAGCAGCGGCTCTAGTCCGAGTGAACTTCTCACCCTCTCTCTAAGGGAGATGCCAGTCACCCTTTCTGAGGAAACTCATTTCGGCCGCTTATATCCGCGATCTTATTCTTTCGGCCACACTTCATGACCATAGGTGAGAGTAGGAATGTAGATAGCTTGGTAGACCAAGAGCTTTGCCTTCTGGCTCAGCTCTCGTTTCGTCACAACAGTGCGGCAGAGAGACTGCAATACTGCCCCAGCTGCTCCGATTCTGCGGCTGATTTCCTTCTCCATCTTTCCCTCACTCGTGAACAAGACCCTGAGATACTTAAACTCCTCCACCTGGGACAGAGTCTCGTTCTCTACCTGGACTGTAAAAACCATCGGTTCCCTGCTGAGAACCGTCGCCTCAGATTTGGAGATGCAATCCCCCCCATCTGGTCCTTGGCCTGCCCCGGGGTCTCCTTCCAGTGGGACGAGCAACGAGGACCTCCCTAAGGAGACAATTGTGAGGCATCCGCACGAGATGCCCAAACCACCTAAGCTGGCTCCTTTCCAAGCGGAGGAGCAGCCACTTTAGTCCGAGTGAACTTCTCACCCTCTCTCTAAGGGAGATGCTAGCCACCCTTCTGAGGAAACTCATTTCAGCCGCTGGTATCCGCAATCTTTTTCTTTCGGCCACACTTCATGACCATAGGCGAGAGTATGAATGTAGATAGCTCGGTAGACCGAGAGCTTTGCCTTCTGGCTCAGCTCTCGTTTCGTCACGACAGTGCGGCAGAGAGACTGCAATACTGCCCCAGCTGCTCCGATTCTCAGGCTGATTTCGTTCTCCATCTTTCCCTCACTCGTGAACAAGACCCTGAGATACTTAAACTCCTCCACCTGGGACAGAGTCTCGTTCTCTACCTGGAGTGTACAAACCATGGGTTTCCTGCTGAGAACTGTTGTCTCAGATTTGGAGATGCAATGCACCCATCTGGTCCTTGGCCTGCCCTGGGGTCTCCTCCCAGTGGGACGAGCAACGAGGACCTCCCTAAGGAGACAATTGTGAGGCATCCGCACGAGTTGCCCGAACCACCTAAGATGGCTCCTTTCCAAGCGGAGGAGCAGCGGCTCTAGTCCGAG
Organism: Nerophis ophidion; assembly: GCF_033978795.1. Classification (NCBI taxonomy): domain Eukaryota; kingdom Metazoa; phylum Chordata; class Actinopteri; order Syngnathiformes; family Syngnathidae; genus Nerophis; species Nerophis ophidion. Next base: position 26,446,232 of record NC_084637.1, read on the forward strand.
TGAACTTCTCACCCTCTCTCTAAGGGAGATGCCAGTCACCCTTTCTGAGGAAACTCATTTGGGCCGCTTGTATCCGCGATCTTATTCTTTCGGCCACACTTCATGACCATAGGTGAGAGTAGGAATGTAGATAGCTTGGTAGACCAAGAGCTTTGCCTTCTGGCTCAGCTCTCGTTTCGTCACAACAGTGCGGCAGAGAGACTGCAATACTGCCCCAGCTGCTCCAATTCTGCGGCTGATTTCCTTCTCCATCTTTCCCTCGCTCGTGAACAAGACCCCGAGATACTTAAACTCCTCCACCTGGGACAGAGTCTCGTTCTCTGCCTGGACTGTACAAACCATCGGTTTCCTGCTGAGAACCGTCGCCTCAGATTTGGAGATGCGATCCCCCCATCTGGTCCTTGGCCTGCCCCGGGGTCTCCTTCCAGTGGGACGAGCAAAGAGGACCTCCTAGGGAGACGCTCGTGAGGCATCCGCCCGAGATGCCCGAACCACCTAAGCTGGCTCCTTTCCAAGCGGAGGAGCAGCGGCTCTTCTCCGAGTGAACTTTTCACCCTCTCTCTAAGGGAGATGCCAGCCATTTTTCTGAGGAGACTCATTTCCACGATCTTATTCTTTTGGTCATGACCCACACTTCCATAGGTGAGAGCAGTAATTTAGATAGCTCGGTAGACCGAGAGCTTTGCCTTCTGCCTCAGCTCTCGTTTCATCACAACAGTGCGGCAGGGAGACTGCAATACTGCCCCAGCTGCTCCGATTCGCCAGTTGATTTCTTCTCGGCGCAGTCAAGGCGTTGAGGGGATCCGGTTTGGTGGCTGCAGGATTCAGTCTCTGCTTTTTGCAGGTGGTGTGGTCCTGATGGCTTCATCTGGCTAAGATCTTTAGCACTCACTGGATTGGTTCGCAGCCGAGTGTGAAGCGACTGGGATGAGAATTAACACCTCCAAGTCCGAGTCCATGGTTCTCGCCCGGAAAAGGATGGAGTGCCATCTCCGGGTTAGGAGGAGGTCTTGCCCCAAGTGAAGGAGTTCAAGTACCTAGGAGTCTTGTTCACGAGTGAGGGAAGAGTGGCTCATGAGATCGACAGGCGGATCGATGCGGCGTATTCAGTAATGCGGACGCTGTATCAATCCGTTGTGGTGAAGAAGGAGCTAAGCCGGAGGGCAAAGCTCTCAATTTACCGGTCGATGTACGTTTTCATCCTCACCTATGGTCATGAGCTTTGGGTTATGACCGAAAGGACAATATCACGGGTACAAGCGCCTGAAATTAGTTCTCGCCGCCGGGATGCAAGGCTCTCCCTTAAAGATAGGGTCGGAAGCTCTGCCATCCTGGGGGAGCTCAAAGTAAAGCCGTTGCTCCTTCACATTGAGAGGAGCCAGATAAGGTGGTTCCGGCATCAGGTCAGGATCCCACCCAAACGCCTCCCGAGGGAGTGTTTAGGGCATGTCCAACAGGTAGGAGGCCACAGGAAAGACCCAGGACATGTTGGGAAGACTATGTCTCCCGGCTGGCCTGGGAACCCCTCGGGATCCCCCGGGAAGAGCTGGACGAAGTGGCTGGGGAGAGGAAAGTCTGGGCTGCTGCCTCCGCGACCCAACCTCGGCTAATCGGAAGAAGATGGATGGATGGATGGATGGATCTTTCCCTCACTCTTGAACAAGACCCCAAAATACTTAAACTCCTCTTTCTGGGACAGAGTCTCGTTCTCTACCCGGACTGTACAAACCATTGGTTTCCTGCTGAGAACCATGGCCTCAGATTTGGAAATGCTGATCCTCATTCCAGCCAGTGAATACTCGGCTGCGAACCAATCCAGTGAGAGCTGAAGGTCACGAACCGAAGGTGCCATCAGGACCACATCATCTGCAAACAGCAGTGATGCAACCTTTAGCCCCCCGAGACGTATACCCTCTCCGCCATGGTCAGGACTCTGCCTAGATATCCTGTCCATGAAAATCACAAACAGGATAGGTGATAGAGCGCAGCCCTGGCGGAGACCAACCCCCACTGGAAATGGATCGGACCTACACCCAAGTACCCGGACACAACTCTCGCTTTGGTTGTACAGAGATTAGTTAATTATACGAGTCTTTTAGGCCAGAAACATTTTTGTTGCTGATTTTTTGAACTATTTAAAAATATGTTTTTTCAGTAGCTTTGTTATTATGTCAGAATATCTTGAAAACACGTGACACAATGAGGGCATCTAGTTGATAATAGAATAGAGTCTTTATCGGGCTAACGTTATTTTTTTGCTGGTTTTTCATAAATATTTTTTGTTTTTAATTTTCAGTAGCTTTGTTATTATGTCAGAACATCTTAAAACACATGACACATAGATGCAAAATACTCCTTGATTTTTACTATAAGTCTTATTTGGGAAAAAAAAATTTTTCTGAGGATTTTTCAGAAATATTTTTACTTTGAGATTTTCAATAGCTTTATATTTCCTAAAAAAAACATGACATGCATGTCTTCTAAGTGAATATATGACAAGTATTTTTTTTCTTTTGCTGATTTTTGAAAAAACAATTCAAAAATTAATATTTATTAATTTTGTTATTATGTCACGACATCTCAAAAAACACAAAGTGAAATTTTGGAAAATATATTTTGCTGATTTTGACAAAATATCTTTAGCCATCAGTTTCCAATAGCTTTGTTATTATGTCAAAACACCTAAAAAACACACATGACACATCTAGTTGATTATACAAATCTTTTTAGGCCCAAAGCATATTTTTGGCTGATTTTTCATAAATATTTGTAGTTTTTTTTTTTAAATTTTCAGTAGCTTTCTTATTATGTCAGAATATCTTAAAACACATGACACAAAAATGGCACCTAGTGTTTTTGGGACCAAAACATATTTTTTGCAGATTTTTCATAAATATTTGTAGTTTTTTCATGTTCAGTAGCTTTGTCATTATGTCACTACATTAAAAAAAACCCACACATGACACATCTTGTTAATTATATGAGTATTTTTAGGCCAAAACATGTTTTTTGCTGATTTTTCAAAAATATTTGTAGGTTTTTTTTATGTTCAGTAGCTTGGTTATCATGTCACAACATAAAAACCCCCCACAAATGACACATCTTGTTAATTATATGAGTCTTTTTAGGCCAAAACATATTTTTTGCTGATTTTTCAAAAATATTTGTAGGTTTTTTTTATGTTCAGTAGCTTGGTTATCATGTCACAACATAAAAACCCCCCACAAATGACACATCTTGTTAATTATATGAGTCTTTTTAGGCCAAAACATGTTTTTTGCTGATTTTTCAGAAATATTTGTAGTTTAACATTTTCAGCAGCTTTGTCATTATGTTAGGATTAGTTTAAAAAAAACACATGATACATAGATGGCGTCTTGTTGAGTATAAAATAAGTCTTATTTGGGATTTTTAATTTTTTTTTATGATTTTCCAGAAATATTTAATTCTTAATTTTCAATAGCTTATTAAAATCTTAAAAACACGTAACATATAAATGGCTTCTAATTGAATATACTGCAAGTCTTATTTTGAATTGTTTGCCAATTTCTAAGGAAACATCTCAGTTGTTAATTTTCAATAGCTTTGTTATTATTTCTCATTTTGGGAGAAGAAAACTTTTTCGCATATATTTCAGAAATATTTGTAGTTTATTTTATTTTCAGTATTTTTGTTATTGTGTCAGAACATCTTAAAACACATGACACATAGATGACTTCTAGTTGATTTTAACAACAAGTCTTATTTGGGAAAATATTTTTTTTTGGAGGGTTTTTCAGAAATATTTTTACTTTAAGATTTTCAATAGCTTTATATTTTCTCAAAAACATGACATGCAGATGTTTTTTTAAGTGAATATTTAACAAGTATTTTTTTTTAATTTTCTTTATTAGAAAAAAATATATTTTCAGTCATTAATATTGAATTATTTTGTTATTTTGTCATGACTTCTCAAAAAACACAGTTGAAAATACTAAAAGTGATATTTTGGAAAATATGTTTTGCTGATTTTGACAAAATATTTTCAGCCATATTTTCAATACCTTTGTTATTATGTCAAAACCTCTATATAAAACACACATGACACATTGAGTTGATTATACAAATCTGTTTAGGCCTAAAACATACTTGTTGGTGATTTTTCATAAATATATGTAGTTTTTTTTTTCATTTTCAGTAGCTTTCTTATTATGTCAGAATATCTTAAAAACACATGACACAAAGATGGCATCTAGTTGGTTGTATGAGTCTTTTTAGGCCAAAAAATATTTTTTGTTTATTTTTCTGAAATATTTTTATTTTCAGTAGCTTTGTTATTATGTCACAACATAAAAAACAACAACACATGACAGACACATCTTGTTCATTATGCAAGTCTCTTTAGGCCCAAAAATGTTTTTTGCTGATATTTGAGAAATATGTGTAGTTTAACATTTTCAGCAGCTTTGTCATTATGTTAGAATGAGTTAAAAAACACATCATACATAGATGGTGTGTTGTTGAGTATAAAATAAGTCTTATTTGGGATTAATTTTTTATTTTTATAATGATTTTCCAGAAATATATTTAGTTCTTAATTTTCAATAGCTTTATATCATCTCAAAAAACACATAACATATAAATAGCTTCTAATTGAATATACTGTAAATCTTATTTTGAAATGTTTGCCAAATTTCTAAGAAAACATTTCAGTTATTAATTTTTAATAGCTTTGTTATTATTTCTCATTTTGGGAAAAAAACTTTTTTGCATATATTTCAGAAATATTTGTAGTTTTTAATTTTCAATAGCTTTGGTCTTATGTCACAACATCTTGAAAACACATGTGTGTAAAGGCCTACTGAAACCCACTACTACCGACCACGCAGTCTGATAGTTTATATATCAATGATGAAATATTAAAATTGCAACACATGCCAATACGGCCTTTTTAGTTTACTAAATTGCAATTTGAAATTTCGTGCAAATTATCCTGCGGAAAACGTCGCGGTATGATGACGCGTGCGCGTGACGTCGCGGATTGTAGCCGACATTTTGTTCCAGCACCGATCCCAGCTATAAGTCGTCTGCTTTAATCGCATAATTACACAGTATTCTGGACATCTGTGTTGCTAAATCTTTTGCAATTTGTTCAATTTTGCAACTTTACGCCAAAAAAACGGAAATGCTGATTATCGGTCCTGCTAGACACCGACCTCTATTTAATAATACAACTTTAACATCTGACAACCAAATAATAAAACAAGGTGACTCGGTAAAAAATCTGGGTATTATCTTCGACCCAACTTTCTCCTTTGAGCCACACATTAAAAGCGTTACTGAAACGGCCTTCTTTCATCTCAGTAATATCGCTAAAATGTGCTCCATTTTGTCCACTAAAGACGCTGGGATCATTATCCATGCGTTTGTTACGTCTCGCCTCGATTACTGTAACGTATTATTTACGGGTCTCTCCATGTCTAGCATTAAAAGATTACAGTTGGTACAAAATGCGGCTGCTAGACTTTTGACAAGAACAAGAAAGTTTGATCACATTACGCCTGTACTGGCTCACCTGCACTGGCTTCCTGTGCACTTAAGATGTGACTTTAAGGTTTTACTACTTACGTATAAAATACTACACGGTATAGCTCCAGCCTATCTTGCCGATTGTATTGTACCATATGTCCCGGCAAGAAATCTGCGTTCAAAAGACTCCGGCTTATTAGTGATTCCTACGGCCCAAAAAAAGTCTGCGAGCTATAGAGCGTTTTCCGTTCGGGCTCCAGTACTCTGGAATGCCCTCCCGGTAACAGTTCGAGATGCCACCTCAGTAGAAACATTTAAGTCTCACATTAAAACTCATTTGTATACTCTAGCCTTTAAATAGACCTCCTTTTTAGACCAGTTGATCTGCCGCTTCTTTTCTTTTTCTCCTATGTCCCCCCCTCCCTTGTGGAGGGGGTCCGGTCCGATGACCACGGATGAAGTACTGGCTGTCCAGAGCCGGGACCCAGGATGGACCGCTCGCCTGTGTATCGGTTGGGGACATCTCTACGCTGCTGATCAGACTCCGCTTGGGATGGTTTCCTGTGGACGGGACTCTCGCTGCTGTCTTGGATCCGCTTTGAACTGAACTCTCGCGGCTGTGTTGGAGCCACTATGGATTGAACTTTCACAGTATCATGATAGACCCGCTCGACATCCATTGCTTTCGGTCCCCTAGAGGGGGGGGTTGCCCACATCTGAGGTCCTCTCCAAGGTTTCTCATAGTCATCATTGTCACTGGCGTCCCACTGGGTGTGAATTCTCCCTGCCCACTGGGTGTGAGTTTTCCTTGCCCTTATGTGGGTTCTTCCGAGGATGTCGTAGTCGTAATGGTTTGTACAGTCCTATGAGACATTTGTGATTTAGGGCTATATAAGTAAACATGGATTGATTGATTGAATAATGGAGACGTCAAAGAAGAAAGATGTTGGTGGGAAGCGGTGTATTGTGGCCGCCTTTAGCAACACAAACACAGCCGGTGTTTCCTTATTTACATTCCCCAAAGATGACGGTGAAGCTTTACTATGGAACAGAGCGGTCAAGCGAACATGGTTCCCTACCACATGTCAACTGGCAGGTTTCGGTGAGAAAATGGTGGTAATAAGTCGGCTCTTACCGTAGACATGAGCGGATATCTTGCGTCGTTCTTCCCTGCAGCTGCGGACTCTCTTGCCTCCTCCCACCGGCCGCCCCCGACCGTCGGATGCTTACATCGTGGAGTAGGGGGAAAAAAAATCTCAGCCCGGCTGCCTTCGCCTCGTAAAATAAACCTGGCTTCCCTCGGAGACATTGGCGGTCACCACACCCGTGGCCACACCCCTTCGACTTTCAGGTTCTACAGCAGTAGTTCTTAACCTTGTCAAAGGTACCGAACCCCACCAGTTTCATATGTGCATTCACCGAACACTTGTTTAGCGAATTTTTTTATTTATGTTTTTTTTTTCAAATTGAAGCCAAAGTTTGATGTTGTTTTACTGGTGCACAAAATGAACCGTGCATGAACATCACCTTGTTCAAAGAACAAAACTAACACGGTGCATGAACTCACAACTAACTACACACCTGTAAATCAGATGGAACATTAGCGGGAACATTGTTTGGGGGTATCCATAATACGGCAATAGGGAGAAGTTTTTATTTACACGATGAGTCGGGTGTGTCTTGACCTCCGCCGAACCCCTGAGGCCGACTCACCGAACCCCTAGGGTTCGATCGAACCCAGGTTAAGAACCACTGTTCTACAGGTACGACCATATAATCTCACTAAAACACTAGTAACACAATAAGCGGATAAGGCATTTTCCAGGATTATCCTAGTAAATGTGTCTAATAACATCTGAATCGCTCTGCCGTCTAGTTTTTTTTTCTTCTTTCTAGTCCTTCACTCTGACTTTCCTCATCCATGAATCTTTCATCCTCGCTCAAATTAATGGGGAAATCGTCGCTTTCTCAGTCCGAATCGCTCTCGCTGCTGGTGGCCATGATTGTAAACAATGTGAGGATGTGAGGAGCTCCACAACCCGTGACGTCACGCGCATATCGTCTGCTACTTCCGGTACAGGCAAGGCTTTTTTATTAGCGACCAAAAGTTGCAAACTTTATCGTCGATGTTCTCTACTAAATCCTTTCAGCAAAATTATGGCAATATCGCAAAATGATCAAGTATGACACATAGAATGGACCTGCTATCCCCGTTTAAATAAGAAAATCTCATTTCAGTAGGCCTGTAAGTCCTATTTGGGGAAAAACATGTTTTTTGCAGATTTTTCAGCAACGCTTTACTGTACTATTTAGACATCAACAGTATTGCAAAATAACTTATTTTCATGACCAATTTAACTTAAAACACAATCACAATTTTAGTAGTTTTTTTCCGCTGGATCAGTTTGGGGATCCCGGGTCTGGAAAACATTAAAGTTTGCGGTAGTTGATAAGTTAATAGCTAGCTGATAACTTGAATCTTAATTGTTAGCTATCAACTAGAGCAGTGGTTCTCAAATGGAGGTACGTGTACCCCTGGGGGTACTTGAAGGTATGCCAAGCAATACGTGAGATTAAAAAAAAAAAGAATTCTAAAAATAGCAACAAATCAAAAATCCGTTATAAATATATTTATTGAATAATACTTTCAACAAAATATGAATGTAAGTTCATAAACTGTAAAAAGAAATGCAACAATGCAATATTCAGTGTTGACAGCTTGTCAAGACTAGGACTGAGGTGTGGATTGTTTTCCGGAGGGGCGAAGGGACTGGATCGGACATGGCGTGAAGGTAACGGCATCTTTCAATTTTAACACTCAAAAGTGCTACAAAAACAAAGGGTATAAACAAAAACTCGCACAAAGGCAGAATTATGGACAAAAAACAAAACTTGCAAACTATGGCATGAATAAAGAAAACTTACTTGGAACGAGAAAAGAGCATGAAAAAGAGCAGCATGGATCATCAGCATGAATAACAAGGGTGTATAGAGGGTGATGTCGCCAGGCTGACTGCCTGGCAACTGCAGGCTTAAATTGTGATGTGGCGATTGTCAACAGGTGCATGAGTCCAAATGAATCAGGTGCGTGACACGAGGACAGGTAAAAACTAATGGGTTGTCATGGAAACAAAGCAGGGAGTGAAAAAACAGGAACTGACAAAATCCTAAAACAACACAGAACACAGCCAAACTAAACATGATCACCAGGACATGACACAGCTAGATTTTTGTGGACATGTTCCATAAATATTGAACTTAAAGTTTTTGTTTTTTTTGTGAAGAAATGTGACATACTGTTGTATTTTACTTTTATCTCCTTTTTCAACCAAAAATGCTTTGCTCTGATTAGGGGGTACTTGAATTAAAAACAATGTGCACAGAGGGTACATCTCTGAAAAAAGGTTGAGAACCACTGAAAGGCCTACTGAAATGAGATTTTGTTATTCAAACGGGGATAGCAGGTCCATTCTATGTGTCATACTTGATCATTTCGCGATAATGCCATATTTTTGCTGAAAGGATTTAGTAGAAAACATCCACGATAAAGTTCGCAACTTTCGGTGCTAAGAGAAAAGCCCTACCTTTACCGGAAGTCGCAGACGATGATGTCACACGTGTGGGGGCTCCTCACATTTACATTATTTTTAATGGGAGCCTCCAACAAAAAGTGCTATTCGGACCGAGAAAACGACAATTTCCCCATTAATTTGAGCAAGGATGAAAGATTTGTGTTTGAGGATATTGATAGCGACGGACTGGGGAAAAAAAAAAAAAACGCGATTGCATTGGGACGGATTCCGATGTTTTTAGCACATTTACTCGGATAATTCTGGGAAATCCCTTATCTTTCTATTGTGTTGTTAGTGTTTTAGTGAGTGTTATAGTACCTGATAGTCGGAAGGATGTATCCAAGGGTGTCTTGAGGCCAGTGTCTGATGGAAGTTGACGGCAGCTGTACGGACGGCACAAGCTCAGCTGATCTCCGGTAAGTGGCGACTTTTTACCACAATTTTCTCACCGAAACTGCTGGTTGACATTTGGTCGGGATCCATGTTCGCTTGACCGCTCTGATCCATAGTAAAGTTTCACCTCTGGGAATTTTAAACAAGGAATCACTGTGTGTTTGTGTGGCTAAAGGCTAAAGCTTCCCAACTCCATCTTTCTACTTTGACTTCTCCATTATTAATTGAACAAATTGCAGAAGATTCAGCGACACAGATGTCCAAAATACTGTGTAATTATGCGATTAAAGCAGACGACTTTTAGCTGTGTGTGTGTGTGCAGCGCTAATATTTCCCGGGAGTTTCTTGTTAAAAAGTGCAATTGAGTAAACTAAAAAGGCCGTATTGGCATGTGTTGCAATGTTAATATTTCATCATTGATATATAAACTATCAGACTGCTGGTGGGTAGTAGTGGGTTTCAGTAGGCCTTGAATTAGAGCACTAATCGCTAGGTTCTATCTTAAACGCTAACGTGAATACAATAATATAATTATTAATGTCATTTCCAAACTACACTACAATGTATTGGGTCAAAGTAAATAGATATATTATAAATGTGTATTTAATATAAAAATGATATTTGAAAAAGTAAATTGGTGTTCGGAGGTAAGAGCGGGAGCCTCCACAGCCCCTCCCCCTCCACCCTCGATGGTCTGCCGCCGTCCGCACGTCTCACTCGGCCGTCACATACTTGGAGTTCCTCATAGGAGCCGCGAAAACAAAACGACGCCGACATGACGGACTCCGAACCGCCCGACACACCTTCCGCCCCGCAGCTGACCACAGCGGACCAGCCCCCGGCGACAAACGGCCAGTGCGAGCAGAAACACCCCCGGGGAGAGCAGGAAGAACATCCTCCGCCAAGTTGCGGGAATCCGGAAGAATTGTTGAAGATGGAGCAGGAGATGAAGATCACTGACAGCATCGAGGACGCAGGTAGAGAAATGTTCATATTGGGAGTCTATGGCGATATTTCATTAATTCTCTACTAACTGTACTGTTGAGCTATTTAATTAACACGTCACATGTCATTGACTAATTAAGACCGTCTTAACTTTCCCCACAGACACACATCAGGGGACCACTTACGCCATTTTGTTATTAAACCGCCGTAAAAGTTATGTGGATATTTGTTATGTGGGTCCTAGTTATGTGGGTATTAGTTATGTGGGTATTAGTTATGTGGATATTAGTTATGTGGATATTAGTTATGTGGGTCCTAGTTATGTGGATATTAGTTATGTGGGTATTAGTTATGTGGATATTAGTTATGTGGATATTAGTTATGTGGGTCCTAGTTATGTGGATATTAGTTATGTGGGTCCTAGTTCTGTGGATATTAGTTATTTGGGTCCTAGTCATGTGGGTCCTAGTCATGTGGATATTAGTTATATGGGTCCTAGTTATGTAGGTATTGGTTATGTGGGTATTAGTTTTGTGGATATTAGTTATGTGGATATTAGTTATGTGGGTATTAGTTATGTGGGTATTAGTTATGTGGGTATTAGTTATGTGGATATTAGTTGTGTGGGTATTAGTTATGTGGGTATTTGTCATGTGGATATTAGTTATGTGGGTAATAGTTATGTGGATATAAGTTATGTGGATATTAGTTATGTGGGTATTAGTTATGTGGATATTTGTCATGTGGATATTAGTTATGTGGATATTAGTTATGTGGGTCCTAGTTATGTGGATATTAGTTATGTGGGTATTTGTTATGTGGGTATTTGTTATGTGGATATTAGTTATGTGGGTATTAGTTATGTGGATATTTGTCATGTGGATATTAGTTATGTGGATATTAGTTCTGTGGATATTAGTTATTTGGGTCCTAGTCATGTGGGTCCTAGTCATGTGGATATTAGTTATGTGGGTCCTAGTTATGTAGGTATTGGTTATGTGGGTATTAGTTTTGTGGATATTAGTTATGTGGATATTAGTTATGTGGGTATTAGTTATGTGGGTATTAGTTATGTGGATATTAGTTATGTGGATATTAGTTGTGTGGGTATTAGTTATGTGGGTATTTGTCATGTGGATATTAGTTATGTGGGTAATAGTTATGTGGATATAAGTTATGTGGATATTAGTTATGTGGGTATTAGTTATGTGGATATTAGGTATGTGGATATTAGTTATGTGGGTCCTAGTTATGTGGATATTAGTTATGTGGGTATTAGTTATGTGGATATTAGTTATGTGGATATTAGTTATGTGGGTCCTAGTTATGTGGATATTAGTTATGTGGGTCCTAGTTCTGTGGATATTAGTTATTTGGGTCCTAGTCATGTGGGTCCTAGTCATGTGGATATTAGTTATGTGGGTCCTAGTTATGTAGGTATTGGTTATGTGGGTATTAGTTTTGTGGATATTAGTTATGTGGATATTAGTTATGTGGGTATTAGTTATGTGGGTATTAGTTATGTGGGTATTAGTTATGTGGATATTAGTTATGTGGATATTAGTTGTGTGGGTATTAGTTATGTGGGTATTTGTCATGTGGATATTAGTTATGTGGGTAATAGTTATGTGGATATAAGTTATGTGGATATTAGTTATGTGGGTATTAGTTATGTGGATATTTGTCATGTGGATATTAGTTATGTGGATATTAGTTATGTGGGTCCTAGTTATGTGGATATTAGTTATGTGGGTATTTGTTATGTGGGTATTTGTTATGTGGATATTAGTTATGTGGGTATTAGTTATGTGGATATTTGTCATGTGGATATTAGTTATGTGGATATTAGTTATGTGGGTCCTAGTTCTGTGGATATTAGTTATGTGGGTGTTAGTTATGTGGGGATTTGTTATGTGGATATTAGTTATGTGGGTATTAGTTATGTGGATATTAGTTATGTGGGTATTAGTTATGTGGGTCCTAGTCATGTGGGTCCTAGTCATGTGGATATTAGTTATGTGGATATTAGTTTTGTTGGGTATTAGTTATGTGGGTATTAGTTATGTGGGTCCTAGTTATGTAGGTATTAGTTATGTGGGTATTAGTTATGTGGGTATTAGTTTTGTGGATATTAGTTATGTGGATATTAGTTATGTGGGTATTAGTTATGTGGGTCCTAGTCATGTGGGTATTAGTTATGTGGATATTAGTTTTGTTGGGTATTAGTTATGTGGGTATTAGTTATGTGGGTCCTAGTTATCTAGGTATTAGTTATGTGGGTATTAGTTTTGTGGATATTAGTTATGTGGGTATTAGTTATGTGAGCCCTAGTTTTATGGGTATTAGTTATGTGGGTATTACTTATGTGAATATTAGTTATGTGGGTATTTGCTATGTGGATATTAGTTATGTGGGTATTAGTTATGTGGGTATTAGTTATGTGGATATTATTTATGTGGGTATTAATTATGTGGGTATTAGTTATGTGGATATTAGTTATGTGGGTATTAGTTATATGGATATTAGTTATGTGTGTATAAATTATGTGGGTTTAGTTACGTGGGTATTAGTTGTGTGTATATATTAGTTATGTGGATATTAGTTATGTGGGTATTAGTTATGTGGATATAAGTTAAGTGGGTATTAATTATGTGGGTATTAGTTATGTGGATATTAGTTGTGTGTATATATTAGTTATGTGCGTATTAGTTATGTGGATATTAGGTATGTGGGTATTAGGTATGTGGGTATTAGGTATGTGGGTATTAGGTATGTGGGTATTAGTTATATGGGTATAAATTATGTGGATATTAGTTATATGGGTAGTAGTTATGTGGATATTAGTTATGTGGATATTAGTTGTGTGTATATTAGTTATGTGGATATTAGTTGTGTGTGTATATTAGTTATGTGGATGTTAGTTATGTGAATATTAGTTATGTGGATATTAGTTATGTTGGTATAAATTATGTGGGTATTAGTTGTGTGTATATTAATTATGTGGATATAAGTTATTTGGGTATAAATTATGTGGGTTTTAGTTATGTGGGTATTACAAGCCTGTGATTTTTCCGTCTAAAGTCGGAATTTTTTAATCCCGGGGGGAAAAAAAAAATCTTCTGTTTTTCCATTTTTATTTCCCGACCCTGAGTCAAGATTCGTTTACTTGCCGATTTATCTTTTGTAATCGAGACGTAACTTATATTACGCCGTAGTTGATTGGTCGATATGTTCCTTATGACCAATCAGGACATCTGTTATGAATGATGATGTTACTACCGCCATTTTCCAAATGTAAACGATGTCGTTTTTCGGGATAAAGGACGCTTCACGAGTAAAAGAAATTGATAAACATGTCAAAAATAAGTTTCGATGGGACTGGATGGAACGGGAAATCACTGATACTGTTGGGAAGAAGGAAGTTACGACTTTGTTCGGCGATTTTATTTGAAAAACCATCGTCTCAGAAAATATTTGTGCACACAGTGTCATGCGAAACGCCCAAAACATATGAAACAACTTGAAGCAAGGAAAACAAACTTTTCACTAGCTGGTACTTTAGCATGTCAACCGAAAGTGAGCAAACCTTACGGACTTCATCCTTTGTTTACATCGACAACTGCCATAGACATCGAGAGGAAAGATCCACCCAAACAACCCACTTCAGTTGCAGAAAGGGTAGTTAATAATGAGGTAAGCTAAAAAATATTTGCTTGCGAAATACTCATGTTTGTTTGAAATATTAACCGATTATTGCTTTGCAAAATATAAATGGGTTTTTCTAAAAATAAAAAGCCACGTGAAAATATATTATGAAATTACAGAAATTCAAAGAGTCGCAATATAGATTCCAGTTAACAATTTATTTGAAAAAAATTTGCATACAACACTATTTTGTCACGTTAAGTTCTTATGTAGTCTCTTGAAACAATATTGTCAGTGGTGTAACAATCTTGAAGGTAAAAACTTTCACACTTTTTTCATGCAATATGTCAGTGTCCTCACATTATTATTATTTCCTATTTTCAAATATGAGTAAACAATACTAAACATGTTTAATTATTTTCATAAATTGATATCCTATTTTGACGAAAAGAATGAAATGTTTACATTTGGTATTTTGTTATATTTATAACTAAACTTGTAGGCAATTAGGTAAAGTATGGCCTAAGAGCTAAGAATAAATCATCAGTTCAACATTTCTCAAAGAAAGACATTGTCATGGACCCTGTCAACGGAAAACTGTGTTTCAAGATCAGAACCTCAAGCAAGAGGTACAGGGATGATCTAGAGCAGATAGAAGTGGAGAGAGAGTCCAAGAGGCAGAAGTTGGCAGTGAAATCCAGAATAAAAGCTACAAAAGCAGAGACCAAAAGGAAAATGCAGGCTGCTCAGAAATTTGCAAGGAAAGCTCATGTTAGGGCTCTCCGAGCAAGTAAATGTGTGAAGTGAACTGAAGTAATGTGGTAATACTGTAAATAAACTGTAGATAATAACACTGATCAATGTGACACCTGTGGATGTGAAATGAACACAAGATGTAAATATTAGTGACTAAATACTGTTGGGACTGAACCATATACAGTGATTCATTAGGATAATTGGGGTATGTATGTTCTATTAATGATGTTTTCATGTCTTTAAACACTAAAATATTTTCTTCAAATGGTGCAGTCTTTGCTAATTTTAGCATGTTAAATTGGTGAAAAACCAGGAGCCCAGCCTGGACTTGGCTGGGGGCATTCGTCCCCCAGACCCCTGGAAATTTTTTCAGTCTTTTTCATTGTGATCAAATCACATGCCTGGTATTAGTTATGTGGGTATTAATTATGTGGGTATTAGTTATGTGGATATTAGTTATGTGGGTATTAGTTATGTGGGTATTAGTTATGTGGGTATTAGTTTTGTGGGTTTTAGTTTTGTGGGTTTTAGTTATGTGGGTATTAGTTATGTGAATATTAGTTTTGTGGGTATTAGTTATGTGGGCATTAAGTATGTGGGCATTAATTATGTGGGTATTAGTTATGTGGGCATTAATTGTGTGGGTATTAGTTATTTTTATATTAGTTATATGGGTATTAATTGAAGTGAAGTGAATTATATTTATATAGCGCTTTTCTCTAGTGACTCAAAGCGCTTTACATAGTGAAACCCAATATTTAAGTTACATTTAAACCAGTGTGGGTGGCACTGGGAGCAGGTGGGTAAAGTGTCTTGCCCAAGGACACAACGGCAGTGACAAGGATGGCGGAAGCGGGAATCAAACCTGCAACCCTCAAGTTGCACGGCCGCTCTACCAACCGAGCTATTCCGCCCCGGAATTATGTGGGTATTAGTTACGTGGGTATTAGTTATGTGGGCATTAATTATGTGGGTATTAGTTATGTGGATATTAGTTATGTGGGTATTCGTTTTGTGTATATTAGTTATGTGGGTATTAGTTAGGTGGATATTAGTTATGCAGGTATTATTTATGTGGGTGTGTGTTATGTGGATATTAGTTATGTGTTAAAAGTTATGTGGATATTAGGTGTTTGGGTATAGTTATTTGGATGTTAGTTATGTGGATATTAGTTATGTGGGTATTAGTTATGTCTTACAAGTTATGTGGATATTAGTTATGTGTATATTACAAACCTTTAGAGTTATGTGGGTATTAGTTATGTGGGTCCTAGTTATGTGGGTATTAGTTATGTGGATATTAGTTGTGTGTATATCAGTTATGTGGGTATTTGTTATGTGGGTATTAGTTATGTCGATATTAGTTATGTGGGTATTAATTATGTGGGTATTTGTGTGGGTATTAATTATGTGGGTATTAGTTATGTAGATATTAGTTATGTGGTTATTAGTTATGTGGGTATTAGTTATGTGGATATTACTTATCTGGGCAATACGTATGTGTTAAAAGTTATGTGGATATTAGTTATGTGGGTATTAGTTTTGTGGATAGTATTTATGTGGGCCATTCTACCAAATTCGTTCAAGGTGAGGTTGGACATGTTTCAAGTTTTTTTTCCCCGAAACGTAGTCCTTATATATATATATATATATATATATATATATATATATATATATATATATATATATATATATATATATATATATATATCAACTGTCACAAGTATAAAACTACTTTTTTAAAGTAACAATTTCTTACTTCAAGCATTAAAAAAAATCCTGATGTAGAGCGCATATCAGTATGTCAAGATAATGGCACTAGCATTTACTTAATTTAAGAATATTTTCCAACATATTGATCAAAAAGGTTTCTTTTTTCCTACAAATAAAAGTGCACTTGTTTTAGTGAGAATGTACTTATTTTAAGGCATTTTTGGGTTCATTGAGGTTAGCTAATTTTACTTGTTTTGGAAAGTCTTGACAAGCCAAATTTTTTTCTTCTATTGGCAGATAATGTTCCTTAGTTCAAATAAAATACCCCCTAATTTTTGTATTTTTTTTCTTGTTTTTGAACACTGACTTTTTGCAGTGTAGTTTCACCTATTTGGGTTAAAATATTTTTTGCAAACCAGTAATTATAGTCTGCATATGATGTGTTGTTGTTGAGTGTCGGTGCTGTCTAGAGCTCGGCAGAGTAACCGTTTAATATTGTTCCATAGCAGTAGGTGGCAGCCGGTAGGTAATAGCTTTGTAGATGTCGGAAACAGCGGGAGGCAGGGTGCAGGTAAAAAGGGATCTAATGCTTAAACCAAAAATAAACAAAAGGTGAGTGACCCTAAGGAAAGGCATTGAATTTTAGGGAAGGCTATGCAGAACGGAACTAAAACTCAACTGGCTTCAACGTAAACAAAAACAGAATGCTGGACGACAGCAAAGACTTACTGTGGATCAAAGACGGCGTTCACAACGTACATCCAAATATGACATGACAGTCAACAATTCCCCCACAAAGAAGTATAAAAACAACTGAAACATTTCTGATTGTTAAAACAAAGTAGATGGGAAATATCGCTCAAAGGAAGAAATGAAACTGCTAGAGGAAAATATAAAAAAAAGAGAAAAAGCCACAAAAATAGGTGCACAAGACAAGAACTAAAACACTACACACAGGAAAACAGCAAAAAACTCCAAATAAGTCTGAGGGTGATGGTACACCTACTTTGAGACAGTACACCTACTTTGAGACAAGAGCTATATTGATGCATGCTTGGTTATGGTTTAAAGTCCATCCCATCCATCCATTTTCTACCGCTTGTCCCTTTTTGGGGTCGCTGGAGCCTATCTCAGCTGCGCATTCGGGCCATATTCAACAATTGCGACGACGACTCTTTACTGTCAACTGAGTTTTGTTTTTTAATGATTTCTGCTGGTGGTGTCCCTTCCGGATTTTTCAAAGCAAAAAATGTGCCTTGCCTCAAAAAAGGTTGGAAAACACTGGGCTAACTTTAGCATTAGATTGTTTCCCGCTAATATTACACTTTTTTGTGTAATTCCCCAGCCATACACCTTAGAGTCTTATACCTTGTAATGTGACACAAGTTAACGGTTGGCGGGCTAACGTTAGCAAGCTAGCAAGCGAATATCAAAGGGCTAACTTTTTTTTGCTAATTTTACACTTTTTTGCCTAATTCCGCACCCATACACCTAACTGTCATATAACTTGGTATTTGAAACATGCTAACTGTATTCATGTTTACATTAACTACATTAACTAATATTAACGTGCTAGCTTTTTGAGCTATTTTTGCTGAAGTTTACCCTGGAGACATGTAACTTGGTATGTGACACTTGTTAACTGTTAGCATGCTACATTCAGCATGCTAAACTTATAGCGCTAACTTTTTAGCTAACTTTTTAGCTAACTTGACATTTCCTCCCTAATTCCACAGCCATAAATCTTACAGTCATATAACTTGGTATTATAATAATAATAATAATAATGGATTAGCTTTATATCGCGCTTTTCTATTGTTAGATACTCAAAGCGCTCACAGAGAAGTGGGAACCCATCAATCATTCACACCTGGTGGTGGTAAGCTACATCTGTAGCCACAGCTGCCCTGGGGTAGACTGACGGAAGCGTGGCTGCCAGTTTGCGCCTACGGCCCCTCCGACCACCACCAATCATTCATTCACCAGTGTGAGCGGCACCGGGGGCAAGGGTGAAGTGTCCTGCCCAAGGACACAACGGCAGCAATTTGGATGTCAATTGGTGGGAAGCGAACCTGCAACCCTCAGGTTTCTGGCACGGCCGCTCTACCCACTACGCCATGCCGCCCTTAATATTAAGCATTTTTAAGCATAGCATTTGCAAAATTACTGAAAATATCAATACTTCAGTAGTATCGGCCACTTGATGAGACAGAACCAATCAGAGCACCATTTTCAGTATCTTGGCCACTGATTGGCTTAGCTTCAGGCAGCATTACTATATTGCATCCATCCATCCATCCATTTTTTTTATTGCTTGTCCCTCTTGGGGTCGCAAAGTACCCTGTTTTCTTTGAGTAGCCCCTTAAAAAACAATCTCCAAATAAATAAATAACAGTATAATGATGAACATTAAAATACAGTACCATAGTAGGCCCATGTATTCATTAAAAACAAGGCAGATATTTTATTTAACAAGTATATTTTATCATTTTTGGCCAGAGAGTTTGAATACAGGAAAATAAAGCACAGTACTTTAATGAAGTGATTCTTCGATGGAGCACGTACCACACTTTGAGAATCACTGCTATATTGGATTAAACTAGAGCAGTGGTTCTTAACCTTGTTGGAGTTACCAAACCCCACCAGTTTCATATGCGCATTCCCCGAACCCTTCTTTAGTGAAAAATAAAATGTTTAAGTTTTAAATTCAAGACAAAGTTGTATGTTTTTGGTAACACTTTAGTATAGGGGAACATATTCTAAGTATCAAAGACTTAATTTAGAGTTATTTGGGCACTAAGGGAACATATTCTAAGTAATAGAATATGTTAGTGTTTCGGTTAGGGTTAGGGTCAGGGTTAGAGGGTTCGGGTTATAATAAGGCCGTGCCGAATAAGGCATTAATTAAGAACCAATATGTTACTAATTTGCATGTTAATAAGCAACTAATTAATGGTGAATATGTTCCCCAAACTAAAGTGTTACTATATTTTTTTTACTGGTGCACAAAATCAACCGTGCATGAACATCAACTTGTCCGAACAACAAAACCAAGACAGTGCATAAACTCACAACAAATTACACACCTGCAAATCAGTCAGCTGTTGCCGTATCTCTGTAATATGCCAACAGGGAGAAGTTTGTATTTACACGAAGAGTCGGGTGTGTTTTGATCTCCGCCGAACCCCTGAGGTCGACTCACCGAACCCTTAGGGTTCGATCGAACCCTGGTTAAGAACCACTGAACTAGAGTAAAGTGGACTAAGCAATACATTACCACATGTTAGTCCTCCAGTGGTTTACTGTGTCCTGTGTTCTCACCTGCAGGTCTCCTGGAGAGCAGCATGCGCCTGAAACCACACGAAGCACAAAGCTACCGCAAAAAGGCTCTGTGGGTGTCCTGGGCGTCCATCGGGGTGACGATCATCCTGGCCATCGCCGCTTTCAGTGAGTCTTTTCCTTTTGGCAGACATGGACATTTATTTAGGGGTCGTACCTCAGTTATCGTTTTCAGTCATAATGGCACACAATAACTACACAACAGCGAGAACTATCGTATCCGCTGTAGCAAAATCCCTTTTGCCCTCAAAGTCCTCCGTCTGTCCAGGGATCTACTCCCTGAATTTGTAAACATCCACCAGAGCGACACAATATTGACTTTGTGGAAATAAAAACATCAATTTAATCCGTCCAGCATCAGTCATAAAGTAATACCGTGCTTGATATCGCTACAATCGATATTAAGCATGGTATCGATCTGCCCACCTCTAAAAAACACCTCTGGTGCTCTGTTGCTTCTGTAGTTATCATCCTCTCTCTGGACTCTTATGAATCTACTTATTAATTTTCCATAAAAAATTGCTACTTTCTTCTGTAACGTGCTTCCATCTACACTTCCGAAACTTTACTGAGCACCTATTTCTTGTGTTTTTTTTTTCAAGTAGGCGATTAGCATGTCAGCTTGCTCTGACTGATGTGTAACATCCATCCATCCATTTTCTACATGTTAAACCTTTAACCAGTTATATTGCTTCTTGCAAGAAGTGTGTCTTTTTTGCCACAAAGGAGGATGGGAAAAATGAAAAACACTATCTCCATACTTATCTATGTTTGGCGTATTTTAGCTGCTTGATATTTCTTTTTGATTACAAAACTTTAAGCGGTTGTAATGGAAGTAAACAGGGCAGGAGTTCAACTTTCCCATTTTCTTAATATCCAATTATATTAATGATTAATTATGTATCCATTATCCCATCCATTTCTACCGCTTATTCCCTTTTGGGGTCACGGGGGGCACTGCCGCCTATCTCAGCTACAATCGGGCGGAAGGCGGGGTACACCCTGGACAAGTCGCCACCATATCGCAGGGCCAACAAAGATAGACAGACAACATTCACACTCACATTCACACACTAGGGCCAATTTAGTGTTGCCAATCAACCTATCCCCAGGTATCCATTATATTAATATAATATGTATACACACACGCACATACATATATATATAGTTACTTTACATGCAGTCGGCTTTTGTCCCTCGACCAAATTAGTTTCGCCCAACTTTGGACATCTCTGCTCTAAAGGGTGAGCGCGGCTAAGGTGTTGTTGTATCAGTGGTCTTTGTGGGGGACAAGGACCTTGCATCATTTACTGACCACATTGGTCTGACTACAGCCCCTTTTAAAAACTTCAAAATGCCACATTGTTTAGCTGACTTTTCACATTTTAGCCACATTTGATTTGCTTTCTGCAGCACTAATTTTTATCCATGCAAAGAATTAACCGCGAGACAACAAGATGACACAACCAATCTTGCAAGTTGATAGTGTCACCTGATTGGCTGTTAGCGTGTCACTCCCTCCTATCGGTGATCCCTTCCTGCGTTGCTCGGTTACCAGAGAGCGAGTGCTTTACAATTCCCGGTTTCTTTCGATAAGGAAGAACATTTGTTTTTTGAACATTTTATTGAACATACTTATTGAACATATTTTTGTCTATTTAAATATCCATCCATCCATTTGCTACCGCTTATTCCCTTTTGGGATTGCGGGGGGCGCTGGCGCCTATCTCAGCTACAATCAGGCGGAAGGCGGTGCACACCCTGGACAAGTTGCCACCTCATTGCAAGGCCAACACAGATAGACAGACAACATTCACACTCACAATTTAGTGTTGCCAATCAACCTATCCCCAGGTGCATGTCTTTGGAAGTGGGAGGAAGCCGGAGTACCCGGAGGGACCCCACGCATTCACCGGGAGAACATGCAAACTCCACACAGAATATATATATCGATATTGTTTTATTTCCCAGCCCTGTACAAGACACATACCTGGACCTGAATTCCCGGTGCAGGTTCACATCTTGTCATTAATAAGCAACATAAGTCGACATACACAACAAGCCGAAACACAAAAAAACGTGTGATTAGTAGCAAGATGACAACATCTGGGGTGGTAGAAAATATCCATAACAACTCAGAAGGTAAACAAATGTTGTTAGTCTTATCATTTGTTATCAGCCATTAGGAAACTTTCTGGTTTATGAGCAATGTTCTATGACGTTAGTTAGGACTGTTATTATTGCATCCTGGGGCATTTGCAGCAATGTGGAATTTTCTTTCCGCAGGGAGAAAGTGTCTGAGTGAGATCAGCTGATGAAACCCAAGCTCAAATATGTTGCCAAATGCCTGTCGTGATAGGGTATTAGAAGCAGCAGGCCAGACTATCCCCCAGCCGGTCACCATGTTATGTGAATTTTAAATTGTTGCGGTTATGTGTCGCACGCAATTTTCCAATAAGTACACAGATTGCTGTATAGCAGGTGACTTCTTGTCTTCTTCATTTAAAGTCATGCAATGTATTCATTACTTGAATTGGTTTTTATTGAAAAATATCCTCATTGTTAAGTTGTGGTGGATTCTAATTTGTTGTGGCGCAGCGCCACGATCAATTACATGCAGGAGATACCCTGGTTTTATTATGTTCGTAGTTTGAATATCTTGTTCAGCACTTGGCAATAATGTTACATGATGCTTAGTGTTTCACTGAAGCTGGATATGTTTAGCACACATCTTCTAAAACTTGTGGATCATCCTCTTTATATTCAGGGTAAAAAAATATAAGGTTCTTTATCATCATTTGGCCCAAAGCAGTCTTCGTTGTCTCACATTAGGAGTACGATTGTTGTTAGAAATTGCAAACATTATGATGGGTCTGCGAAATGAATATGCCTCGTTATGTTAAAAATGAGCAAAACATGTATATATTTTATGTTATTATGAATGTGCCCGTTTAATGTCAAACATGGGATAAGGAACAAGTGATTACATTTCGGGCCTGATCCGGATCACCATCTGGACTCAGGACATTTATACAAATCGGACGTAGGACCTTGTCTGTGCGCTCTTAAGTGCTTTTTTTTAGTTTTCTGTAAAATGTTTTTTGTGTTCATATTTATAGGTCTCTGGAAAAGATTACTTGGGTTTACGTGACTTCTTATGGGAGAAAACACTTTGCTTTTTGTATGATTTTGACCTTTTGGAACAGATTAGTAACGAATGATGAAATATGGTCTGGACAGACGACCGATTATAGTTTTTATTGGAACATAGGGCAGCCCGGATTATAAGGCGCATTAAAGGGGTCATCGTATGTTTTTTTTTTTTTTTTTAAACACTTCCTTGTGGTCTACATAACATGTAAAGCTGGTTCTTCGGTCAAAATATTGCATAGATTACGTTTTACATATCATCTTTCTGACCCTCACTTTAGGATGCGCCGTTTTGTGCGGGGGTCTTATTTACGTGGCTCCACTTCGACTGCGTCTTTTTCCCGTCGCCTTTGTTGTAGTTTTTAGCGCTGCCATAGCGAGTCTACTGACAGATACAAGTCAGAGGTGTATGCTACTTTATATTAGAAATGGCAACAGCGGAAGATGAATGCCCCACAACAAGAATGAGCTTATTGACTGGGGCGCGGACTACAATGGTCGGACGGGCGCAAATTTTCGGGACTTACCCAGATCCCAAATACACATAAACAGGTAGGTAGGTAAGAAAAGTTGGTTTTGCATAATACTGCAAAACAAAACAACCGGATAATATGTCTGCTAATAGGTGTCATTTCGGAGTCTTTCTACACACACACCATGATAATATCCGTGTCTTGAAGCACAGTACGTCTTACTACGGTAGCCGTAGTGCTCTGCGTTTCATCAAGTGGTGCGGCTTTGTAGCTTACCAAAGTCGTACTAAAATATTCTGACAGGTTTTTGAGCGCCATGTGTAATGTTCTGTATTCTCAATGAAACATTGAAAATTTGGTGTTGCTTGCTTACGGGTACTTGCCAGCATCATTTATTGAACAGGTGTCAACTTGCAGTCCGCACATACCTGTTATGTGTGGAACACTTATCGTTACACCACGTACCAAATAAAATTGCGTCGAAGTCGGTGAGCACAACCAGAATTATTGCGTACATTAGACGCACCGGGTTATAGGCCGCACTGTCGATTTTTGAGTAAATGAAAGGATTTGAAGTGTGCCTTATAGTACGAAAATACGGTATGCCCACCAATAACCAATTTAGAGTCTCTGCATGTTTTTGGGGCACTGGAGGAGAACACCCCATGCAGAGATGCTCAGACACAGATTTAAACCCGTGAGGCCGACCTGTTAGCCACTAGTCCACAGTATGTTGAATGAAAAATAGAGTTGTAATATGCTGGCATTTATAAGCAGTTTGAATCACCATCTGCTGCCATTCCCTGGCGGTTACACACTCTGTCAAACATTAGCATTGCTCCACTAGTGTGTGTGAAACGTGCCATGTGCAACCATGCACAGTGTTTGCGCTATCACACCACCGTTCCTCCAAGTCCACGCCTTCACGGCAAAACCTAGAATTTCACCTGCAGCTCGTGTGCTTCTTTGCAGAACGGGAGGGGAAGCGGGCGGGGGAACGGAGCTGAAAATCGATGTCTGCTTTTCTTAAAGCAGCACTGACAGCAGAAGTGGTTTAGCCATATGGAAAAAGGAGCCAATCAAGGGCGGCGGAGGGTGTTTTATCCGGTCTTCTCCTGCTGTGCTTGTCAAGACGTGACAAGCAGAAAGGGAGGGGAGTGTGTTGTAGCAGCCAATTAGCCACTGGCGGCCTCAGCTTTGATGAGCACGGAGCTGCAGCAAGACTCATTGACGCCATTTCTACCCTCGGCTCCTAATGAAGGAGCTAGGAATCAAGGAGGAGTGGACAGACGTATCTGAATCTGATATCCGGATAATGATACTCACTGTGCAGTCCTTCACATGCAGTACAAACAATATCGAAATGTGTGAGTGTGCGTGTGTGTGCAACAAAGCATCAGTTTTTACTTTCACCTTACCAGCTGTCAGGTTAGGCTTAATGCAGGAATGGATACATCCTGCGATGGATCAAGCCAAACAAGCAACAGCTAGTACCTGGCTTTGTACACTGTACCTGCACAATAGAGCTGGCAAGTGTGACGTGGAAATGTAATGCGTTGTGGTTCTTGCTGGCCTTTGAATCACTTTTTTATATGGCTGAATACAAGACTCTGTCCTAAAGTCGTGTTGTTTTCTTTAACAAGTTCAAAACGTGTCGGAAACATGTGTCGTAACTAACTGCCACAACAATGGTTGTCATGATTGCTTTAGGAAAAAAAAACATTTGTTGAGATAAGTCTCATTTCCAGTGTAGAAGCAAAGCCAAGGCAGTCCGGTTAGCGAGCTAACAAAGAGACGGTGAAAAGCCTGGGTCCCAGCCGTGAGATGATCAAACATGACTCTTAAAGGCCTACTGAAACCCACTACTACCGACCACGCAGTCTGATAGTTTATATATCAATGATGAAATATTAACATTACAACACATGCCAATACAGCCTTTTTAGTTTACTAAATTGCAATTTTAAATTTCGCGCGACGTATCCTATTGAAAAGGTCGCGATATGATGACACGTATGATGACGCGTGCGTTTGACGTCACCGGTTGTAGCGGACATTTTTTTCCTACCCGATCTAAGCTATAAGAAGTCGGCTTTAATCGCATAATTACACAGTATTCTGGACATCTGTGTTGCTGAATCTTTTGCAATTTGTTCAATTAATAATGGAGAAGTCAAAGTAGAAAGATGGAGGTGGGAAGCGGTGTGTTGCAGCTACCTTTAGCAACACAAACACAGCCGGTGTTTCCTTGTTTAAAATTCCCGAAGGTGAAGCTTTACTACGGAACAGAGCGGTCAAGCGAACTTGGTTCCTGACCACATATCAACCGGCAGGTTTCGGTGAGAAAATTGTGGTAAGAAGTCGGCTCTTACCGTAGACATGAGCGGAGCTTGCGTCCTTCTGCAGCTGCGTGGCTTCCCTCAGAGACACTGGCGCTCACCACACCCGTGCCCACACCCTTCCGACTTTCAGGTACCATATAATATCACTAAAACACTAGTAACACAATAAGCAAATAAGGGATTTTCCAGAATTATCCTAGTAAATGTGACTAATAACATCTGAATCGCTCCCACTGCCCTCGACTTTTTTTTTCTTTTTCTAGTCCTTCACTCTCACTATCTTCATCCACGAATCTTTCATCCTCGCTCAAATTAATGGGGAAATTGTCGCTTTCTCGGTCCGAATTGCACCTTCTGCCAATCAGCATGTGTTCTATTTACGCCTATCTCGAGCACTCTTCTGTGCTCGAAGATCACTTTACGTTGGCAACTGTTACGTGCAAGACTTCTCCTCTGTTGATGATACTAAAACTCCTCTCACCTGTTCATCCGATAAGTACACACTGATTAGTGTCAGGATCAGATCCTGTGAGGAACTAGCATGGCTGCAGTACTAGCGACCTCAAGATGCAGGAACCAAGAGGATGATGAACAGGTAAGATGAGTTTTAATATTTATTAAAATGTGTTTTGTGTTAAATTATTAATTATATTTACATCATTTTCTATGGGAAATATTGTTTCAGTTTCCTTAGGATTCAGATTAATGACGGAACGCGAAGGTATTGCTGTATTAGTTGTATGTTTATGTAGAGAAGATCGCTACATTATAAGCTGCATTATAATTCATATTACGGTAATGGTTTTTGCATCTGTCCACACGGATAATGGCGCTCACGCGGGCTTCTCAGACGTTTGCAAACAAGCAGGCAGCCTTTGGAGACCATGCTTGCACTTTGAGTAATGCATGATGAAACAGAGGGGGAGGCAAGATGGAGGGTAGAGGATGAAAGAGGGAGGAGCGGGAAACAGGGCTTCTTGCTATTTTTGTAGCATGAAAGGGGAAGGAGAGCTCCTGTGTGCATGGCGAAGGAGGGGTTGCTGGTCCCCCTCCCAAGTGGCCCTCCCTAAAAATAAACCAAGGAGGAGACAAACCCTCTCCACTCCCATCTCCCTCCTTCCTTTGTCTCCTCTTCCATCTCCTTCATTGCAGGTGTTCAGGATTTCACCAAACATCTGCTATATGTCTCCTGGGAACAGCTGGGTAGAAGGTTCTAGGACAAGCGCAATGCATTCTGGGACTTTTAGAGCATCTTTGTTTTGGTAACAGGTCTGAAGACTTTTGTTGCCTGGTTGTAGGTTTTGGCTTTCATGCTGACCTGAGCCATCATCAGTGTTCTGGCTCTGTCAAAAACATGGTTGACAATAGTCAAATGTTCTTTGAACACATTTAGGAGCTGATCTACAAATATCCAAATACCATGCTCTACTAACTATAAAATAAAAAAACATACCACTGCTCATTTACTGTGCAAACTATAAAATTGCGTGTGCTATAAGTTGGCGTGTTGCGTGTGATCTACTAAGACTGCGTGTGCAATTGATAAATAGTGCAGACCGCCCTATTTAATTAAGGTTTTTTTCCTGTACAAGAGGTGGCAACTTGTCCATGGTGTACACCGCCTTTCGCCCGGATGCAGCTGAGATAGGCTCCAGGATCCCCTGCAATCCTCAAAGGGACAAGCGGTAGAAAATGGATGGACACGACTTTCACCATGGAGACAGTCACTTATTGCACGTTCATGTTATCTTTGTGGCGTTTTGCTATGTTTTGAAATATGCAGCAGACAAATATAATCCGGACCAATTTTAAAGACATTTTAGACGCAGTCCTGCGGTGCATCTACAATGGAACCCATTTTTTGGTGCGTTCATGGAAGATGCTGGCACTAACTGCGAGCGTGCCCTTGGAATGTTCCAGAGGCAAGAAACTGCATATTGCAATAAGTTGTTTTCATAAAGGAGACATTTTAATAATATTCCTCAGGGGTCTTCAACGTTTTTCAGGCCATGGATATCCAAACTGAAGAAGAGATGCAGGGAGCACTCCCTACTCAGATATGTTGTGTAAAATTGTGTTTTAAACCAAACTAAATACCCTAAAGGTACATTGTTATGGTGCAATACTATCCATCCAGCCATACATTTTCTACCGCTCATTCCCTTTTGGGGTCGCGGGAGGCGCTGGCGCCTATCTCAGCTACGATCGGGCGGAAGGCGGGGTACACCGTGGACAAGTCGCCATCTCATCGCACGGCCAACACAGATAGACAGCATGCAATACTAAGATATTATAATATACTATAGGACCGTGTTTATCAAACTTTTTTCACGAAAAAACGTGGCTCTCTAAGTACCACCACAATGAACAACACTAAAATAAAGTACCATAGTAGGTTTAAGTAGTCACTAAAACAAGGCAGGGGTTTTATTTAACAAATCTTTTTTTTATAATTTTGACCACTTTAACATTACACACAGTTTGAGCAGTGATACTGTTCGAATATAGGAAAACAAAAAACTTTAATCAATTGATTCTTTGGCGTACCACAAGATGGATCCTGCTTACTACTAGTAGCGCACATACCACAGTTTGAGAATAACCGCTTTAAGATATTTAAATAATACAGAATAGCTAATAGCTAGCCTGCACACTGGCGTGCTAATAGCTAACCGACAACTAGCATGCTAATCGCGCACTGGCAACTAGCGCGATAATAGCTAGCTGGATACCAGCTGCCGTATTACTAGCTGATAAGTAGCACAGTAATAACTAGCTGGAAAATAATCACCATTTGGCAACTAGCATGTAAATTGATAGCTGGCAACTGGCTGCGATAAGTAGCTGGATACTAGTTTACCATGAATTGATTAACGTGGACCCCGACTTAAAGAAGTTGAAAAACTTACTCGGGTGTTACCATTTAGTGGTCAATTGTACGGAATATGTACTGAACTGTGCAATCTACTAATAAAAATATAAATCAATCAATCAATCAAGGCTGCAAATCGCTGGCTGATAACTAGCACAGTAATAACTAGCTCGAAGCTAGCGCGCTAATTGCTATCTGGCGACTAACATGCAAATTGCCAAATGAAACTAGAGTTGCTAACTGCCAGCCGTCCTAAATGCTAACGTTAATATGATATTAACATTTTTTATTTTTTTAGTTTGAAACTACAAGGTGTATTCAAATACATTTCAGTTTGTGGTAAAATTGTACAGGCAATATAATGAAATATATATTTTTTAAATTCTAATCAGACCAAAATTACATGACCCCTGCGCAGTACCTTCGTCCACAATGTATGAACATTCATAACAAAGCAGCAAAGGCTCAACTCAAATAGCCGTAATTACAAAATGAAAACAGCTTAAATGCGGCTCACAGGAACACACAAACAAAACAGGAAGAACGACTAAATTAAGAGCACTAAACCCGAACTAAGACACCAAACACAGGAAAATGCCAACAAACTCAATACAGGGCATGATCTGATGAGACGGATCAAGACAATTTTATTATTAAACAAATAAACATATATTATCTAATGAACACATAAAAGTACCGAAAACTGGTCTGTTTGAGTACCCAGGTACTAGTTCAAATGTGAAAGGTTATTCCGGTCATGTTTTTTTGAGCATTGTGTTGTCAATCAACAGCAGTGCAGTGTGTTTCTCCTGTGGACTTACAAACTCAACCTTACTCACTGATAAAGTGCAGGGCCGTAATGAGTTGCCTGTCGTCGTCTTTTAATTTAATTCCCTCCCTTCTAATGTCTTCCAGCCGTCTCCGTCATGCGGCACAGTGCCTCTGCTTTTGGATTCGCTGTAAGTCAACTTGTTACAAACATGCAAATACACAAATACAATGCTCAAATGTGATGTGTGTATGTGTGTGCCTACAGTTTGATGCAGTGCTGGATGTCCTGTCCTCTGTCATC
The DNA here is from genome assembly GCF_033978795.1 of Nerophis ophidion. NCBI lineage: Eukaryota > Metazoa > Chordata > Actinopteri > Syngnathiformes > Syngnathidae > Nerophis > Nerophis ophidion. The sequence goes on from NC_084637.1 coordinate 26,476,012, forward strand.
GTGTTGTGGCGCTACAGCAACGCTGCAGCCGTACACTCGGCTCATCGGGAATACATGTAAGTAACGTGTTCATGTGGGAGTGTGTGAGACAAGACTAATTACAGCTAAGCAATAACCTTCATCCTATCTACCTGCGTCCTAATGGTGTGTGTCTGGTTAATTCAACCAGTAGGTGAGAAAATGATGTCTCACCAAAATAAAAGCATGCTGAAGAATCACAGTGCTGTGCAACCACTGAAGTGACAATAAAGTAGATTCGAGCTAGACAAGAATAATTTATGACCAACAGACTCATAGATTGGACACTTTTGAGTCATATTTAATGTTAGTGGCTGTAAAATAAAGTGCTTTATGTTAAATAGGGTTGCTCAGCGCGCGCATCATCTGCCATGTCTGTGCAGAGAGCTGAATGACAACGGGTTGCCATGGTAACAGGCTTGCAACGTTTGCACAAGAGGAAAGGCTGTCGGCACCTAAATGTTTTCATTGTCATGTCAGCATGCAGTCCGCAAGTGTCTAGCTGGACATCCCAGAATGAGGCTGGCCATTGCCGTGGTTACCACACCCCGTCAGAACCCCGAGGTCGCCGACTTTGCTATGTTGTCAAATAGAAAGGAGTGCGGTAAAGGGTGTGGACGCGTCCAGGGACACGTAGGACTGCAGGCACAAACCTAAGGCTGCGTAGTCACGGCGCCGTGGGATTGCGTTGGTTGACAAAAGTCGTGTGAGCACAGAGCTGTGTTTTGTGTGTTCTTGGATAAACTGCAGCACTTTGATAAAGAAGGTCTGAAAGACTGTGGAATTCAAGATAGAAGTCTGAGCAACGTACAGATGTGCTGTTTGTAGGGCTTTGAACTCCTCCCTCACCATCTGTTTTTGTGAGCAGGGGTGCCCATTACGTCGATCGCGAGCTACCAGTCGACCGCGGGGGTTGTGTCAGTCGATCTCCAGCCAGGCTTTTAAAAAAAATTGACCTAAAAATTAGTGATCATCAATCTTCACCAAGACGTCACTTAAATTACATTCACGGTACCGGAGGGTCTTGTGAGATGACGCTGGCTGCTGCAAGATCATTATTATGAAAATATGACCGAGAGGAAGGCGAGAAACACCTTTTATTTCAACAGACTCTCGCGCTGTACCTTCCGTCAAAACTCTAAAGGCCGACTGCACATTTCCTATCTTCACAATAAAAGCCCTGCTTCATGCTGCCTGCGCTAACTAAATACAGAGTCTCGGAAAACTGGCGTGCACAAGCGATCCCTCAGAAGGCTGGCGTGCACATCACTTGTGCACGCCAGCTTTCTGAGACTCTTATTTTGTTAGCGCAGGCAGCATGAAGCAGGGCTTTTATTGTGAAGATAGGAAATGTGCAGTCGGCCTTTAGAGTTTTGACGGAAGGGACGGCGCGAAAGTCTGTTGAAATAAAAAGTGTTTCTCGCCTTCCTCTCTGTCATTTTTTCATAATAATGAACTGGCAGCAGCCAGCGTCATCTCACAAGACCCTCGGGTGCCGTGAATGTCAATCAAGCAAGCTACGGAATTTGCTGCTAATGTTTTTCTTGTAAAGTGTATAGAAGCTTGATGAATTAGATGCCAAAAACCAACCACTTTCATGTGGTATTGTACAGAAAGGACAACTTTTTTTCCCCTCCATTTGAAAATGTGGGCGTTATCATCATTACTGTCTGATTCCAATCAATGTAAGTCATCAGAATCAGGTAATACACCAACTTATATTCTTGTCTTTGTGAAAGAAAGACATCTATATGTGTTACACAAGCTTGTATTATCATTAAACACATTTAACTTGTTTACAAAAATGTCTCTTTCATAAATAAACAAATATAAATGATATATATATAAATGAGGTAGATCCCCTCGAGTTGGTCAATTGAAAAGTAGCTCGCCTGCAGAAAAATTGTGGGCACCCCTGCTGTAAAGAGTCCTAAAATATAGTACGGGGTCGCTGGTGCCTATCTCAGCTACAATCAGGTGGAAGGCGGGGTACTCCCTGGACAAGTCGCCACCTCATTGCAGGGCCTATCTCTCTCTCTCTCTCTCTCTCTCTCTCTCTCTCTCTCTCTCTCTCTCTCTCTCTCTCTATATATATATATATCCATCCATTTACTACCGCTTATTCCCTATATATATACACACAAAATAAAATATATAAAAAACTTGTAGTTTAAGTTTAAAGGTGGTGTCACAGTCATCAACAGTCTTAAAATATGAAGTAATAATAATATATAATAATATGTATAAATAAAATAATATTAAATAAAGAAACTCAGTGTGCCTTTCCTTTTCTTGCTTCAATAAAGGTAAACATGATGTTACATGTTCATTCATCCACTGTATTTGTTATTATTTATGTATTTCACATTCTTTTCTGCAGAATTTTTTTTTATTATTTCCTATAAAAAAGTTTATAAAGTACAAAACTGGCGTCCACGTGCGTCTGCACTTATGGCCGCCTTTGCCAACAAGAGTCTCGAAGAAGTTAAAAGTGATGTAAAAATGTTAATTTACATGTATTCTGCATTGTTTTCTGCACGTAAAAATCTTAGTATTCTTTATAAAAAAGTGCTGTGTTCATATTTTTGGATGCCAGGAACGGATTTAGTGATTGGGAATTATTCTTTTAATGGTAAAAAGGTTTTGATGTTCATACTACGAGTACTAGTACTACTGGTACAACTGTACTTGTGTTTATAAAAGAGATCTCCATGAAAAGAGTGTGTTATTTATCATTAAATAGAAGTATCATGTCTGAATTAAACACTAAATCGTTTTTTTCCTGAATCAAGTGGCGAGCTACTTTTTGGAGACCCCTGATCTAGAATTGTTGTGGATGTTGTTCATTGTTCTTGCAGTGGAGAGATGTGATATTTAGAGTCTGTTTGAAGAGAGGCGCTAAAGGTCACAAAAGGTCCTTCTTCGAAATGGCTACAAAGACATATATTTCTAAAAAAAAAATTCAATTACACTTGTTTCTTGAATAGGATAAGAATCAAAAAGTCTGTACATAGCAGTGCTGTATCTTTAAACAATGTAAAATGTAATGATGCTAAAGAGAGTAAATGAAAAAGATCTGATGAGTGTCTAGTGATACTGTATGGGCAATGTCATAGTGTATTAGCAGGCACCAGCAATGGGTAAATGAGTGTATGGCCCACTCACTAGCTGTATTGACAATGCACTCACTGTCTTGATGTTTCATAATGGTAATCTGCTACCAGTAGATTAAAATAGTTACTACATTTGAATGGCAAACAACATTAATAGTCAGAAAATAACATTTGCTTTTGTTATTTAAAAAAAATTGTAGCTGAGATAAGCGCCAGCGCCCCCCGCGACCCCAAAAGGGAATAAGCGGTAGAAAATGGATGGATGGATGGAAACTGCTTTGCTGTAAGCAATATGAAACACGCAACTGTAGTCAATGAGCAACATGAACAGGAAAAGAAAAACATTACCCTTAATTGGCGCTATAAGATACAAATGATCCCAGACTTTGGAAGTTCTTTCTTTTTTTGTTCCATATCGATCAGGGATGCCCGTCGTGTCATTTCGTTTGGCCTGCCAAAGGGTGGCTACCAATTTAACACAATTATCCGAAGCATTTATGCAAGGCTACACTTTTAAAAAAGTCAGTAGATTTTACTCTAAAAAACTAAAATTAACCGTAAAATCATCAGCAGTACCATTTTAAAATTTACAGTAATGCACTGTAAAAACGGGGAAAGTAGATTTCGCGGTTAAAGAAGTAGCAGCTCAGTCACAAGAATGTTGCGGTAAAAAAAGCAGTGGTAAAGTTTTTCAATTTACAGTTAAAACATTGGCATAGATTGTATGGTAAGTACTGACAGCTCAGTCACTGGAATTTTAACATAAAAAAACAATAGTTATACAGTTTTCAGTTTACAGAATTTGGTTTAAAAACACTTTAATTTAATTGTAAAGTACTGACATTTTTTTGTATCATAGAATCTATAGATATACTGGTATATATTTTTTGACTAGCTATTTAATTGTGTTTAAATTAGAGACCCTATAGTAAAGTTGTGACTTTTTGACGCTCTATGGAAAAGGATAATCTTGGTCGGGATGCTTCGCCCACATCCTATAATCAAAACCTAAGCGCTTCAAAATTTAGCATCCTCTATATCAGTGGTTCTCAACCTTTTTTCAGTGATGTACCCCCTGTGAAATTTTTTTTAATTCAAGTACCCCCTAATCAGAGCAAAGCATTTTTGGTTGAAGAAAAAGAGATAACAAAGTAAAATACAGCACTGTGTCATCAGTTTGTGATTTATTAAATTGTGAAACAGTGCAAAATATTGCTCATTTGTAGTGGTCTTTCTTGAACTATTTGGAAAAAAAGATATAAAAATAGCTAAAAACTTGTTGAAAAATAAACAAGTAATTCAATTATAAATAAATATTTCTACACATAGAAGTAATCATCAACTTAAAGAGCCCTCTTTGGGGATTGTAAAAGAGATCCATCTGGATTCATGAACTTAATTCTAAACATTTCTTCACAAAAAAAGAAATCTTTAACATCAATATTTATGGAACATGTCCAGAAAAAAATGTAGCTGTCAACACTGAATTGTTGTATTTCTTTTCACAGTTTATGAACTTACATCCATATTTTGTTGAAGTATTATCCAATAAATATATTTATATTTATATACCTTCAAGTACCCCCAGGGGTACGCGTACCCCCATTTGAGAAACACTGCTCTACATGTCTAATCTGTCTGGGTAAAGTTTGAAAGCGATCAGATAAAATATCCAGGTTGAGCTGGCAACAGAAAAACACCTGGAAATGGCTTAAATCTGCAGAAAATTACCTTTATAAATGTTTTGAGGTTAAAATGTACATAAAAGATTCAGAGTTGCATGCTAACTGATTTAATCACATGACTTATATTTATAAATCGCTGTTTAAAATCCCCACTGATGGTGCTGTTGCAGGGTAAATATCGCTGTTTAGCCCGTGGACTATGTGCACATTTCCACTTTGGCTCTAACGTTCAGGCACTCCTAATTTAAAACACCGATGTCAAACACGAGCCAAAAAATGCACTTCCAAATAAACACGGTTTGCCGCTTTGCAATCAAATGAAACAGCAGAAGTATCGGTCACGCGTTTTCTTTCTTAAAGTGACACTCCTTGTGTTTTAAAGTGACACTTCTTGTGTTTCATAAGGCATTGAGGCTTCAGTATTGTATGACCCATCACTAGCAAGCACCAAAGATGAGCATGTGTAGGATAGGATAGGATAGAATGTACTTGTATCGATCCCATAATGGGGAAAATATGTGGTTGATTCAAAAAGTTAACAAAAAAGTATTAAAACTTGCGCTAAAGTCTCAAAGGTGCACCCCCTCGTTGCACAGTCCCAACCGGGTTCAAACCAAAATGTAAAAACTCATTAAAAAAACAACCCAGATGGAAAATGACTCCACTTTTTGAAATGTGCGAGCTTGGATATGTCAGAGGCATGCTACCGATTAGCATTAGCGATTTTACCTGGCAATATCAACACACTAAAACGCACGTTACAATCAAACTGCTGGTGTGTAATAAGTACAATGCATAAACACTTTGTAGGACTCAACAAAAGACAAGACTGTCCCATTTATGGATGGACACCGAATCCTTTGTTTTTTGGCACCAACCGAAGCACATAAAAATCACAAAAATCCCAACATTGCCATCATCCCACTTTGGTACTTGGCAAATTTCAATGCCAAAAATGTAATTGACTTAAAAAGCGTTTCAACGTAAGTAAAGTAAGGCTCCACTTTTCCACAAATGCGCTACCTTGATGCTAATATACATTGGCTTTGCTATTGACTCGCTACTCATTAGCGATTTTTTACAGCGATTTCAACACCTCCAAATTTGTCAATGAAAACGACAACTAAGATGCACATTACAGTTGGCGTGTAATAAGTACAATACTTACAGTATTAACACTTTTTCAAGCTCAACATAGGACCGATCAGCAAAGAATGCCAGGCTCGCCCCTGACAGTTTGCTTGTGTTTTAGTTTTTTTCCTCTGTGTGTGTAGTATTTCCTGTCAGCGCTCTTATTTTGTCTGTTTCCTGTCTTTCTCCCTGAGCGCTGTTTCCCCTCAAGTGCGGCTGATTGGCACCTGGCCACACCTGGTGTCAATCAGCCCGCTCCTATTTTTACCTGCTTTGCTCCTCCAGTCAGTGCTGGATTATTGTCGATGTCACTTCCATATTGACGCTCCTGTCGCGTCGTTTCGTGTTCGTGTCATTGCAGCGTAGCGGTAAGCTATATTTCGGTATCTGTTTGTAGCCTACTGTCTTTTGTTCCCTGCGTCTTTTTTGTTTTCATTCTACAAGTAACGACTTCTGTTTTCCTGCTTGCTACCCGCTAGTTTCCACGCTAGGCTCTTTTGTTTTTTCTAGCTTCCATCCTAAGCTCCTTTTGTTTTCTAGCTCCCATGCTAGCTCTTCTAGTTTTGTTTTCTGCCTCGTGCACGCTTTTTGTTGTACCCCTTTTGTTGTTGTTCTAGTATTTTAATTAAAACATGTTTACCTGCAAAATGCCTGCCTCCTCCTCTGCATCTTGGGGTCCGTCAACAACTAACTTTGACAAAGACTGGCCCAACACATCATAAACTATAGACTACTTGCAACTGTAAATATGATTCAGAAATGTGATAGTAACACCAAATAAATCTGGACCACAGTTATCATAATCAGGTCATTCTTATATGTTGCAATAGAAATAAGAGTTTATTATCAAAAACAATATTTATGAACAAACACGAATGTATCAAAAATTGGTACTGGTGAGTACCGGCATCGATTGGTACCGTATCGGTTCAAATGTGAACAGTACCCATCCATAGTCACATTCACTTTTAAAGCAACATATAATAGCCTCTACACTACTGCCATCTAACGCCATGGAATTGCAACTGCACGTAAAGTCTACTACACTGTATAATACTCGCAAATGAGAGTCAGCTGTGTAAGAAAACAAGATATAACATCTGAAAAGCACAGTTATTATCATCAGCTCACATTTAAATGTTCAATAAAAAAATGATGATTTTATTATTGAAAATATAGACCATTAATTAATACATGAACTAAAATGTACCGTATTTTTCTGATTATAAGTCGCACGGGAGTATACGTCGCACCGGCCAAAAATGCATTATAAAGAACGAAAAAATTATATATAAGTCGCACTGGAGTATAAGTTGCATTTTTGGGGGAAATTTATATGATAAAATCCAACACCAAGAATAGACATTTGAAAGGCAATTTAAAATAAATAAAGAATAGTAAACAACAGGCTGAATAAGTGTACGTTATATGACGCATAAATAACCAACAGAGAACGTGCCTGGTATGGTAACGTAACATATTATGGTAAGAGTCATTCAAATAACTATAACATATACAAACTCCGTTTCCATATGAGTTGGGGAATTGTGTTAGATGTAAATATAAACGGAATACAATGATTTGCAAATCCTTTTCAACCCATATTCAATTGAATGCACTACAAATACAAGATATTTGAAGTTCAAACTGATAAACTTTATTTTTTTTTGCAATTAATTAACTTAGAATTTCATGGCTGCAACACGTGCCAAAGTAGTTGGAAAAGGGCATGTTCACCACTGTGTTACATCACTTTTTATTTTAAAAACACTCAATAAACATTTGGGAACTGAGGAAACTAATTGTTGAAGCTTTGGAAGTGGAATTCTTTCCCATTCTTATTTTATGTAGGGCTTCAGTCGTTCAACAGTCCGGGGTCTCCGCTGTTGAATTTTACGCTTCTTAATGGGCCTCACATTTTCGATGGGAGACAGGTCTGAACTGCAGGCGGGCCAGGAAAGTTCCCACACTCTTTTACCACGAAGCCACGCTGTTGTAACACGTGGCTTGGCATTGTTTTGCTGAAATAAATAGGGGCGTCCATGATAACGTTGCTTGGATGACAACATATTTTTCTCCAAAACCTGTATGGACCATTCAGCATTAATGGTGCCTTCACAGATGTGTAAGTTACCCATGCCTTGGGCACTAATACACCCCCATACCATCACAGATGCTGGCTTTCGAACTTTGCGCCTATAGCAATCCGGATGGTTATTTTCCTCTTTGTTCCGGAGGACAACACGTCCACAGTTTCCAAATATAATTTGAAATATGGACTCATCAGACCACAGAACACTTTTCCACTTTGCATCAGTCCACCATAGATGAGCTCGGGCCCAGCGAAGCCGGCGGTGTTTCTGGGTGTTATTGATAAATGGGTTTTGCTTTGCATAGTAGAGTTTTAACTTGCACTTACAGATGTAGCGACCAACTGTAGTTACTGACAGTGGTTTTATGAAGTGATCCTGAGCACATGTGGTGATATCCTTTACACAATGATGTCGGTTTTTGATGCAGTACCGCCTGAGGGATCAAAGGTCCGTAATATCATCGCTTACGTGCAGTGATTTCTCCAGATTCTCTTAACTTTTTGATGATTTTACGGACTGTAGATGGTAAAATCCCTAAATTCTTTGCAATAGCTCGTTGAGAAATGTTGTTCTAAAGCTGTTCGACAATTTGCTTACAAAGTGGTGACCCTCGCCCCATTTTTGTTTGTAAATTACTTAGCATTTCACGGAAGCTGTTTTTATACCCAATCATGGCATCCAACAGTTCCCAAATAGCCTGCACACCTGTGGGATGTTCCAAATTAGTGTTTGACGAGCATTCCTCAACTTTATCAGTATTTATTGCCACCTTTCCCAGCTTCTTTGTCACGTGTTGCTGGCATCAAATTCTCAGTTAATGATTATTTGCAAACAAAAAAAATGTTTATCAGTTTGAACATCAAATATGTTGTCTTTGTAGCATATTCAACTGAATATGTGTTGAAAATTATTTGCAAATCATTGTATTCCGTTTATATTTACATCTAACACAATTTCCGAACTCAAATGTAAACGGGGTTTGTAGAACATGCTATACGTTACCAAACAATCCGTCACTCCTAATCGATAAATCGATGAAATCTTCTTCCTCGATGTCGCTTCTAAACAACTCTGCCAACTCCAAAGGTATGCGCCGCTTCCTCTTGTTGTTTTCTGCTGCATATTTCACTACGTCCAGCTTGTAATCTGCAGGACATGATTTCCTTTTCGGTCCAATTTTTGTTCAGCCCTTCTCAGTTTTTATAAGTTACCGCCAATGATGAAATGATCCACTGTAATAACTATGGCAGTAGCATATAGCAGTTAGCATTCCATGACCCACAATGCACTTCTGCCATGACCTTCTCCCGCCGAATTCTTATTGGTTGACGTGTGTGTGACGATTGCTGACATTCTCTTCGTCTCTTCCGATAATGAGATAAATAATATTATTTAATATTTTACGGTAATGTGTTAATAATTTCACACATAAGTCGCTCCGGAGTATATGTCGTACCCCCGGCCAAACTATGAAAAAAAGTGCGACTTATAGTCCGAAAAGTACGGTAAGTAATGTCAAAGAGAAATGTCAAAGATACTATTCTGTTGCTTTGGATGCTTGCTGCCCACTAGAGTTTAGTATTGTTATGCTCTGGAGAACACGTATTACAATTAATAATGTCCGTCCTTTCCCTCCACAGAGCCTGCATTATCCTGGGCGTGATTTTCATCCTATCATCCTTGTGCATTTTGGGTAAGGCCATCCACGACCTGGCCACCAAGCTACTGCCTGAAGTGGTAAGAGCGGACATTGCATCACGAGCAGCCACCACTTTAGATCTTTTCCGCATGTGACGGGGTCAGAATTTAATCCTGAACTGGTGATGGAGGAGGGCTTTAGAGTGGAGAGCCCACCATACGCTGCAGATTATGTTATCTTTTGAAGTTGGCAAACACAAACTGTTGGGTTTCTTTCTATTTTTAACTCCGTATTTTACGAGCTGGGTGAATTGGAGCAGTAGGTTGCAGCGGTGGACACTCGCTTCTGGAGACCAGCATGGAAAGCGGACACAGGAAATAACTAATGAGCAAATAATTGTGTCACTTTAAGTGCTGGCCTTGTTGGCGGCAGGTGAAGAATGTCACAAAGCACAAGGTGTCAAGACTCTCAAGCATTCACACGTCCTTAAATAACTTTTCCACCCGGTTGCCAGGTAATGTTCGTCTCTGCGGCGGAAGCGAGAGAGTAGCGTCGACGAGGCATTTATCGCTTTACATTCGCAAGGCACAGAATCGTACTTTTTCGGTTGAATGAGTGTGCAAAAAGATTAGCTCCTCGCATTTATTTATTAAATGACACCTCGGGTTTTGATTGGAACCTGTTCCAAATGTTCTCACAAACACCAACTCACAAAAAAACTCAGCATTGTTTCCCATTGAAAATCATGTCAAATGTTCCCGACAACCAAAAAATCAACACAAAACACATTTTACTGTTATGGTTTGAACAGGGGGAGATGACGACAGACTGACACCAGGTGGGCTTAAGGTCCAAATATTTATTTTATATATATGTATTCATATAGACCATATATATATATATATAATCAATAATATAATTAGGGAAATGGAGTGTGAACGAGATCGAAGAGTGTGTATGTTGTAAGGCTCTGTGCAGGACTTAACTGGAGGGATTTTACCGGAAGTGTTGGAAGTGCGTGTTGAGAGAAGCGGTGCAGTCCGACAAGGGCAAGACAGGCAGGGTAGTCCATGGGCGGAAGCGGGGTCGAGAGGCAGGAGCGAGTCGTCGTTATCCGGGGCGAGCGAGGAGTCAAAAACCAGAAAGCAGGGGGAAGACAGGGAAGATCCGTAAGCACACGACACTCGACGATGGACACAGGGAAGGTACGGAAGGCTATACTCCGGTGCCGGCATGCCAAGTTGTGCAGGCTTATGAAGGCAGGTCCTTCATTAAGGGCAGGTGTGGTGATTGTCGGTGAATGATTACAGCTGGCGGCCGCTGCAGGGCACGCGGCGCATCCCTGGGCGTGTCCTGAGGTGCGCTCACTGGAGCGCACAGACGGAAAAGCGCCGTTGGCAAGGGTCCGAGCCATAACATTTACAGAGAATAATTATAGTTTTACACAATGTTAAATATATATGAAAGAACATTTAGCAATGCGTATTTTCCCGACTACAGAGCGTGCCGGTGTATAGGCCTCATCCACGAAATTAAAAAAAAACAAACATATTTTTCCATGTATTAGCCGCAAATATATACGTTGTGAAATAAGCTATTTACTTGCACAGATTTTGTAAATATTTATTTACATACTATAATTGTTTCCAAACAGTGTCTGTAACACGGCAGTAAAACGGGTAGTTAAACAAAACAGAAGTCGTCATGGACCCACTAGCTGCAAAAGCTAGCGCTCTAATCAGCTAAACAGACTCAATGACGCCACAGTGACGTTTTGGTGAATTTACAGAGAAATTTGTGAAACGAAAACAATACAAAAAGAATGCAATTTTAAGTTAATAATACCAACACAGGGACTCGTAAAAGTCTTAACATATTAGCTCATGCTAACGACGCAAGCTCCATTATATTACGATCAAACATCACATAAGGGACGGTTTAATAAGTATGAAATGTTTTAGTTATATTGTAAAACTTTCAAACGTAGCTTGGAGTGATGAATGAAGAATACATACGAGTAGTAACGCTATGGACGACTAGAAGACTGAACGGCACTCGTACTTCCAGATCAAAGCTTCAAACAGCAGGAAACATTTGTAGGCATCACCCAGCAGCACCTGCAGTGACCGAACTGGTCCAAGAGATGGCGCCATGGCACAAACAATGACACACTATTTAAATGTCTTTGCATGTGTTTTATGAAAACTATTTGCGTCAGGGTCATCAGTGAAGAAAAATCCACAAATTAGCTGCACTGTTTTATTAGCCGCAGGATTCAAAGTGTAGGAAAAAAGAAACAGCTTATGGTATTTACGGAATTTACGGTATACAAAAAGTAGGGCATATGGAAAGTGAACCACTATTGTGTATTTAATGTAAAAAAAAACAACAACATTAAGCTAAACAAAAGTTTATGCTTTTCAACTCTGCAGAAGGATTTTTATTGTGTCAAAAGTAAATGTCAAGTATAATTCACATTCTACGCTGCCTTTCCTTGTCACAAAATCTGTCTTTCCGACTCCCGGGGGCTCAAATGCCAAACCAAGCTTCAAGGTTTGAATTTTGATGAGCAAAACGTCTCCATGTCGAGCCTCCATGTTCACACTGAGAATGACTTACAATCAAACATTGGACCTTGAACACAACACTTTTCTTATATTAAATGTATGCAAATAGATTTGTAACTATTTTAGAATGTTTTCTACACTTTTTTTGTTCTCAATGAGGCATTTTCAAGCATAAAAATGGCTCAATGAACAGCTCTAAGTCTCAAGCAGGATTACTATATTGGATTAAAAAAGTGTAAATGTGACTAAGGGAAGGTAATTCATGTCTACAGGGAGATCATAATGTAAAAAAACATATTTTAAGGTCGTTTATGCTCACATTTGATTTTTAATAATATTTCCTACTTTGTGGAAATTAATTTATCATGGTCATGTCCGGAACCAATTAACAGCGATAAACAAGGGGCAACTGTATAGCCTTAAAACGTATTTCAGGCAAAATTCTTTGAAATAAAGCTTTCTTTAACCTTTAATATTTTTTTTAAATGCACATCATCAACATTTAATTTGTACTGTCTACATGTACACTCATAAAAGTGTAAAAAAAACTATTAAAATATAAGTAACAAAAAAAAACCCTGTGTTGCCTAAATCCAGATGATACATAAAAATAAGAGCAAAGTTGCCTACAATTAAGGCAAAGTATGATTATGGATTACAGCAGTCATTGATATTATTAAATGATAAAGAATTAACCACATTCTGTATCTTTAATATAAACATGTTGCAAATTGTGTAGCCTTTTATATTTATTACAAAAAGGTTATTTATTTCGTCACTAATATATTTCTTAAATTGTATTTATTTTTGAAAATGTGGATTATTTATTCGTTGTTAGTTTTTAAATGTATTTGTATATTTATTAAATTATGTTTATTCATTATTATTTCATTCATTTATTTTTTACTAATTGTTTTTTTTTCTTCTTGTACCTTTGTATATATTTAATAATTGAACGCTTACACATTTTAAAAAGGTATTAATTGGAGAAATGTTTGATATTTGGACAAACAATTTCTCACAATGGGTTTATGTTTGTTATGCGAGTCAAACAAATAAGCTAGCGTTAGCATATATTCACAGTGAAAAAAGTCTGGATAAATTGTCCGTTCTATTCTTATCAGTGACGAAGCAGGAAGGGGCTAGGAATACAAAAATGGTAAAATGATATATGAAGCGTTAATTGACATTTTACATGTGCTTCCTCACGCAAATACATTTATATTTCAAATGTTTCCATTAATATCCCTCAAGACGCTTCTCTTTGTCGTTTGAAAGGACGACTTCCTGTTCAGCGTGTCCATCGTCAGCGGCGTGGTGTGCAGCATCCTGTGCGTGATCAAGTTCATGCTGGGCAAGGTGCTCACGAGTCGGGCCCTCATCACGGACGGTACGCCGTAGACTCGAATATGACCGCAGCGATGTGCATCAGCTGTGCGTTTGTCTTCGAAGGCTTCAACTCGCTGGTGGGTGCCGTGATGGGCTTCTCCATCCTGGTCAGCGCCGAGGTGTTCAAGCATGAGCCCAACGTGTGGTACCTGGACGGGACCGTAGGAGTCCTCATTGGCCTCATCATCCTCGCCTATGGAGTCAAGTGAGTGCTGGACGATACGGACATTTTTGGCACCGCTTTGATACCAAGTAGATCTAAGGCCTATATTGAGGTGCCGATCCCTTTTGACATCATTGAATGACTTTAATTTTACTGTTATTTTGTTGATCAGTTGATACTGGAATTTGTCATGTCACAGTCACGCAAAATCAACCTGTCTCTGTGAAATATGCGCGGGGTTTGCGTAACTTTAGCCAAACTTCCCTGCACATTTCAGCAAATCAAATGTGTCTCAAACGCCAAGTGTAAGAATACATCAACTCTTTATTGTCGTCCGCCCGCCTAGCTCAGACCTACTTCCTGTTCTTGACTACAGCGCTAAGCCTTCTGGGTACTGTAGTATACAGACATTTACATCGTAGTTTACATGAATTTATAAATGTATACAAACTAGAAATATCCAATAATGGCTTTTTTGCCGATATCCGATATTCCGATATTATCCAACTCTTAATTACCGATCCCGATATCAACCGATACCGATATATACGGTCGTGGAATTAACACATTATTATGCCTAATTTTGTTGTGATGCCCCGCTGGATGCATTAAACAATGTAACAAGGTTTTCCAAAATAAATCAACTCAAGTTATGGGAAAAAATGCCAACATGTCACTGCCATATTTATTATTGAAATCACAAAGTGCATTATTTTTTTTTAACATGCCTCAAAACAGCAGCTTGGAATTTGGGACATGCTCTCCCTGAGAGAGCATGAGGAGTTTGAGGTGGGCGGGGTTTTTATTTTTATTTTTTGCAGGGGGTGTATATTGTAGCGTCCCGGGAGACTTAGTGCCGCAAGGGTTTCTGGGTATTTGTTCTGTTGTTTTTACGTTGTTTTACGGTGCGGATGCTCTCCCGAAATGTGTTTGTCATTCTTGTTTGGTATGGGTTCACCGTGTGGCACATATTTGTAACAGTGTTAAAGTTGTTTATATGGCCACCCTCAGTGTGACCTGTATGGCTGTTGACCAAGTATGCTTGGCATTCACTTGTGTGTGTGAAAATCCGTAGGTATGTGACTGGGCCGGCATGCAAAGGCAGTGTCCTTAAGGTTTATTGGTGGTCTGTACTTCTCCCTATGTCCGTGCACCACTCCGTACAGCGGCGTTTAAAAAGTCATAAATTTTACTTTTTTAAAACCGATACCGATAATTTCCGATATTACATTTTAAAGCATTTATCGGCCGATAATACCGGCAGTCAGTTGTTATCGGACATCTCTAATACAAACTTTATTTACCTAGGGTAAGACAATTAAAGACGCCTACTGAAATGAGATTTTCTTATTTAAACGGGGATAGCTGGTCCATTCTATGTGTCATACTTGATCATTTTGCGGTATTGCCATATTTTTGCCTTTAAGAGCACATGTTTAACTAAAGAGGCAGCATGTAAATGTTAGAGATGTTGGCATGAGATGATAATCTCTCATTGTCTCTCATTTACCAGCAAAAACTAGTGCTATTCGTGCTCTCAACAGTTCACTAATGCTCTTAATGTGCGGGGGTAAATGCAGTTGCGGGCCCTGCGTTTCCCACCGAGGCCTTCAGTGATGTCCGACTTCAATAATTACCTCTCAAAATACCATCATTTATGTCCCCACATGACCATTGCTGGAGATAGATTATACAGGAACACATTTACGCACTACTGGGCATTGAAACGCCTCATCAGTCTACACCAAAGTTTTTTTTCTGGCGCATTTAAAAATCAATAAATCCGCATCTAAAATTAAAACATATCTTATGTGGTACTGTCGAAATTAAAATCGCAAACAACATATTAAACGGGAAAAAATTAAGAAATAAAATATTTGAACTCACAATTTGTAACACCCATTTGACGCTATATAAGCCGGTGGTACCGCTCGTAGTCGGTTAATTCGAGTGGAAGTGGCGGGCATTTCCCCATTTCATTTGAGCTAGCTTCCGGGGTTGGCCGACATGGTCTCCCAAGATGTAGTTTCCCTTTAAATTACTTTCTGGAAAATGGCCGTGCAAATATACATCTGCCACATAATCAACGCTTTGTTCTCCTTTGTGGGTTCAAAAAGTGAGTATCGGTGATTTTCTCCTATCTTGGTATGGCTACGGCGCAACACTTCCTGCTTCAGTAAATTGGAACTTGTGATTGGATACTCACTTTGGAATGACAAGTGAGTATCCAATCACAGTCTCGTTAACATCAGGCTACCTAGATAGGCTACTGTCAACAACTTTTGATCTGATTGGCTATCGCAACCGTGGTCGGGGGTGTCAGCGGCGGCGGCGATGACCAAGAAGAACGCGGAGTTGGAATATAATTACATTGGCGGAGTTACAATACATAGTAGGCTACTGCCACTTACTGCACCGGAGTTGCAACTACAAGCTCCATTCACAGACAGAGTCCCATTGCTTTTATGAGCGGTCGATCGAGTCAAAAGCCGAAAAAAATTAATAAAATAAAAAAAATAAATATATATTTTTAAATCTATTTGTGGCAGCCGTAATTCTTTCATGGCGGGCCGACACCAATAAATAAATGTGTGGGAAACCCTGATATATATACATACACACACATACATATATATATATATATATATATATATATATGGTATATATATAAAACAAGAGGGTAATGACTTAACAATTCAACAGTCTGTTTTTTTATCCAAACTACATTACAACAAGCCCAAATGTCAACACACACACACACACACACACACACACACACACACACACACACACACACACACACACACACACTTCCTCGGTGCGCTCCAAAACCCATCTATCCATTTTCTACCGCTTGTCTCTTTTGGGGTCGCGGGGGGTGCTGGAACCTGTCTCAGCTATAAGCGGGCGGAAGGCGTTTACCCCCTGGACAAGTCGCCATCTCAACACAGGGCCAACACAGATAGACAGACAACATTCACACTCACAAAACCATAAGCCAAAAAAAAGGAAAATAATTTTACCTTGTGTTGGGAATATTGGTGGCATTGTTGAACACTTGGAGAGTTTCGGGGTAACAAACAATCAGTGACTTCACGTAATCTCGCTAGCGTTGGCGCAAACTTGACGTGTGAGGCGATCCTTCATCGGCTTGTGTCCCGGTAGTGCCTTCTCCTTCGCCCTCATAAAAGTCTGCTGTGGCGTCTCATCACAATTAAAAACTTGCTGCGCAACAAAACACTCTTCGCTGATAAAATCCTCCAACTGAGGGGGCCTCAAGCCAAAGGCTAACTGGCTAAAGGGCTAGCTCAGAAACGATACAGCAAGACTTTGGGAGTTTGGACACTTTTGAAGTGTTTCTGCTTGTAAGACAGACTGACACTGATCTTTTTGCTAGCCTCTAAGCGCTGCACAGGAAATGATGTCATCCAAAGGAAATCCCCCCGGCGCAAAATTGCTGGTAGCCAACTGATAAGGACGCAAAGCAGGGCATGTGTGAACGCACCGTGACCACTAGGTGTCGCCAACCCTCCACTCCTTTCCTTTATTTCCTGTTCCCAGGCTGCTGGCGGACATGATCCCCCGAGTGAGACAAACCAGGAACTACGAGCGCTTCGAGTAACGCTCAGCGGCCCCGAGAAGACGCTGGCGAGGTGGGTTCTTCCTGTGAGACTGCACACAACTTCCTGTCACGCATGGAGGACGTCCACTCCAGCAGGCTGATCCATCCACATTTTATTAAGACCGGGAGACTGAAACCTGTAAGTAAAAGTTGCTGAGTGGACTTGCAACGTTCTTCACATCATTCTTAGTCAACATTCCAGGAGGCCCGCGTGGATCCTGGTCAGTACTGTAGTGTTTCACTGTACTCTGGTGCAAGCATCAGTAGTTTAGGGCAGGGGCGTCCAAAGTGCTGCCCGGGGGCCATTTGCTGCCCGCAACTAATTGTTTACCGGCCCGCCACACATTCTGGAAATGCTATTGCAAAAATAAAAAAAGAACACTTAAAAAAAAGGGAAATGAGGTTAAATCTAATGAGAAAAAGTGGCAATGTTGACACAAAGCTGCCACGCAGGCTGTTTTTTTTCTTTTTTTGCCATTGCTCCAAAAATAAATAAATAAATAAAATAAATCTATGTTATAATTAATTATTTTCAAGGCTCCAATTACTTCAAGTATTTCACTTTAAAATGTTTTGCGTTGTAAATATTGCATATATTGTGCGGTTGCCATATTAAAACATTGTTTTATTTGACAAAAGAGAATAAAACAAACAAAATAATAGTTCAAACATAAAATCGATAGATTTTGATCCTGTAACTTATGTGTTGAAAGTAAAAGAAAAACATAATAAAAATGTATGACTTTATGAGTGGGGCACCCTTTGAATCCCAAATATATTTATTGGTATTTTATTGATCTTTTCACTGTTATTACTCAAAAAATATAAAGTCATTACAAACAATGGTGTCCTGCATTATTGATCTTTTAGGGCTTTAATTACTAAATACTGCATATTTCAGTTTTACTATAAAAAAAAAGTAGTTTTTGACAGAAAAGCCATAGAATCTTCTGTTGTATTACTTTATATCAATTTGAAGTTGATATACAGATTTATTGTAAGCGTTAAATAAAAAATAATAATAATAATAATTTGACTTATTTTTAACATTTTAACTGAGACCCTTTATGGTCCCCGGGACCCTTAAAGGTAAAATAAAAAAATACATACATTTTGTTTTGTTCTGGTTTGAAAATGACAAAATATCAAAATGGCCCCCACACGTTTGAATTTTTCCATGTGCGGCCCACAGTGGAAAAAGTTTGGACACCCCTGCTTTAGGGTCATTAAGGCACGCGCTCCGCCTGCTGGCCACTAGAGGAAGTGCAAGGTGAATGTTTGTGTTGTCTTTGAAGTCATCATAACTACGTCGTTACAACTTTGTCTCCTTCCGCCAAGCGCACTTCCTGCTTGACCCCAGATGCTTTGTGTTGCCGCGGACATAACTCGTGTCCAACGCCGGAAAAAAAGGGTGTATTTCAAAATAAAATAGTATCCCTCTTATTCATTAACGCTTTTATTATTGAGGATTCTACTTGGCACTGACAACTAAATGACCAAAAAAAAAGATCATTTTTGTACAAATGATAAAGTGCATGATGGGTAATTTCTGGGAGATACGCAACATCACAGCGCACATACGCTAATTGCTATCAGCTGCTGCTTCCTCAAATGAAAGGACATCAAATAATACATCTTTAAATCATTCATTAAATGTGTTAATTATAATTGGAATTAAATACATGCATGTGTTATGAAATGTGTCGTTAATTCCTTTAATGAAACATTACTTTATGCATTTGATTATCCATCCATTTTCTACCGCTTGTCCTGTTCGGGGTCGCTGGAGCTTATCTCAGCTGCATTCGGGCAGAAGGTGGTGTACACCCTGGACAAGTCGCCAGCTCATCGCAGGGCCAACACAGATAGACAACATTCACACACTAGAGACCACTTAGTGTTGCCAATCAACCTATCCCCAGGTGCATGTCTTTGGAGGTGGGAGGGGCCTATCCCCAGGTGCATGTCTTTGTAGGTGGGAGGGGCCTATCCCCAGGTGCATGTCTTTGGAGGTGGGAGGGAACCGGAGTACCCGGAAGGAACCCAGGCATTCACGGGTAGAACATGCACACTCCACACAGCAAGATCCCGAGCCCGGGATTGAACCCGGGACCTTTTTTATTGTGAGGCACATGCACTAATCCCTCCACCACCGTACTGCCCTATGCATTTGAGTAATGATTGCTTTGGTGTGAAGTCTGTGACTTTAATAAAATGCATTTGATTAATTATTATTAAAGTTGCAGACTTCAGACCAAAAAAATCACTGGGCTGGAGTCCTGTTGGCCCCGCCCACTGACACGCCTTCATGAAATGGTTAATTGGAGCGTGAAACCATTAAATGATTAAACAAATATTTAAATACATTCTGAAATAATCTAAACATTAAATACAAATTTAATCATGAAAGGATTAAATCCCAAAATATTTATATAAATTAAGAAATCATGAAATAATTAAAACGTTCAGTCATGAAATAATAAAATCACAAAATATTTAAATAAATCAAGTCACCAAATAATAAAATCCTGAAATCTAAAAAAAAAAAAGACCTAATTGAAATAATTCAATTACAAAGTATTTAAATAAATCATGAAATAATTATATGGTGAAATAATTCAATCTTGAAATATTAAAAAAAATAAATCAATAAAGCATGCAATAATTGATTAGTTACAACTTTAAATATTTAAATCATGATTTAAATAATTTATGACCCTGCGATGAAGTGGCGACTTGTCCAGGGTGCACCCTGCCTTCCGTCCGAATGCAGCTGAGATAGGCTCCAGCGACCCCAAAAGGGACAATCTGTGGAAAACGGATGGATAACATGATTAACTAGTCAAAATATTAAATAGTGAACTATAACATAATATACTGTAAACATTTAAATATATTAACAATTATATATATATAATAATATACTGTAAACATTTAAATATATTAACAATTATATGTATATATATCGTCATTAATCAAATGAATAATTGCCTATAAAATTACTGTTGCTTTGAATAAACAAAATACACGTCCATGTATTTAATAGCAATTAAAGTTAATTAATGACACATTTAAGTAATCATTTAGAGTTTTATTCAATGGTTTCCCATTTAAACCTCCATGTGAAGTCGAATTAAAGAAGTGATGTTTGCGCTCCCAACAGGCGAGAAATGTTTAAGCCACTGTGGGAAATATACACGGACAAACAAGATGGACGTGCAAAGACATGAAAGGTAAATAAGGCAACTCAATGAATGATAAGGTTTGTTGTTTGCTCCCACTCTGAACAAGCACAGAACATCAGGGACCAAGAAGTGTTCAGGCTAGTCCAACACTTACTAGCAGCCAGCACTAACTAGATGATGACTAGTCGGACAACTAAGCAGGAAACAGAAGTGAGGAATTTCATCCTTTCATTGATCCGCCACACCAATGCAATCCTTCATTACACAGAAGAAGTTGGCCGAACAGAATGATCAAAAAGGCACCTCATGCTTTTTAAAAGGAAAACAAAACAGTCTTCATCAGAGGCCATGCAGAAAACTGCTGACTGTTGCAGTAAAATGAGGCACTTTTCTCCTCAGCTTCTGCTTTAAAAAGACAAAAACCAAGTCAAACTTTCATCACAATTACAAGAGTAAGGTAAAACTTCACTAATTTTATATATGTATATATATATATATATATATATACATATACAGAGGGGCAAAAAAGTATTTAGTCAGCCAGCGATTGTGCAAGTTCTCCCACTTAAAATGATGACAGAGGTCTGGAATTTTCATCATAGGTACACTTCAACTGAGAGACAGAATGTGAAAAAAAAATCGAGGAATTCACATTGTAGGAATTTTAAAGAATTTATATGTAAATTATGGTGGAAAATAAGTATTTGGTCAACCATTCAAAGCTCTCACTGATGGAAGGAGGTTTTGGCTCAAAATCTCACGATACATGGCCCCATTCATTCTTTCCTTAACACGGATCAATCGTCCTGTCCCCTTAGCAGAAAAACAGCCCCAAAGCATGATGTTTCCACCCCCATGCTTCGCAGTAGGTGTGGTGTTCTTGGGATGCAACTCAGTATTCTTCTTCCTCCAAACACGACGAGTTGAGTTTATACCAAAATGGATACATGGATGATACAGCAGAGGATTGGGTTGATGTCATATGGTCAGATGAAACCAAAATAGAACTTTTTGGTATAAACTCAACTCGTCGTGTTTGGAGGAAGAAGAATACTGAGTTGCATCCCAAGAACACCACACCTACTGTGAAGCATGGGGGTGGAAACATCATGCTTTGGGGCTGTTTTTCTGCTAAGGGGACAGGACGATTGATCCGTGTTAAGGAAAGAATGAATGGGGCCATGTATCGTGAGATTTTGAGCCAAAACCTCCTTCCGTCAGTGAGAGCTTTGAATGGTTGACCAAATACTTATTTTCCACCATAATTTACAAAGAAATTCTTTAAAATTCCTACAATGTGAATTCCTAGAATTTTTTTTCACATTCTGTCTCTCACAGTTGAAGTGTACCTATGATGAAAATTACAGACCTCTGTCATCATTTTAAGTGGGAGAACTTGCACAATCGCTGGCTGACTAAATACTTTTTTGACCCATTGTGTGTATATATATACACACACACATATACAGAAATATGTATATAATTTCTACTGATTGAACCTTCAGTGCCTTCATTTTACTGCTCAAGCCGTTAGAATACAATGCCTCCCTCTGGTGGTCATTCTTATATGATATGTACTCGTTCTTTTTAAATTACTCTCCATAAATAAAAGACATACCTCTTATAAATAAAGATAACAAAAAACAAAGCGATACACATTTGTATACAAAATAAATTACAAAAAAAAAAAAAAACAATATACAGTGTTACTATTTTTGTTATTTAAATACAAATGTAATGCATTTCCCCCCCACTGAAAGTTTTGTTTTGATTGCGGCCAAATTGAGAGGCAAACATGATTATTTCTGACGTGTTGCCATGACGACCGAGCGCGCAGTCACCTGCTGGTCACGTGACATCGTGATATTAACAACAATAGCGACAATTTGACAGTTTTCTAGATGACAGACCAGAAACTAATGAACAACCACAATCCTGCCGCTACGTTAACAAGACCAAGCGAAGACCTTTAGATGTGTTTTCTAGAAGCCTACTGTATCTGCCACTGGGGATGGCTACCATTTGAACCGATACGGGAAGCGACACCGCCGATACTCGACGCTACCTTATTAATGTTGTTTTATTTACCGGTGAGCAGTTTTCCTACACTTATGCCTCATTTGCAAATATTGCATTGTACATTTTGCATGCAGTTGCCATTCCAACACACTAGTATGGACAAACTTAGTATTTGCTGTTAAGGGTTGAGTCCTGCAAAGTGTTTATACTGTAAGTATTGTACGTGTTACACACCGGCTGTTTGATTGCAAGGTGCATTTACCGTATTTCCTTGAATTGCCGCAGGACATATAGTATGCGCCTGCCTTGAATTACTGCCGGGTCAAACTCGCTTCCCAATATAATTACCGCCTGGTCAAACTCGTGACACTTCCCCTGTCATCATATTCAAAATGGAGGAGGCTGATTTCAATACGGGTAATTTGAAATCGCATAAAGGGAAGAATATTAGGAGCTATTCAGTAGGATTTAAGGTCCAAGCTTACATCACACTCAAATTTTTACTGCATGCCTTTGGTAAGTGGAGGAGTGAGAAGAAGTTTTAAACTAATTAGCGCTTGCTTACTTTTACCGCATGCCTTTGGTAAGCGCCGGAGTGAAAATAAGTTTTAAATTAATTAGCTCGCCGGCGGCAATTCAAGAAAATACGGTAAGTGGTAGTTTTCATGATCAAATTGGGATGTGTTGATATCGCCATGTGAAACGGCTAATGCTAATAACATTTCCAATATAAATTAGCATCGAGCTAGTGTGTTGGAAATTTATCAGGCATCCTTGCAGAAACGGCGACATCCCCAATTCCACGCTTGTTTCCCCGCCGAGCGCTTGGCTGCAACAAAGGTGTGGTAATACGGTAGAGTACCTATCACTACCTACCATGACATAAACATGTCTCCTTTTAAAACCACGTTGCATCTTGGGAATGAATAAAAAAAGAAAGCAAAAAAAATGAAGCCTGGCTGTCCAAATATCCCCAAGTGTGAGGACATCTTTGTACACACAACTTGTTCCAGTGTAAAACTCGCCAAGGTTTATTTCCTTCTGGGCGCCTGCCAGTGTGGAGCGACTCAAAGAAGAAAGGGCCCTTCGCTGCGCCCCCTGTGGCCCGATATGTGGCGCACGGCGCTCCCTTTTTGGTGATTCAAGTATTGTTCCACCGCTTCTGGACCGTCCCTGAAGAAGTGCCGACTCAACAATAAATACCACGACACGCCTTTGACGCGCCGCGCCGCTATAGGCAGTTCTTGCACAGCGCCACCTGGCCCTTCATGTAGTCACGGCAGGGGCAGACGCGGCGCAGCGACTGGTGGGCGCCGGCGCAGCTGAAGAGCAGCAAGTCGGACTGGAAGACGCAGTGGCGGCGGATGTCGCTGAAGGCCGGGACCACCGTGTCCGCGCTGGACTCCACCGTCTGGCAGTCCACGCCGAACCTGAGGGACCAACAGAGGGTTGAAGTACAGATTGGTGCCGTGACCCGGATCAGTGGTCCTGAGGTGAGGGTCCTAGGATTGGTGAAAACTACACATTGTTTGGGAGGAACCTTGTGTACAGGTGGTCAGTAGGTACAGTTCCAGCATGAGAGGAACATTGTGTACAGGTGGTCAGTAGGAATAGTTCCAACATGGGAGGAACCTTGTGTACAGGTGGTCAGTAGGAATAGTTCCAGCATGGGAGGAACCTTGTGTACATGTGGTCAGTAGGAATAGTTCCAGCATGAGAGGAACCTTGTGTACAGGTGGTCAGTAGGAATAGTTCCAGCATGGGAGGAACCTTGTGTACATGTGGTCAGTAGGAATAGTTCCAGCATGAGAGGAACCTTGTGTACAGGTGGTCAGTAGGAATAGTTCCAGCATGAGAGGAACCTTGTGTACAGGTGGTCAGTAGGTACAGTTCCAGCATGAGAGGAACATTGTGTACAGGTGGTCAGTAGGAATAGTTCCAATAAGGGAGGGACCTTGTGTACAGGTGGTCAGTAGGAATAGTTCCAGCATGGGAGGAACCTTGTGTACAGGTGGTCAGTAGGAATAGTTCCAGCATGGGAGGAACCTTGTGTACATGTGGTCAGTAGGAATAGTTCCAGCATGAGAGGAACCTTGTGTACAGGTGGTCAGTAGGAATAGTTCCAGCATGGGAGGAACCTTGTGTACATGTGGTCAGTAGGAATAGTTCCAGCATGAGAGGAACCTTGTGTACAGGTGGTCAGTAGGAATAGTTCCAGCATGAGAGGAACCTTGTGTACAGGTGGTCAGTAGGTATAGTTCCAGCATGGGAGGAACCTTTTGTACAGGTGCTCAGTAGGAATAGTTCCAGCATGAGAGGAACATTGTGTACAGGTGGTCAGTAGGAATAGTTCCAATAAGGGAGGGACCTTGTGTACAGGTGGTCAGTAGGAATAGTTCCAGCATGGGAGGAACCTTGTGTACAGGTGGTCAGTAGGAATAGTTCCAGCATGAGAGGAACCTTGTGTACAGGTGGTCAGTAGGTATAGTTCCAGCATGGTTGGAACCTTTTGTACAGGTGCTCAGTAGGAATAGTTCCAGCATGAGAGGAACCTTGTGTACAGGTGGTCAGTAGGAATAATTCCAGCATGGGAAGAACCTTGTGTACAGGTCGTCAGTAGGTATAGTTCCAGCATGAGAGGAACCTTGTGTACAGGTGGTCAGTAGGAATAGTTCCAGCATGGGAGGAACCTTGTGTACAGGTGGTCAGTAGGAATACTTCCAACATGGGAAGAACCTTGTGTACAGGTGGTCAGTAGGAATAGTTCCAGCATGGGAAGAACCTTGTGTACAGGTGGTCAGTAGGAATAGTTCCAGCATGAGAGGAACCTTGTGTACAGGTGGTCAGTAGGAATAATTCCAGCATGGGAAGAACCTTGTGTACAGGTCGTCAGTAGGTATAGTTCCAGCATGAGAGGAACCTTGTGTACAGGTGGTCAGTAGGTATAGTTCCAGCATGGTTGGAACCTTTTGTACAGGTGCTCAGTAGGAATAGTTCCAGCATGAGAGGAACCTTGTGTACATGTGGTCAGTAGGAATAGTTCCAGCATGAGAGGAACCTTGTGTACAGGTGGTCAGTAGGAATAGTTCCAGCATGAGAGGAACCTTGTGTACAGGTGGTCAGTAGGAATAGTTCCAATAAGGGAGGGACCTTGTGTACAGGTGGTCAGTAGGAATAGTTCCAGCATGGGAGGAACCTTGTGTACAGGTGGTCAGTAGGAATAGTTCCAGCATGGGAGGAACCTTGTGTACATGTGGTCAGTAGGAATAGTTCCAGCATGAGAGGAACCTTGTGTACAGGTGGTCAGTAGGAATAGTTCCAGCATGGGAGGAACCTTGTGTACATGTGGTCAGTAGGAATAGTTCCAGCATGAGAGGAACCTTGTGTACAGGTGGTCAGTAGGAATAGTTCCAGCATGAGAGGAACCTTGTGTACAGGTGGTCAGTAGGTATAGTTCCAGCATGGGAGGAACCTTTTGTACAGGTGCTCAGTAGGAATAGTTCCAGCATGAGAGGAACATTGTGTACAGGTGGTCAGTAGGAATAGTTCCAATAAGGGAGGGACCTTGTGTACAGGTGGTCAGTAGGAATAGTTCCAGCATGGGAGGAACCTTGTGTACAGGTGGTCAGTAGGAATAGTTCCAGCATGAGAGGAACCTTGTGTACAGGTGGTCAGTAGGTATAGTTCCAGCATGGTTGGAACCTTTTGTACAGGTGCTCAGTAGGAATAGTTCCAGCATGAGAGGAACCTTGTGTACAGGTGGTCAGTAGGAATAATTCCAGCATGGGAAGAACCTTGTGTACAGGTCGTCAGTAGGTATAGTTCCAGCATGAGAGGAACCTTGTGTACAGGTGGTCAGTAGGAATAGTTCCAGCATGGGAGGAACCTTGTGTACAGGTGGTCAGTAGGAATACTTCCAACATGGGAAGAACCTTGTGTACAGGTGGTCAGTAGGAATAGTTCCAGCATGGGAAGAACCTTGTGTACAGGTGGTCAGTAGGAATAGTTCCAGCATGAGAGGAACCTTGTGTACAGGTGGTCAGTAGGAATAATTCCAGCATGGGAAGAACCTTGTGTACAGGTCGTCAGTAGGTATAGTTCCAGCATGAGAGGAACCTTGTGTACAGGTGGTCAGTAGGTATAGTTCCAGCATGGTTGGAACCTTTTGTACAGGTGCTCAGTAGGAATAGTTCCAGCATGAGAGGAACCTTGTGTACATGTGGTCAGTAGGAATAGTTCCAGCATGAGAGGAACCTTGTGTACAGGTGGTCAGTAGGAATAGTTCCAGCATGAGAGGAACCTTGTGTACAGGTGGTCAGTAGGTACAGTTCCAGCATGAGAGGAACATTGTGTACAGGTGGTCAGTAGGAATAGTTCCAATAAGGGAGGGACCTTGTGTACAGGTGGTCAGTAGGAATAGTTCCAGCATGGGAGGAACCTTGTGTACAGGTGGTCAGTAGGAATAGTTCCAGCATGGGAGGAACCTTGTGTACATGTGGTCAGTAGGAATAGTTCCAGCATGAGAGGAACCTTGTGTACAGGTGGTCAGTAGGAATAGTTCCAGCATGGGAGGAACCTTGTGTACATGTGGTCAGTAGGAATAGTTCCAGCATGAGAGGAACCTTGTGTACAGGTGGTCAGTAGGAATAGTTCCAGCATGAGAGGAACCTTGTGTACAGGTGGTCAGTAGGTATAGTTCCAGCATGGGAGGAACCTTTTGTACAGGTGCTCAGTAGGAATAGTTCCAGCATGAGAGGAACATTGTGTACAGGTGGTCAGTAGGAATAGTTCCAATAAGGGAGGGACCTTGTGTACAGGTGGTCAGTAGGAATAGTTCCAGCATGGGAGGAACCTTGTGTACAGGTGGTCAGTAGGAATAGTTCCAGCATGAGAGGAACCTTGTGTACAGGTGGTCAGTAGGTATAGTTCCAGCATGGTTGGAACCTTTTGTACAGGTGCTCAGTAGGAATAGTTCCAGCATGAGAGGAACCTTGTGTACAGGTGGTCAGTAGGAATAATTCCAGCATGGGAAGAACCTTGTGTACAGGTCGTCAGTAGGTATAGTTCCAGCATGAGAGGAACCTTGTGTACAGGTGGTCAGTAGGAATAGTTCCAGCATGGGAGGAACCTTGTGTACAGGTGGTCAGTAGGAATACTTCCAACATGGGAAGAACCTTGTGTACAGGTGGTCAGTAGGAATAGTTCCAGCATGGGAAGAACCTTGTGTACAGGTGGTCAGTAGGAATAGTTCCAGCATGAGAGGAACCTTGTGTACAGGTGGTCAGTAGGAATAATTCCAGCATGGGAAGAACCTTGTGTACAGGTCGTCAGTAGGTATAGTTCCAGCATGAGAGGAACCTTGTGTACAGGTGGTCAGTAGGAATAGTTCCAGCATGGGAAGAACCTTGTGTACAGGTGGTCAGTAGGTATAGTTCCAGCATGAGAGGAACCTTGTGTACAGGTGGTCAGTAGGAATAGTTCCAGCATGGGAAGAACCTTGTGTACAGGTGGTCAGTAGGAATAGTTCCAACATGGGAAGAACCTTGTGTACAGGTGGTCAGTAGGAATAGTTCCAGCATGGGAAGAACCTTGTGTACAGGTGGTCAGTAGGAATAGTTCCAACATGGGAAGAACCTTGTGTACATGTGGTCAGTAGGAATAGTTCCAGCATGGTTGGAACCTTTTGTACAGGTGCTCAGTAGGAATAGTTCCAGCATGAGAGGAACCTTGTGTACAGGTGGTCAGTAGGAATAATTCCAGCATGGGAAGAACCTTGTGTACAGGTCGTCAGTAGGTATAGTTCCAGCATGAGAGGAACCTTGTGTACAGGTGGTCAGTAGGAATAGTTCCAGCATGGGAGGAACCTTGTGTACAGGTGGTCAGTAGGAATACTTCCAACATGGGAAGAACCTTGTGTACAGGTGGTCAGTAGGAATAGTTCCAGCATGGGAAGAACCTTGTGTACAGGTGGTCAGTAGGAATAGTTCCAGCATGAGAGGAACCTTGTGTACAGGTGGTCAGTAGGAATAATTCCAGCATGGGAAGAACCTTGTGTACAGGTCGTCAGTAGGTATAGTTCCAGCATGAGAGGAACCTTGTGTACAGGTGGTCAGTAGGAATAGTTCCAGCATGGGAAGAACCTTGTGTACAGGTGGTCAGTAGGTATAGTTCCAGCATGAGAGGAACCTTGTGTACAGGTGGTCAGTAGGAATAGTTCCAGCATGGGAGGAACCTTGTGTACAGGTGGTCAGTAGGAATAGTTCCAACATGGGAAGAACCTTGTGTACAGGTGGTCAGTAGGAATAGTTCCAGCATGGGAAGAACCTTGTGTACAGGTGGTCAGTAGGAATAGTTCCAACATGGGAAGAACCTTGTGTACAGGTGGTCAGTAGGAATAGTTCCAGCATGGGAAGAACCTTGTGTACAGGTGGTCAGTAGGAATAGTTCCAGCATGGGAAGAATCTTGTGTACAGGTGGTCAGTAGGAATAGTTCCAACATGGGAAGAACCTTGTGTACAGGTGGTCAGTAGGAATAGTTCCAGCATGGGAAGAACCTTGTGTACAGGTGGTCAGTAGGAATAGTTCCAGCATGGGAGGAACCTTGTGTACATGTGGTCAGTAGGAATAGTTCCAGCATGAGAGGAACCTTGTGTACAGGTGGTCAGTAGGTATAGTTCCAGCATGGGAGGAACCTTTTGTACAGGTGCTCAGTAGGAATAGTTCCAGCATGGGAGGAACCTTGTGTACAGGTGGTCAGTAGGTATAGTTCCAGCATGAGAGGAACCTTGTGTACAGGTGGTCAGTAGGAATAGTTCCAGCATGAGAGGAACCTTGTGTACAGGTGGTCAGTAGGGCCAATAACATCACTAATTAGTTCACTTAGTGCACAAGCGGCAGTGCGCCAAAGAAAAAAGAGGTTTAATTGAATTATGCAAGTAACTTACTGTGATTAATAATGATCAATCACAACTTAAATAAGTGATTAATCAAAATGTGTATTTTTATCTTTTAAATGGGGCCTTTACTAATTTATTTGTTCACTTTAAATTATTTATGCAAGTAATTTACTGCGAATAGGTTAATACTTTTTACACTTGGGGTCTTTTTAATGTTTATTTAAATAATGCAAGTCATTTACTGTGATTAATCATGATCAATCACAATTTAAACATGTGATTAATCAAATTTTCTTAATTTATTAATCGGGGTCTTTACTCATTTATCTGTTCACTTTATTTGGATTATTTATGCAAGTAATATACAGTACTAACATTAATTTAATACTTTTTACACTTAGGTCTTTTTAATGTTTATTTAAATAATGCAAGTAATTTACTGCGATTAGTTTAATACGTTTTACACATTTGGGTCTTTTTAATGTTTATTTAAATAATGCAAGTCATTTACTGCGATTAATCATGATCAATCACAATTTAAACATGTGATTAATCAGATTTATTTATTTATTAATCGGGGTCTTTACTCATTTATTTGTGGACTTTATTTAGAATATTTATGCAAGTAATTTACTACATTAATTTAATAATTTTTACACATTTGGGTCTTATTAATGTTTACTTAAATAATGCAACTAATTTACTGCGATTATTCATGATCAATCACAATTTAAACATGTGATTAATCAAATTTTTTATTTATTAATCGGGGTCTTTACTCATTTATTTTTTCACTTTATTTGGATTATTTATACAAGTAATTTACAACGATTAATTTAATACTTTTTACACTTGGGGTCTCTTTAATGTTTATTTAAATAATGCAAGTCATTTACTGTGATTAATCATGATCAGTCACAATTTAAACATGTGATTAATCAGATTTTTTTATTTATTAATCGGGGTATTTACTCATTTATTTTTACACTTTATTTAGATTATTTATGCAAGTAATTTACTACAATTAGTTTAAAACTTTTTACACATTGGGGTGTTTTTGATGTTTTGTTCAAATTATGCAAGAAATTTACTGTGATTAATCATGATCAATCACAATTTAAACATGTGATTAATCAAATTGTTTTTATTTATTAACCGGGGTCTTTACTCATTTATTTCTTCACTTTATTTAGATTATTTACGCAAGTAATTTCCTGTGATTATTATAATACTTTTTACACATTGGGGTCTTTTTGATGTTTATTTGAATAATGCAAGTCATTTACTGGGACTAATCACATTTTAAGTTGTGAATAATCTCATTTCAAATCAAATTGGGGTCTTTTTTTTACTTTATTATGGGCCTGCTTATACATTTACATATATATGTATATACATACATATATATGTATATATATATATACACACACGCACATATGTATATATATATGCACACACACATATATATGTATATTATTATATGTATGTTTATATGCTTAAAATGGCGGCGCGCATGGACGCGACGTTTCAGGCTCTCCCCTTAGGTGCATTGTTTTTCTTGTTTTTATATAGTTTATTACTAGCCCAGTCAGCAACTTGCTGGGCGAAGGTTATGTACAGCCGAAACGATTTGTTGGAGATTGGATTGCGGTCTGAGCTGACTATTTCGGTGGATTTTACAAGCCGACACAACATCCCAGAGGAGTTAGCACGTAGCCCTGGAGCTCCATGGCTACTGTGCCCGGCGAGGAGGAGGCGGAGGCGGAGGCGAAGACGCCGTGGCCGAAGGGGCGGCGTGTTAGCCAGACTAAAAATGAAGGGGCGGCGTGTTAGCCAGACTAAAAATGAACCCAAACAGACCACCGATACCAAGTCTATTCCTGGCTAATGCGAGGTCGCTCGCTCCTCATGGTGAAGAGGACAAGATGGACGAGGTGAGGCTCCGTGTAGCACAAAACACTGTGATGGACAGCTGCGCCCTATTGTTTACGGAAACCTGGCTAACGTCCTCAATACCCGACGCTAGCATGGAGCTAACCGGTCACACAGCACACAGACAGGACAGAAACGCAGTGTCTTCCGGCAAGCGGCGTGGGGGCGGACTGCTAACCTACCTAAACAACAAGTGGACTTCTGATTCAAAGGTAGTTAACAGCCACTGTTCCCAAGATCTGGAATATTTTACAGTTAAATGCCGACCCTTCCATCTAGCCAGGGAGCACTCTGCTGTCCTGATCACAAACGTGTATATAGCTCCCGATGCTAACGCTAGCAAGGCGCTAGCTCTGTTGCACGATACAATCAGTGCACAACAGAACAAATATCCCGACGGCATCCACATCATAGCGGGGGACTTTAATCATGTCGACCTGAAAAAAGTGCTCCCCAAACTTCACCAGCATGTGAAGTGTGCTACGAGGGGAGCTAACACACTGGACAAAGTCTATTCCAACATAAAAAAAGGATATAGAGCCAAACAACTTCCCCAATTAGGCAAGTCTGACCACATATCCCTGCTCCTTTTGCCAGCTTACACACCAATAAGAAAAAGTGCTCCTATCACAACCAAAACGGTCAAAACCTGGCCGGAGGGAGCCATGGAACAGCTGCAGGACTGCTTTGATACAACAGACTGGTCAGTTTTTGAAAACCCAGACTTGGAGCAGTACACAGAAGCAGTCCTGGGGTACATCAAACACTGCATAGACACTGTCACAGTGGACAAGCGCATCCGAGTCTACCCCAACAGGAAGCCCTGGATGACAAAAACAGTCCAGGGCCTACTCAAAGAGAGAGACAGTGCCTTCAAAGCGCAGGACCTGGCACTCTACAGTGCTGCCAGAGCCAATCTGAAGAGAGGCATCAGAGAGGCAAAAGCTGAACATAGGAGGAAAATGGAAGCCCACCTGCAGAGCAACAACACCAAGGAGGTATGGAAAGGAATAAAAGACATGACCAACTTCAGACCCAGTAACCCTTCGGCTGACGGCGACGCCTCTCGAGCGGGGGAGTTAAACAGCTTCTTCGCCCGATTTGAGAGAAAAACACCTGCAGCCGTCACAACACCCCCACCCAACACCCACAGCAGCTACACCCTCACACTGGAGGAGCATGAGGTGAGACGCACGCTGAAGGCAGTGAACCCGAGGAAGGCTACGGGCCCAGATGGAGTCCCGGGACAGGTACTAAGAGACTGTGCAGACCAGCTGGCCGGAGTATTTACGAAGATCTTCACCCAGTCCCTCTCCCAGGCCGTCATCCCATCATGCCTGAAGACTTCCACAATAATCCCGGTGCCGAAGAAGAACTCTGTCAGATGTCTGAATGACTACCGTCCAGTTGCACTTACACCTATAGCTATGAAGTGCTTCGAGAAGCTGGTACGGACCCATATCACCTCAGTCCTCCCTCCCGAGCTCGACCCACACCAGTTTGCCTACAGAGCCAACAGGTCCACAGAGGACGCCATCGCCACAGCCCTACACTCCTCCCTGGGTCACCTGGAGACGGGGGGAAGCTACGTGCGGCTGCTTTTTGTGGATTATAGCTCGGCATTTAACACCATTATTCCTGATAGACTGGTGTCCAAACTGTCAGACCTGGGTCTCTCGAACTCCATCTGCATGTGGATTAAGGACTTCTTATCCAACCGCCCCCAGAGGGTGCAGTTGGGTCGCCACATGTCATCAAGCCTGCACCTCAGTACCGGCTCTCCACAAGGCTGCGTGCTGAGCCCCCTTCTCTACTCCATCTACACATACGACTGCACACCTGCCCACTCCAGCAACTCCATCATCAAATTTGCGGATGACACCACCGTAGTGGGGCTCATCTCGGAGGGAGACGAGGCTGCATATCGGGATGAGGTGGAGAAGCTGTCGGATTGGTGCAAAGTCAACAACCTGGCCCTGAACACCTCCAAGACCAAGGAGCTGGTCATAGACTTCAGGAGGAAAAAAACGGACATCCTGCCCCTGATCATCAGTGGTGACTGTGTGGAGAGGGTCTCCGACTTCCGCTCCCTGGGAGTCCACCTGGCCAACGACCTATCCTGGAGCACCAACACCACGGCTACCATCAAGAAGGCACACCAGAGACTGCACTTCCTGAGAATACTCAGGAACAACCACCTCTCACAGGAACTGCTGGTGTCCTTCTACCGGTGCTCCATTGAGAGCATCCTGACCTACTGCATCTGCGTGTGGTTCAGCAGCTGCACGGCCGCAGAGAGAACGGCGCTCCAGAGAGTCATAAAGACCGCCCAGAAGTTAATCGGATGCCCCCTCCCCTCCCTGGCTGACCTGTACAGCTCCCGCTGTCTCAGGAAAGCACAGAGCATCCTGAAAGACCCATTCCACCCCGGGCACAGCCACCTGGAACTGCTACCCTCAGGCAGACGCTACAGGGTGCTAAAAGCGAGCACCAATAGACTAAAAAATAGCTTTTACCCAAGAGCCATAGTAGCACTAAACAGGCACTGAGTGTCCATGTGTCCATCATGTCCTCATGTGTAATGTTTGAATGTTTTTCTATTTTTTTGGACTACAATGTGAAATAATGTTTTATGTATGTGTGTATATGTATTCATATGCATGCAGATATGCATCTGTGTGGATACATATACATATACATATATACATCTGTCATCTCTATCTTTTTTTTTATTTATTTTTTATTTATTTATTTATTTATTTTTTAATTTATACTACCATGTTGTATATGCACCTTAGGAGGAGCTGCTCCAATTTCGTTGTTCTTTGAACCTGTTCATTGCAATAATGACAATAAAACTCTATTCTATTCTATTCTATTCTATATGTATATATATATACATATATACACAGTATATTAGTGTGCATGTGAATAATGAATATTAAATGGTGAGAAAAATCTGTTTGGAAGTCTTTCACCGAGGTAGCTCCGCCCTCTGGTGGTAATAGGCCCACACTGCAGTTAACAACCCCAGGTGTGTGCATCACCTGGCCAGGTCCTTGTCCTTGTTGAGGTGTTGAAAGAAGGACGGCTCACAGATGAGCTGCTGCTCCTGACACACCTGCTTACACGAGCGCCCTGGCTCCGCCGTCTTGACCTGCAGCGTGCTGAGTGGCGGCCACATCACTTGGCCGTGACAGAAGTCCTGACGCATGATGACAGAAATCCAAATTATTGCCACATCTCAAGTCGTCGACTTAAATCCCGTACCTGGTTTTCGATAAAGGCGTTGACTCGCTGCAGCATTCCCTCGCAGGTGAACTCGTACGGCAAATAAGGCTCGATCTGCTCACATAAACACATCACAAGACTATTCTTTCAGTGTGTTGACATGTCGGCCACCTAACATGTCCACTTGACTCTAAATATTAATCATCTTCAATAATTATATCTAATCTACTTATAGTTTACAACAGGGGTGTCCAACCCATGGCCCGTGGGCATCATGAGTTTAATTAGGTTTATTGCCCACAAGGACATTGCATTCATTATAAAAGTTTGCCAATACTGTTGCTGCAACTTTGTCACTACCTAGTGGACAACCGGGGTTTCAGGTCAATGACATTTCATTTTGCTCTAAAAGTAACCATGCCCAGCATATTTCTATGACCCTTTGCAAACAACCTTCCCTAGTCATGGCGAAAATAAAAGAAATAAAAAATGCAACCAACACTAAAATGTCAGCAGTCGTGGTCACACGTAACACAACCTGCTCACTGAACTTTGTGGACATTATAAAATCGTCCACGCACCATAAAATAATCAGTATAACACCCATTTAAATCCATCACAAAGCATGATGGGAAAAAAATGCAAAACGCTCACCACACGTAACCATGTTTGGCACATTTTGATCACAAAACTTTAAGGAGGTTGTCACGGAAGTAAACAATTATATTAATTATAAATGCATTATATTAACATAATATGTACCTCTGTATATGTATACATATATGTATATACAAACACACATATACACACACATATATATATATATACATACATACATATATATACACACATATATATATATATATACACGTATAAATATATACAGACATACATACATGTACATGTATATATACATATACACACACATATATATATATTCATATATATATATGTATGC
This sequence comes from Nerophis ophidion, assembly GCF_033978795.1. Taxonomy (NCBI): domain Eukaryota; kingdom Metazoa; phylum Chordata; class Actinopteri; order Syngnathiformes; family Syngnathidae; genus Nerophis; species Nerophis ophidion. The sequence continues at coordinate 26,511,653 of NC_084637.1, forward strand.
ATATATATACATGTACATGTATGTATATATATGCACACATA